>NC_057803.1:473322189-473622189 GCF_018294505.1 Triticum aestivum
GCTTCGCCAAAGCCGCCCTCCCCGCCGCGCCGATACGTCGGTGCCGCGGTTCGGCGATCCTCTCGCTCCCACAGTACGCTCTCATAGACTGCCGTCCTCTAGCCGCGCCGCCACCTCTGGCTACGTTCTTGTGGAGGTGCACGGCGGTCAGTGCCGCCACCGCTGGTGACGTTCGTGTGGAGACGCACGGCGGTCAGCTTCTCCCACGGTACGCGCATTCTAGACTGAGGCCCCATTCATGTCGGTGTAGTGCTGAATGTTAGCTGATAGACACTGTTAATCTCACTGTTTGCCGAAGTAGTTTACTGTCAATATGCTCTGCTTAAGAAGCTTCCTTGCCCTATTCTGCACTCAATCTGCTTAGCTGAGATGGCATGCCAAGGCCGATTAGTTGCTAAAACATCCTGCCATATATTTATTGTGACGTAGATTGCCATGGTCTAGTAGCCAATCTGTTAGGTGAAATAGCTCTACACCGTTTTATACTCGATCTTTGTTGCTGCGATGGCCTTCGATAGTTCGATGGCCATGTGCTCGGCCTCATTGACTGCTGAAACAGCCTGCCATAATTTGGCACTCAAATCTGTTTGCTGAATTAGCTTCATATATTTCGTTACTTAGATCTGCTCGTCCAAATATCTTGCCATAGCTTTAGATATCGACCTACATATTTTTTTTCTGGACTTCATAAAAAAGCATATATGTTTTTCCTGTAATATCTAGTAGAAGAACTAATTTGTATGTCTAACAGATGGACATGACTTGGATAACTTCTGCTCGAAGATTCTCCGCTGCATATGTCAAGGGGGTTGAAAACTTCATGAACTTTATCAAAGCTGAGTACGATGGTCCGAAATCAGATGTGCTCTGCCGGTGTAGCAGTTGTATGAATTCAGTTACAAGACCCCAGTCAACTGTGCAAAATCATCTACACTTGTATGGGATGTCGGTCACATATACTAGGTGGGTTCATCATGGTGAAGCTGTGAACGTCAATGTTATTGACTACGTGGAAGCAGCAGATCGCCATCTTGATCTTCCTAATGCTCAGCTGGAAGAGGAGGAGGAGGTGGTGGTGGCGGAGCTAGTGAGTTTGACCAACATTGAAACAATGCTACGAAATGCTCGTGCATTCCGTGAACTTTCACCCGCAGAAGAAAAACGGTGGGCCCGCATGTTGGAACAATGCAACATTGTTGTCACCCCAGGAAATAAGCTGTCAGTATTCTCAGCTATGGTCACCTTTCTTCAGGTGAGGACATCTGAGTGGGTGACCAACAAATCATTTGATGCGATGTTGGCTGCTTTCTGCGAATCTTTCCCAGATGCGTCTGAGCTGCCACACACCTACAGTAAAATGAAGAATTTCTTTCGTGCAGTTGGAATTGGATATGATATGATCCATGTTTGTAAGAATAATTGTGTTCTGTTCCGGAAGGATTATGCCAACTTAAGTGAATGCCCGAAATGCAAATCATCAAGATGGAAAGATGGCGATGCTGTGAAGAGGATTCCTCATAATGTTCTGAGACATTTTCCAATTACACCAAGATTGCAGAGGTTGTTTCATGATGCTGAAACAAGAGAGGATGTACTATGGCATTCTAGGAACCAGGAGTACAGAGATCAAAATGTAATGAGCTATCCATCTCATGGTAGTGAGTGGAAAAGCTTCAATGATAAACACAAAGAGTTTGCTGCTGACCCGAGAAACATTAGACTTGGCTTAGCTTCAGATGGATTTAACCCATTTGGCCACCAGAGCGCCACATATAGCATGTGGCCAGTGCTTGTTATCCCTTACAACATGCCTCCAAATGTCTGCACTAAAGAATCAAACTACATGATGGCCTTGCTCATCCCATGTCCAAAAAGTCCTGGAAAGGATTTTGATTTGTTCATGGAGCCTCTTGTGGAGGAACTTCAACAGCTATGGAAGGGTGTTCTCACTCGAGACCTATATAGCAGCCCACCAGCTGATTTCTTTCTGCGTGCTGTTATAATTTGGTGCATCCATGATTATCCGGCTTTGAGCACTATGTCAGGGCGAACGACAGATGGTTACAATGCATGTGTTCGCTGTGACAGGAATCCGCTGTCATACGCAATACTTAGCAAGAGCTGTTATATTGGACACCGCCATTTCCTTGCCAAGGACAAGCTGCTTCCTAGAAAATACCGAAGACATGTGTTCAATGCAAAGCATGAAAACCATGATGCGCCAAAGAGGCTCACCGCCGATGAGTTGCAAGTGGAATTAGAGAAGGTCAGGCATATTACACCAGGAAACCATCCTGATAATGGTAGCAGGAAAAGGAAGCATGGCAGGGCAGAAGAGAGATTATTCTTTACCCACAGGTCCACTTTGTGGGACTTGGAGTATTGGAAAGATTTGGATCTGCAGCATAATCTTGATGTGATGCACATCGAGAAAAATATATGTGACAGCATTATCGGCACACTTCTTAATACTGAAGGCAAGACGAAAGATACCTTAAAATCTAGTATTGATTTGACACACCTGGGTATCAGACAGGATTTGCAGGTGCAAGATGAAGGTAAACCACGGGATATGGCACCAGCTGTGTACGTCTTGGACAAGGTAAAAAGAAAAGAATTCTGCGAGGTCCTGTCACATGTGAGATTCTCACATGGATTTGCTTCCAACCCTGAAAGGAGAGTCAGTGCAGATGGAAACAAGGTACAAGGGTTGAAAACTCATGACTGCCATGTCCTACTTCAAAGGGTTTTACCTATTATCCTTAGAGGATTGGGCCGCCCTGACTTATACAGAGCAGTTGCAGAGTTGGGACAATTCTTCAGGGAACTCTAAAGTAGGAATATCAGGATAGATGCTTTGGAGCGTCTTAGAGATAATATACCAACTATCCTATGCGACCTTGAGAAGATATATCTTCCATCCTTCTTTGATGTGATGGTGCATTTGGCTGTTCATCTACCTGATGAGGCACTACTTAGATCTCCAGTACAATATGGCTTGATGTACCCTATTGAAAGGTGGCTAGGCACTTTCAAGGGCTATGTTAGGAACAGAGCTAGACCCGAGGGTTCCATTGCAGAGGCCTACATTGCTATAGAAGCGTTGACATTCTGCTCAAAATACATTGAAACAACTGATCAGCTTAGCAGAGAGGTGGGTGAAGACAATACCGGGCTCAATGTTTTCGATTATTCTGTTCGAGTTATAGGGAAGAGTCGACAAGAGGACAAACCTAAAGATTTGGACAAAATGGTTTGGTATGTGTTGAATAACTGTCCTAAGATACTACCTTATATCAAGTAAGTGCAGTACTGCAGCTTATACATCGTAATCTACCAAACTTGCAACACATTCTTATATATTTAGATGTTTGACGCGATCACTATGTTGTGCATCATCTACAAAGAGGAGTTACTGCCGCAAAATCCAAGAAACATTGACAAACTGGTTATGGCAGGATTTGCGAAATGGTTCAAGAACCATGTAAGCTTTTGAAGTGCACTGTCAGTGTTTTAATATATTGAGTACATAAGATGATCAGCTTGTCTATTTTCTAACCATAGGTTAAGAAGATGCGGGAGGATGGGCAGGCAGTTGATGATGCCCTTTACTCACTAGCAATGGGTCCTGATACTCGGGTAAGACATTATGAATCTTGCGTTGTTGGAGATGTACGCTACAACACCCTTGCACGAGACGAAGGCAGGAAGACACAAAACAGTGCCATCATGAGCACGGATACATATGACAAAGAGACAACTGAAATGTATGCTAACATAACAGACATTGTTTAGTTGTAGTATATCTCCAGTTTCAAGGATCATTGGTGTGTGGTTCTGTTGTGCTGTCGTTGGTATAACCTATTTTCCAGGATGGCAAAACCCAGAGCTGATGATTATTTCAAATCCATCAATGTCAAGGCGGCGTACCAGACCAACGAGCCTTTTATTTTGGCAAATCAAGCAACACAGATATTTTTCTTGGAAGACACATTTGCACGTAGCGATGACTGGAGAGTATTGCAAAGCTTTGAGCAGAGGAATTCGTTTAATGAAGTTGCATAACAGGATGATGCTTACACTGCTCCTGATGTACAAGATAACACAGATGTTCCTAATAGCTTTGAGAACCATCACGTCAATGACGCCGGCGAAAAGATTGCCTATTGTATTGTGGACATACAAGAGTTGAACAAGAAGAAGCCAACATTTGAGGATGTTGAGGACGAAGAAGAAGATGACACCGTGGGGAATTACGATTCCGACTAATACACATGGTGAAGATGTTGACGCTGCTTCTGCGGATGATGATTACATTGGTTTTGTCGTATTTTCCTGTCAGAAGACGTTTTTTATCTACTATGTGAAATTGTGTTTGCTATGACAACTAAAACCTGATGAACATGTTGTTTAGTATTTTGCTGTGAGAACATCACTTGTTATGTATGCTGATTTGTGTTTGGTGATTGTATGACAACTAAAACATGATGACATTGTTGTTTAGTTGTACTAATATTTGGCTGTGTAACTTGAATTTGATGACATAGTTTGCTGTTGGACTGCAATTTGCTCGACGTCTTTGAATGAGAACAAAGCTGACCTAACAGGGCCTCTGCTATTTATTTATTTTTATGAGCAAAAGGGGATACCCCCTGATTTCCGTTAATAGAAATCATTAGATGTTCAAAACACTACGCCCAGCCTGCTACACAGGTTTCATTCATTACTAGTTTCAGCAAAGTGCTCATGTGGTAGCCACTGAATACATCATGAGTGCTACATACACTTCAAATAAAGAGACAATCATCCTACAGAGCACATCGATTTTGCCCATTATCTTCACAAGCTCTTTCATCTCCTCATTGTTGTCAAGGCCGTTCAGCAGCTGTTGCTTGGCCATGATCAGAGGAACTGCATCTTTAAGCTTCTGCTCTGCATCTTCCTCTTCTGCCGTTCCTTTAGTTACTTGTCCAACACCCCAACCTGCTGATATTGGGATTCCTCGGCTAACCAAATAATCAGTGTAGTTGCATTCCCCCACATCAGCAACTTCCTAGAAATACAAATCACATGAATCTTCCCTTTTCTACACGAATCAAATTGGTAGATCATCAACCAAACTATTAAAAAATCAGCAACTGAGAGCAGCAGAACAACACTTAAACATATTATTACCCCATGATTCGGGCATTTGTAGAAGACTCGGCCAGGGTTGCGGATTGTGGTTGAGGCGCGACGGATGACTCTGCATGATTTGCAGCAGTGGCACCACACCAACGGCAGCGGGTTGCGATGAGCAATCGGCTGTGGTGCGCGTGCCGGCGAGGGTGTGATGAGACCCACAGGCGATGGTACGGGTTGCGACTTGCGCATATCTGGTTGTTGCCTACTGAAGAGCAGGTGGACGAGCAGCCAATGGACATGGTTACTGCGGCCAGAGCTTCTGATGCTAGGCAGAGTAAGTAGAGAAGAGGAGAAGCGAACGTTGGATATGTCAGTTTCATTACTTGTAGAGTAGCATAGCACCATATATAGTCATAGTCTAGGTTTGGATTTGAACCAGCTACAGGAGCACGTCTTTCTTTTTTCTAAAACTCGGCAACGTCTCTTTACTGGTACACTAGCTTGTTCTGTACGCCTTCCCAAGTCTTTGATTTTCTTTCCCTTTTTTGCGAGGACCTGACAGCTGGGACCCACCGGAAGGGCCTTTGTATTTCACGAAAAAATGTTCCCCCCGCTGACATGTCGGACCCACCAGCTATATCTTCGCACGCAAGGAAGTGCCTCCTTATAACGCACAAAAAAATAAATACCCCCCTGCTAGCTGGGACCCACCATAGTGGGAGGATGACTTGTGGGCCAACAAAGTTGACGGGGACGGAGGGCTTTGTCAACTTAGTCAATATGAATGATTCTAGCTCCAGTGACCGTACGATGTCCATCCAACGGGGCGTAGTGCTTCTTCAACCTCTGGTCTTCTTGCTCCAGCCACCCAAAGCAGCGCTGGTCGTGCCGCATGCTCCTGCCTCCCGTGGCCGGCTGTGCTGTCGCGGAGGCCTCACCGCCCCCTACTATTCCCACCGCTGGCCAGGCCCTGCAGCGACGGCAGCCTCACACCGCAGCCGAACCAGTGAACCCTCGTACTCCTCTCCGCGCGGACTTCCACTGCCGCGTCTTCCCCGGCTCCGCGCCGTCCACTTCCTAGGCCTCGCCGTCGTCCACCGCCGTGGTGCTCTCCGCGCGGCGTGGTCAACGTGGTCAAGGAACGACTTCCATCGGAAGAGTACTGTACGTGGAGAGGCTGACAGCTGGGTCCACGGCCACACCCCAATTTTTTTGTGATTTGCCAAGTAAGTCGCTTTGTCAGGCCTGTTGGGCTGCAAATCTTTCAAGACGAGGAGAGCTTTCATTCGGCTGGCCGAGAAAATGGCCCATCAGTAATGAGAAATGGGTTGTACATTTTTAAAACACATCAAACTGGCAATTAGTTTCAAATATCTTTTTTTCATTTCAAGATTTTAAATTACATTAATTTTTATGTGTGGAGAATTTGTTGGATTTTATATCGATATACATTTATTTTTAAAATCAGTTTGAATGTGAGTCGAAATTTCGGGATTAAAAACAGTTCGGACCGCACCGAAATATGCAAAATTTCGTATAATTTTTTAACCGTGGCCACCATTTGGGTTGTAATGCTAACAAAAAGAATATGGGCTCCAAAAAACCTTAAGAATTAGCAAATGGGCTGAAAATTATTAGAAATAATGGCAGATGGGTTGTATGCTATTTTCCACAGATTTGAGGCTTTCCTAAAAAAAGGTTGACGCACAAGCAGTGACTGTTGGATGTCCATCCAATGGCCGTCATGCTTCTGCAATCTCTGCTCTTCCTACTCCAGCCGCTCAAACAGGCGCCGGCGGGACTGCCTGCTCCCTCCTCCCCGCGTCCGGCTCTGCTGCCGCGCAGGCCTCACCGCCCCATCGTACTCCCATCGCTGGCCTAGCCATCCCTCTACTCAGGCAAACCTGCTGTTATTCTCCGGCGATGGCAGACGAACCAGTAAACCCTCGTACAGTCGTACTCCCCTCCGCGTGGGAAACAACTGCCGAGTCTTCCCTGCCTCCGTGTCGTTCCCTTCCTAGGCCTCGCCGTCGTCCACCGCCCTGGTGCTCTCGGCGCGGCCTGGTCAACGTGGTCAACGACCGACATGCATCTGAAGTGGACTGTATGTGGAGAGGCCGACAGCCGGGTCCATGGTCGCACGCAAGGTAATGCCTCTTTATTACGCGCAAAATAATGATTCCTCCACCTAACATCAGGGACCCACCGAAAGGGCTTCTGTATTTCGCGAAAAAACGTTACCGCCGCTTACAGCTCGGACCCACCAGCTATATCTTCGCACACAAGGAAGTGCCTCCTTATTACGCACAAAAAAATGAATACTCCCCCTGTTAGCTGGGACCCAGTATAGTGGCAGGATGACTTGTGGGCCTACTAAGTTGACGGGGACGGAGGGCTTTGTCAACTTAGTCAATAATGCACGATTCTAGCTCCAGTGACCGTATGATGTCCATCCAACGGCCGTAGTGCTTCTTCAACCTCTGGTCTTCTTGCTCCAGCCGCCCAAACCAGCGCCGGTCGTGCCTCGTGCTCCTGCCTCCCGTGGCCGGCTGCGATGCGGCGGAGGCCTCACTGCCCCCTACTACTCCCACCACTGGCCAGGCCATCCCTCTACTCACCCACACCCCCTATTACTCTGCGGCGGCAGCAGCCTCACACCGCAGCGAACCAGTGCTCTCGTACTCCTCTACGCATGGGCATCCACTGCCGCGTCTTCCCCGGCTCCGTTTTGTCCCCTTCCTAGGCCTCGCCATCGTCCACCGCCCTGGTGCGCTCGGAGCGGCGTGGTCAACATGGTCAAGGAACGGCTTCCATCGGACGTGGACTGTACGTGGAGAGGCTGACAGTTGGGTCCACGGCCGCAGCAAGGAAGTGCCTCCTTATTACGTGCAAAATAATTATTCCTCCACCTGACAGTAGGGACCCACCGGACGGGCCACTATTATTTTGCGAAAAAATCGTTTCCCCTGACTGCTGGGACCCACCGGACGGGCCAACGTTCCCCCCGCTGTCAGCTCGGACCCACCGGAAGTGCCTCCTTATTACGCACAAAAAAATGAATACTCCCCCGGCTAGCTGGGACTCACCTTGGTGGGAGGCTGACTTGTGGGCCTACTAAGTTGACGGGGATGAAGGGCTTTGTCAACTTAGTCAATATGAACGATTCTAGCTCCATTGACCATACGATGTCCATCCAATGACCGTAGTGCTTCTTCAACCTCTGGTCTTGTTGCTCCAGCCGCCCATAGCAGCGCCGGTCGTGCCGCATGCTCCTGCCTCCCGTGGCCGGCTGTGCTGCCGCGGAGGCCTCACCGCCCCCTACTATTCCAACTGCTGGCTAGGCCCTGTGGCGACGGCAACCTCACACCGCAGCCGAACCAGTGAACCCTCGTATTCCTCTCCGCACGGGGGGGGGGGGGCTTCCACTGCCGCGTCTTCCCCGGCTCCCCGTCGTCCCCTTCCTAGGCCTCGCCGTCGTCCACCGCCCTAGTGCTCTTGGCGCGGCGTGGTCAACGTGGTCAAGGAACGACTTCCATCAGACGTGGACTGTACGTGGAGAGGCTGACAGCTGGGTCCACGGCGGCAGCAAGGAAGTGCCTCCTTATTACGTGGAAAATAATGATTCCTCCACCTGACAGCAGGGACCCACCGGACAGGCCACCGTATTTCGCGAAAAAAACGTTCCCCCCTGACTGCTGGGACCCACCAGCTACACCTTCGCATGCAAGGAAGTGCCTGATAGTCAGGACCCACCTGGTCGAAGCGTACGTAGCGTTGTCATTCTGGTCGCGAACGTGTACGTACATATATACTGGTGGATGTAGAGGCACGCACGTGTCGTAGTAGAGGCGCGCACGTGTCGTAGTAGAGGTGCGCACGTAGCATGTACACGTACGTACATCGGCCAGGGTGCAAGAAAGAAAATACGGCCACATATGTGTACATACGGGCGGGGTCTCGAACGCCTACTCGCGCATACGTACGACGAGGGCTCGTGTACATGGCTGGGTTGGAACGGAGAAACAACGTCGTCGTCGTGTTCATGGGTCGGAATGGAATGCGTGGTCGTGTTCATCGGGAGGGCTTGGACAGAAGAGGCGATGGAAACGAGGCCTGGTGTACCGCACAACGGAGGAAACAGACCTCCTAAGGTCGAAACGGGGGTCCTGTTGATCGGGAGGGGTGTGGCGTACCGCAAAACGGAGGAAACAGACCTCCTACGGTCGAAACAGGGGTCCTGTTGATCGGGAGGGGTGTGGCGTACCGTAAAACGGAGGAAACGGACCTCCTACGGTCCAAACGGGGGTCCTGTTGATTGGGAGGGGTGTTGCGTACCGCAAAACGGAGGAAACAGACTTGTGTTGGAGCGCTACGGTCGAAACGGGGGTCCTGTTCATCGGGAGGGGTGTGGCGTACCGCAAAACGGGACTCCACGGGATACTGTTCATCTCCACCGTCGACCCCCTCCAGCCTCCACAAGCTACTGTTCATCCACCATCGACCTCCTCCAGCCTCCACGGGCTCCTGTTCATCCAGCCTCCACCGCACGCTACTCCACCGGCTACTGTTCAACCACCCCTCCACTGTCTACTGTTCATCCAGCCCTCCACACCACGGGGTCCTGTTCAACCACCCCTCCACGGGCACCCCTCCACCGTCTACTGTTCATCCTGCCCTCCACACCACGGGGTCCTGTTCATCCACCCCTCCACGGGCACTCCTCCACTGTCTACTATTCATCCAGCCCTCCACCACACCACGGGGTCCTGTTCATCCAGAGGCAACGCCACCGCTCACTGTTCATCCAACCCCCCCCCCCCCGCCCATGCAACACTCACTGTTCATCCCATCGATCAGCTTCAGTTAGCAGCAGTAGCCAAGGAATCGCTCGATCAGGTTCAGTTAACATCCATCGATCAATCGCTCGGGTTCAGTAACGTGTAGCCTGCAGTGCAATCGCTCGGGTTCAGTTAGAGCCCAACGCCTCACTCGGGTTCAGTTAGAGCCAACGCCTCGCACACACGCGCATACATTTACGAGAGAAACGCGCATCACTCGGCCCCCGACCTCCCACCGTAACTGGGAACTCCCCGAAATTTTCCTCCCCCTCACTTCTACCATGGTTTTTTCCGTCATGGACGGCCCAAAGAATGTCATGCAGCTGCGTCTCCGGCCCGCCCAGGACGAAAAGCCCATTTTCTGTCATGATTTTTTGTCATAGAAGTAGGAGCCCACTACGTCTATGATGATACTGGGTTTTGTCACAATTATCGTCATAGAAGTGTCATATGTATGACAGAAAAAAAATTCGTTCGGCCCAAAATGTCACAGATGTGTCTTTTTTTTGTAGTGTTATGTAGTGCACAATTTTCCCTTTACATACATCAAGTCTCCACGAATGTTATACTACGCACAAACCATGGATTTACAATCGTTGCTACTGTAAGACTTGATGAACGTGGTGACTCCTATTTTGGCACTGGCTTGGAATGAAATTGCATAGTTCTATGTACTAAAATGCTGGCACTAAAATTGCACTGCACATAGAAGGGCCTAGTCATGAGATATATGCTAACTTCCCCGACAAAATCATCCGTCCAGACTTTGTTCGAAGTAAGTTTTACTTTCAACTATCTGCATATGTTGACTTGAATTGTTTAGTATTTAAGCAACCAATTGCTATTCCCTTATCTTACTATATTCCTACCTAATAACTTCTAGTTGCCAATACACTTTTCTATTGCCCTGTTTTAACTAAATATTCCCTGTTCTCCCATTTCTATCAGAAAGCGCCGCTGACAAGGAGACTCCGGAGGTGGAGAACGGGGCTGCCAACAAGCGGAGGCGGGGCGAGCTAGAACCGCAAGCGACTCTAGCAGGCCTAGACTTAATCAGCAGCCTCCCTGATGATATGTTGAGAGTCATCATCTCCCTCCTCCCAATCAAATATGGGGCGCGAACAACCCTCCTTTCCCGGCGGTGGCGCCCCCTATGGAACTCTAGCCCTCTCGACCTCATCGACACCCACGAGCTCAGCCATGGCTATCGCAAAAGCTTGGATGCGTTCTCCAAGATCCTCGGCAGTCACCTTGGCCCAACCAAAGGCCTTAGAATGGGCGAGTTCCGTTCCAATGGCAAGGACCGGGCCAAGCTTGACGACTAGTTCTGATCCCTCGCCCTAGATCAGCTTGAGGAGCTCACTTTCGATGATGGGCATATGCGGTCGCTGCCAACGTCCGCACTCCACCTCGCGCCCATGCTACATGTCGCCAAGTTCGGGAACTGCCATTTCCCGCCCCTTAATGACGCGCCCGCTCTTATTCTACCACGACTAAAGCACCTCAAGCTCGTCGCCGTCTGCCTCTCAAAGGGTGACATGGAGCGCCTGCTCCATGGCTGTACTGCACTCGAGTACCTTCGGCTTCAGGCGATCAATGGGTTGAGTACCTTCCACATCACCTACATGACTCTTCGGACTATTTATGTGTGTTGCTGGTGCGGCAGGAAGACATCACAAAAGATGGACCACGGTATGGTCATCTAGGACACACCTGCACTTCAAAGATTACTTGTAGTTGATCAAGAAGGTCCAACAAGAATCAATGCCATTTCTGCGTCGATATTGACAGTGGTGGGCTACTCGTCTGACAAATACTCCGAACTTGTTATTGGATCCACACCCGTTTGGGTACAACAGCCGCCTTCTACCTCTCCTTCTACAAATTAACATTATTTCTAATTTTGAAGATGTTTGTTCGTCTGTCATTCAGAAAATGATTCTGAAAAGATTGACCCCGAAACTGCGCACAGTGAAGGACTTGGCACTAGAATTTATCGGGCCCGACCTGGAGCAAGTTGTCAGTTTCCTGAGATGCATTCCGTGCCTGGAGAAGCTATATATCGAGGTTATTTACCTTTCCTGTTAAATGTTAACCATAAGGGAGTTCAATTTGTGACACCTTTTTCCAAGTTTACAATGACAATGTACTACGATTTCTAAAGATTCCTTTGGAGGATTTCAGTACATACATGCCCCCCATATTGGTTGCTTGATCCATATGGTTACAATCAATAAGCATTTCTCCTTTGGATTCATGTGTACTAGTTTTCTTAGGGAACTTTTCATCCACTCCAACCTCTTGTGAAGAAGGCTACATTTTTCTAGAATGTAATCAAATGCCCATGTTAATCATGTCAGATCGAACATGGCATGTTAGTGCATTTTACAAATCCTGCAAACCAAATAGCTAGGCCTGTAGTAATGTTCAAAACTGCATGTAGGCACTAACACATTTTCTTCTTTTGCAGATAAGATTAGGCCCCATGGTGGATAATGTGATACAATATAATAATCACGTCGAATGCCTAGATCTGCATCTCTCATAAATTACTTTGAACTCCTACCGAGGGACCTTACTGGAGATTATATTCGACACGTTCTTTGTTCTCACAGCAAGGGTGCTGAAGGAAATGAGGTTTGCCCTACATTTATTTCGCAAAAATGAATGGTCTGTTGATCAGCGCCGGCGCCTGCGGCAGAATGGAGTAGGCTCCAAAAATGCTGAATTTCATTTTGGAACTTCATATTACAGAGTAATCGGAAGTCATCGGGTCAACCCCATACATGACTTTTCAGTGGCTGACCCCTTCGCAAAAACTGTGAGGTTTCGAAGCCAGACTTAGAAGCGGTGATATTAGTTTGAACCTCTCTGATATCCATGTTCAGCACATCAGCGCGAGCGTTTGCAGCTGATGAGCTGAATTTCATTTCTAATATCAGTTTGAACCTTGTAATCTTCGAATTTGAGCCATATAACTCTGGAATTTGAACCTTGTAACATTTCGAGCTTTTGAGGTACAATCGCTAAAATGGCATCGTATGAGACTCATATGTTGCTAGCACTATTTTGACCTTAATATGCAATGGTCTTAGATTTTATTAACCATTCTCGAATCAGTTTACCTTGTCGATCTCACAGCACACGATCTGTATAGCTAACTCCACTGCGATGTTCGACATTATTGCACACAGTTGGTTTCTTCCACTGTGTGCACTGTAGAGCGCAGAATTAATTATCGCACTCGAGTTTCCATCATCACCCTTCTGTGTATCTTTGACCTCATCACCCAAGGGTAAACTTATGACCGAAGTCATTCCACACACTTTGTTTTTACAAAGCTTTTTGCCAATAAACGCCCACGATTTCTCCCTCTTCTAGCAGACGCGAGGCCAAACTAGCCAGGTGGGAAGCCTGCGCGGGAAACAACATGGTAGCGCGGGAACAGGCTCATCGAGCCCACGCCTGGGCTGCGGTGTTGTCAAGCGTGCACTGGATTCTAGAATCCTCCGCTATGAACGCTGTGACAAGACGTGACGATTACATGTCGGTCGGCCCCAATTTATTACAGCGGCCATTTAACCTACCCTTGTGTCTCTTCAACCTTTTGATCGCGCCCCACCATTGCAAGAAGCACACCCACCACGAGAAATTCTTAGAGGGTATCCTGCGCGGCTCCAATAGCGCTCACAGAAGGTTCATGGACCTCTTGGTGGTCTACACTAACGACCCGGTCTGGGAGGAGCACTCCATCCACATCATGGAGCTATTGCTTGCCAAGGAGAAGTACAAGGTGGTCGGGTTCGACCTCGAGTACACTCATGCTTGTGCCGGGTCTCGTCGCAAGGTCGCTGTCGCCCAGATGTGCGTGCGCCACCACGTCCTCGTCTACCACCACTGCCTAGCCACAAGGCCTTGAGAGTGTTTCGCCAGGTTTGTCAACAGCCCCCACTACATGTTCTCTATGATGGACATCACCAACGATGTAAAGGCGCTCGAGCATTCGGGCATCGCCTGCCAGAATCTTGTCAACATCCAGGGTCAATACAAGATCAGGGGCGGCAAGGAGCATGAGAAGGACTCACCGGTTCACCTCGCCGAGGCCATCATCGACCCCTACTATAGAGACATGAAGGATTCGTGCAACAAGGACAAGCGTGCCCAGGACTCGGCCTGGGTGGAGAAAGTCGACAAAGCTCACATCATGTACGCGGCCAAGGAGGCGTAAACGCGCTACGACATGTACCAACGGAGTGTTGACATGAGGAAGTCCCTCCTTCCCCAAAACGGCCAGGGATCCAGCTAGAAGTCGAGCAATGGCAAGCGTCATCGCAACAATAAGTAGATGATTAGATCCTCGTTTCTCCTACTTTAGTATGCATGTAATTGCTTACTTTGGTGTGTGCAAATGTTATGTGTGTAGTCACTTGTGTAATTGTATGCTTAATTTGGTTATGCAATGCTATCTTTTTAAGTATATATGTTGATGCTCTGTAGATAGAGCGTAGATGGTGTGCGGACAAAGAAAATCACATCGCACATGGACTAAACAATGGAACCCGTCGGTGATGTTTTCATCAATCACTCACAATTGTATATCAGCAATCGTTTTCACACAACACACACGTCTTATTAGTAGAAACCGCCTATGTTATTATCGGTCTTCAGACACATTTCTGATTACAGAGCTGTTTGCCGCGTATCACACACATCTTCTTAAGTTGAGCCATTTCTGTTCTCATGTCTCAATGCAAACAATTCATCCGAGTGAACCGCATGCCGTATATCTCACACACCTTTGATCTGGCTGACCGTTTCTTTTGTGTTGCCTAATCACAAACAGTTCATCCGAGTGAACCGTGTGCTGTGTATCACACACACCTCCATCTGGCTACCCGTTTCTTTTGTTCCTCCTCATCGCAAATAGTTCATTGAACTGAACCATATTCCCTTCATCGCACACGCAACTAAAACCTATACCGTGTTTGATGCATCCGTCATCGCAAACGTTTTACACATTTCTGACGGTTTTCATATAGCACCTTTTGCTATTATGGCATCGCACACAGTTTCTCAATGGGTCTCTGATCGTAGTGCCGCATTAGCAGCATCCTGCAGTAGTGCTAGATCAGTATTGCTGACACACACAATACTCAAGGATTTTATAGCAGAGTTCAATCACACACTTATTACATCAAGTGTTTCATAAGGAGAGCTTATTACAATAATATGGTTGAAGGCCATCTAAGTAAGATAACAGCGGAATCATCAAAGATAAATGAGTCCATCCAACTCCACAGCAAAACTGAGTGCATGACAACGACCTATCACACCTTACTCTTCGTCTAAAAATTCTGCAACATGATACATTGCAGTCGTGTAGGTCGGCACATGGAATATGATGGCAAGATAACACTATAGAGCAATGAACAAATAACAGTTATCACTAGATGTATATTTGGCTGGTGGAGGCTCTAAGTTTAACATTTGCATTTTCCTACAACAAAGGAATAGTTATTTTTATTTAACTACCAAATTTATGTCATTAATGAGAAGGTTACCCCAACTCAATTCCCAAAATAATATTAATAATGCAACAAATTAATTAAGTAAAGTGATGAGATCAAACAATAATTCAAGTACCAGATACTCAAGATGTCCATGACCAGGGACACGGCTAAGCATGATTAGTTTGTACACTCTACAGAGGTTTGCGCACTTTTCCCCACAAGACTTGATCTCCTACATTGAATTCCTCGCACTGCCTGATGTTTGAGAACTGGATGATCGAGACATAGTCTTTCCGAAGAGGTCCCCTTAACCGATAGATAGGCCGATACACGTATAATTCCCCTACATCTGCTAGCCCATCATGGAAAGGTTTACCACAACTTACTTAACTATGCCAGAGCCCATAATGGCTTGTGGCTGCACACGGAAGTTTCTAGCATGAATAATCTTATGATCCATTTGAGCCTGGGTGCCATTCCATAGGATGATTACACGGGTACCCCGGGATCTCCTAGGACAACACTGGATTCGCCAGGTGCCCACAACCATTCCACCCAGATGTGTATTAAAGTAGCCACCTTAAGTTTTTCCTTAGATAATATTACTCTCATAGCATTCATGAATCTCACATACCCAAACCACGTCTACGAGCATAGCAAGCAGTATGAGCATAACGTATAATACCCGGGGTTGATAAAAGGACAATAGGTTCCTACCTCATCAACTACTTAACCACACCCACATGTTACCAATCCTACTCATGCAATGTTTGAGGGTTGAGACTAATGCATAAAAACCGGGTAATAAAGGGGTATGATCAAAGTGTTACTTGCCTTGCTCACGATCGGAAAACCCTAGAGATTCGTAGTAGCAAGCTTCGCACTCTGGGTACTCTATCGTAAACAAACAATAGCATACATAAGCACTCAAGCATAAGATGCAAGGGTAAAACCAAATACAAAGATCTAAAAATAATGTACAAGTGAAGAGCTTCTATTTGCAAAAAGAATCAACCGAATCGGAGCTACGAAACTCAAACTATGACCCAAAAAAGTTCAACTTCAAATCTGCTTGAAACCAAATTTTAAATTTTCAAAATCATATTTAAGTTGGTTCTCTGAATAGAGGGGAACGTAACAAAGAATTTGGCGTTGGTTTCGTTGGATTTGGATAAGCAAGCAAAAATTAGTGAAGGTTTAAAGATCAGGGACTAATCTGTAAGAAAACTAATTCGTGGATAGGTCCCTGGCCGAAAATAAAACTAAAAATAAAAATCTAACGGACGAATGTTCGCTAACAGAAACTAGCGAACGTAAGTGTTCACTAACAGATCTAAAGGAACGAACGTTTGCTAATTAAACTAACTTAATAAAATAAACCGATCTAAAAAGAAAAACCGAAACTTTAAAAAACCGGGGCGGGTTTATTCCGCGGTTATACAGGTTCGCGAAAAAACCGGCGGTGGATTGGATTGGGCTCCGACGGCGGTGGGCGGGGTGGCGCGGCAGGCGGTGCAGCGAACGACGGCGAGGAGCGGCGCGGCGGGGCGACGCGTCAGGCGGCGGCTACGGCGGCGGGCGACTGCAGCGGTGGATCAAGGCGGTGGTAGGCGGCGTAGCTTGGTGGAGGAGACAGCCAGGCGCGGCTTATAAGGAGCCCCGGGGGGTCCGACTTGGGCAGGGGGCTGGCCGGCGGCGTGTGGGGCTCGGACTCCAGAGGAGTTCGGCTCGGGCGTGAGGTGGAAGGCTGCGGCGCGGTTTGGGCCGGCTCGGCCTTCGGCCGAGTTCACCGATTTTTTTCAATAATTTCACCGTGAAGAAAAATCCAAATAAAAATAAAATAAAAATCCTAAAATTGCAGAAATAATTTTAACCGTCCTCTCCTAATATTTAGGACAAAGTGAACATTTTTCTAGGCTAAATGCAATTTTTAAAAATGGACATTTTTCCCTAATTTAATAAAATTCAACCGAATAAAATTGTAAATGAATATATGTTTTTATTCAAAATTAAATTCCCAATATTTCCTAGTTGTTTTGAAGAAGTCATATTATCTTCTCTCATTATTTTTTTATTTTTCAAAATAATTGCAAAAATAATTCCAAATAAAAATCACTTTGATCCAATTTACCAATTTTTAAAATTCAAAAATGGATTTTTGTGAAAACCTCCAACTCTCCCAGATGGTCCTTGAGTTGCATAAGGTCTCTAGGATCAAAATGTCCAAATAAATCAAATTCAAAATGCACAAATCATGGATGCATATGATGACCTAGTGGTTAACATCCAAATTGAAAATTGGGATGTTACAGTGTTATGATCCGGCAACCCCGGAGTGAAAACAACTAGGCCCACTCCCGATGATGACCGTAGTTTGAGGAGTTCATGTATTCACTGTGTGTTAATGCTTTGTTCCAGTTCTCTATTAAAAGGAGGCCTTAATATCCCTTAGTTTCCAATATGGACCCCACTGCCACGGGAGGGTAAGACAAAAGATGTCATGCAAGTTCTTTTAATAAAGCACGTATGACTATTTACGGAATACATGCCTACATTATATCGAGGAACTGGAGCTAGTGCTGTATCGCCCTAGATTTTAACTGTCTCATGATGAATATCATCCAACAGTTGGATCCATTGCCTACGAATTTATCCTTATTGATCTTGCTACATTACTGTTGCTATCATCAATGTTACACTTGCTACAAACTACTGCGATCACTGTTACCGTTGCTGCTGACACTATTATCAAAACTATCAAACTACTTTGCTACTGATCACTTTTCTATAGATAATTAATCTCCAGGTGTGGTTGAATTGACAACTCAGCTGCTAATACCTTCAAATATTCTTTGGCTCCCCTTGTGTCGAATCTATAAATTTGGGTTGAAAACTCTACCCTCAAAAATTGTTGCGATCCCCTATACTTGTGGGCTATCATCTATCCCTTCCAGGGTACGGCGCCTCAAGATAGGGAAATAGACGTGAGGTAAATTCGTAGTAGATTGATAGATCGAACGCCAAATAAATTGCAGCAAGGTATTTTGGGGTTTTTTTGGTTTAGTAGATCTGAAAATAAATGCAAAGGAAAAAAGATCGCGAATGCATATAATATGAGAAAGAGACCCGGGGGCCGTAGGTTTCACTAGTGGATTCTCTCGAGAAAATAGCAAACGGTGGGTGAACAAATTACTGTTGGGCAATTGATATAACTACAAATACTCATGATGATATCCAGTCAATGATCATAACATAGGCATCACGTCCAAGATTAGTAGACCGACTCCTGCCTTCATCTACTACTATTAATCCACACATCGACCGCTATCCAACATGCATCTAGTGTATTAAGTTCATGGAGAAACGGAGTAATGCAATAAGAACGATAACATGATGTAGACAAGATCTATCTATGTATAGATAGACCCCATCATTTTGTCCTTAGTAGCAACGATACATACGTGTCGGTTCCCCTTCTGTCACCGGGATCAAGTACCATAAGATCGAACCCACTACAAAGCACCTCTTTCCATTGCAAGATAAATAGATAAAGTTGGCCGAACAAAACTCAAATATCGGAGAAGAAATACGAGGCTATAAGCAATCATGCATAAAAGAGATCAAAGAAACTCAAATACTTTCACAGATATAAAAAGAGATAGATCTGATCATAAACTCAAAGTTCATCGGATCCCAACAAACACACCGCAAATGAGTTACATCATATAGATCTCCAAGATACCATTGTATTGAGAATCAAGAGAGAGAGAGAGAGAGAGAGATGAAGCCATCTAGCTACTACCTACGAACCCGAAGGTCTACAAAGAACTACTCATGCATCATCGGAGAGGCGGCAATGGAGGTGGTGAACCCCATTTGAGATGGTGTCTAGATTGGATCTGGTGGTTCTGGACTCTGCGGTGGCTGGATCAATATTTCATCGACTCCCCTAGGGTTTTGGGAATATTGGGGTATTTATAGAGCAAAGAGGCAGTCCGGGGGCACCCGAGGTGGGAACAACCCACCAGGGCGCTCCTCGGCCTCCTGGCGCGCCCTGGTGGTTTGTGCTCCCCTCTAGGCACCCCCTAGACGCATCCAGCGCCCGTTGTGTTCCTTCTGGCCCATAAAAAATCTCCATAAATTTTCGTGGCTTTTGGACTCCGTTTGATATTGATTTTCTGCGATGTAAAAAACATGGAAAAACAGCAACTGGCACTTGGCACTATGTCAATACGTTAGTACCAAAAACATGATATAAAATGACTATAAAATGATTATAAAACATCCAAGATTGATAATATAACAACATGGAACAATAAAAAATTATAGATACGTTGGAGACGTATCAGAATGCAATCTTGACATCCATTTGCCAGATTTCATAAAATGCGGCAATTGCTAACATGATTCAGACAGACTTAAGCATCACTACGAGTGAGAAAATCTCATCGTAGTCAACACCTTGAACTTGTCAGAAACCTTTTGCAACAAGTCGAGCTTTGTAGTTAGTAACACTACCATCAGTGTCCGTCTTCCTCTTGAAGATCCATTTATTCTCAATGTGTCGGAGTAATGGGCCACGGGTAGGCAAACCCGAGGCCCAGAACCTTTCAAGACATCAGGGCTGACTGTGCCCCTCAAGACACCAGGATGGAGAGCCGCCTTCCAGAGGCCGGCTAAAGTAACAGCCGACTGCCCGCATGCGGCCGAGTCCTGGAGGCGCGGTCAAGACGGGTCGACTCCCGCCTGGCGGCTCCCAGAGAAGCCGGCCACGGGGAGTCGACCCACGACACCAACAAAGCCCATGCCCTCATAAGGGGGGATGGGATGGGAGTGACAATAGTAAAGCCCACTCCCTCCCCTTTTCATGGGATGGCTAGGCCACAGTGCACCGTACCAGTGGAGATCTCTGTTCGGCGAGGCACTGTTGCCGTGCCATCCCTGACATCATCAACGGTGGCGGAGTCCTGCACCCACGACGGCCTGTCGGTACGGTCCATGGATGATGGGCCCTACCGGTCAGCGAGGGTCTAGAAGACGGCAAGGGCGCCACCAGTCGGACCCGAAGGGAGCCGGCCTCGGAAGTCGGCCAGCCCCTCCCACGGGTCCCACGCGCCATTAACAGACGAGACGGGGAGTGGCTACATTAATCGCCTGCCAGGAAGCAGGGCTGTAGCCACGACCCCATGACCAAGCCTGCGTCATTAGAGGCACGGCTACAGTAATCGGCAGCCGGCAAGACCCGCAAGCGGCGGGTATTGCCTGTCGGCTCCGTACCAGACCAGTCGGCGGGGCCCACCAGCCGGCGGGCCCCACCAGTCGTCATAGAGGCCGGCAGGCGAAGAGACTAACGGCTGGGCCCTGCGCCCAGTCAGTTTACCATTGTACCCCTCGGGGGGTAGGCCTATATAAACCCCCAGGGCACCATGCAAAGGGTTCCGATCCATTAGAACTAGACTAGACCTTAGAGAAGGGGGAGAGCTGGCCTATTCTCCTCCTGTCCACAAATACAGCTTGAGCAGCACCATTGTACTCACTTTTTCCTTAGTGATCATGCGGAGACCCTGCAGAGCAGGACTAGGGGTATTATCTCCTAGGAGAGCCCCGAACCTGGGTAAAGTCCGCCGGCGTTCGTGTCATGCCTCAACCCGTTTCCAGGCACCGGCGACGTTCTACTCGCCCCCACCATGATAAGCCATCCATTGGCATATGTCGCACCCAATCCCCAACATTTGGCGCCCACCGTTGGGCCTGGTGCACCGTCGTCCGGAGACCTGTTCTGGACGGGAACCCTTTTCCTCCCTGGCGAGCGCAGCCAGCCCAGCACGCCAGACGGAGTCTGCGCCAACGCGCTGCATGGTGCTGAAATCGCCTACGCGGCCAGTTGCCTCGCCGATCTTGTAGGCGAGGTCCGCCTCTCCGACGAGCCCGCATCCGACGCGGGCACAGGCGGCCCCGAGAGCCTCCTCGCGGGCCTCCTCGATCAACTTCACGTCGCCAGCGAGCCAGCTGGAGACTTGGAGTCCGTAGGCTCCACTGATCCAATGTTGGTTGACTCCGACACCGTGTCGCTTGACACGTTCCCCACCAATGTGGTGGTCTACGACGAGCCGCTTCCTCGCGCGGAGAGTGGCGGAAGCACCATCATGGAGGTGCTTGTCATCGATCATGGCGAGCACTTCGGCGGGGGTGATTACGACCCGCTCCACGCGGCGTTGCAAGACCTGGCGGCGCCCATCCCTGAAGATGCCGACGCCGAGATGCTGGAGGCACGCCGCCTTCAGCTAGTTGAAGGCACCAAAAAGCTGGCCAGCATGAGACGCCTGTCAGAAGCCTACCAGCGCGAGATGGACCACGCGGTGGGCGGCACGCCGGCTCCAGCTGGGCCTAGCCACCTTGGCACGGTCCAGCAGCGCGGTGCGGCTATCGCCGATCTGTTCGGTGCGAATCGCCCCGTCTACGCCACACCTGCGGAGAATATTCGAGCCGCCCAGGCGGCGGCGGACGAGTTGGACAAGTTCGAGGGCGAAAAGCGTCGCTTGATGACGGAGCGCGTCCAACGACTCCTTGACGCGGCTGCTGAGCAAAATGAGGCCGGCTGCCACGCTGATGCGCCGCGCCGATGGAATGACAACCTGCTTCTGCGCCGAGACCAAGGCGTGGAGTCCCGGATGCCGACTGGCGGCGTCCGCAGAAGAAAAGACAAGGAGCCGGCTGCCAGCCACAGTCGGACTCGCATCACCATAGAGCGCTACCGAGACAGCCGCCAAGAACAGTGGAACGACGGGAAGACTGTCCGCCTCCTCCCCCTCGGAGGGAAAGGCGAGTCTCCCTGCCGCCTGTTGATCACCCGACGCTCGGCGACCGCCTTGGCCGCCGAGAGGGAGTCGGCGAGAACGACGCCCGACATCGGATCGACCGTCTCCACCGATCCCTGGCGCTTGAGGAAGAAGATGAGTTGGGTCCGCCGTGTTTTGGCCCCCACATCCGAGATGAGCCCTTCCCCAAAGGGTTCACACTCCCCAGAGACACACCCAAGTACACCGACTCCGTGAAGCCGGAGGACTGGCTGGTCGACTACTCCATGGCCGTCAGCATAGCAAACGGCAACAAGCATGTTGCTGTGAAGTACGTTCCACTCATGCTCCAGGGCACGGCCGGGACGTGGCTGAATAGCTTAAGGCCCCGCAGCATCAATAGTTGGGTCGACTTCACCAACGCCTTCGTCCGCAACTTCACCATCACGTACAAGCGACCTCCCAAACCCCGCCAGCTCTCCTTGTGCATGCAAGGCCCCAGCGAGTCAACTCGCGACTACCTCATGCGCTGGGCCGAGCTCCGCAACTCTTGTGAGGGCGTGCACGAGGTGCAGGCTATTGAGTACTTCACTTCAGGATGCCGAGAGGGCACCCTCCTCAAGCACAGGCTTCTCTGGGATGAGCCAGAAACCCTCGACGAGCTGCTGATCATAGCAGACAAATACGCCACGGCCGATTCCTCCATGAAGATGGAGATTCAAGTCAGCGCAACCGGCAAAGTGGCTCCTCAGGCCCCCCGAACCCCAGCCGGAGACACCAGTCGACGTCAACAGGAGAATGACCCCAAGCGTAAAGCCCCCCCCCATCGACTTCCACCAGTCGGCAGGTGGCAACAGTTGAAGACCAACAGCCGGAAGGGCAGCCTCCGCTCAGACGTCAGAAGGGCGGCAAGTCCAACTGGTAGCCAGCTTTCTCCTATGAGCAGACTCTGGATGGACCCTGCAAGTTCCACAGTGGTGCGAAGCCGTCCAACCACACCACTTGGAAATGCCACTGGATCACCAGGATCGCAAAGGGAGACGGCCTTTTGCCTCCCCCACCTGATGGGCAGCCGCCTCCCCCACTGCCCAAGCAGCCAGCGGTCAGACCAGTCGGCGCAGTGCAAGACGAGTACCCAGAAGAGCAGGGAGCATACATCGTGTTCACCTATGTGGCCGACGATCAACACAGCAGACGGCTGTAGGAGCAGGAGGTGAATGCAGTAGCTTCTAACACACCGGAGTTCATGCACTGGTCTGAGAAGCCCATCAGCTGGAGTCGAGCTGACCACCCTGAAGTAATGCCCAGACCCGACTCCTATGCTTTGGTTTTGGATTCCACCTTTGCCACGGATAAGCGAGCTGCTCGTTTTTCTAGAGTCCTGATAGACGGCGACAGCAACAGCAACATCTTGTACAAAGACACCATGGAGAAGTTGGGAATCAGGCAGAGGCAGCTGCAGTCCAGCCGGACGGTGTTCCATGGCATAGTCCCTGGCCTTTCCTGCTCGCCAATCGGCAAGATCTTGATCGACGTCCTCTTCGGAGACAAAGATCATTTCCGCCGTGAGTCAATATGGTTCGAGGTGGTGGACCTAGAGAGCCCATACCATGCACTACTTAGCCGGCCAGCCCTGGCCAAGTTCATGGCCGTCCCCCACTATGCCTACGCCAAGATGAAGATGTCGAGTTCCAAAGGGATTCTGACCATAACTGGCGACTACAAGAATTCGTCCACCTGCGCATCAAAGAGCAGTCGGCTGGCCGAGTCCCTCGTGATCGTAGTTGAGAAGCGGCTGCTAGATCGAGTTGTGGCGATGGCAAGCAAGCAGCCAGAGATGTCGCCTGATCCTAAAAAGTCGGAAGCTGAGGGCTCGTTGAAGCCGGCCAAGGAAACAAAGAAGATACCTTTGGACCCGGAGCACCCAGAGAGGTACGTTGTCATAGGCGCCCACCTCGACAGCAAATAGGAAGGCGAGCTCGTCGATTTCCTCTGTGAGAATCGAGACATCTTC
The DNA here is from genome assembly GCF_018294505.1 of Triticum aestivum. Classification (NCBI taxonomy): domain Eukaryota; kingdom Viridiplantae; phylum Streptophyta; class Magnoliopsida; order Poales; family Poaceae; genus Triticum; species Triticum aestivum. Next base: position 473,346,473 of record NC_057803.1, read on the forward strand.
GCATGGTCCCCCAAGGACATGCCAGGTGTCCCGACGGAATTTACCGAGCACAAATTACACGTCTGATCTGATGCCAAACCAGTCAGACAACCTTTACGCCGCTTGTCAGAAGAGAAGAGGAGAGTTGTTGGAGAAGAGATAGCCCGGCTGCTCGCAGCCGGCTTCATCATGGAAGTATTCTTCCCAGAATGTTTGGCCAACCCGTTCTTGGTACTAAAGAAGAACAAGCAATGGCGAATGTGTATTGACTACACAAGCCTCAACAAAGCAGGCCCCAAGGACCCGTTCGCCTTGCCAAGGATCGACAAAGTGATAGACTCCACAGCCGTATGCGAGCTATTGAGTTTCTTGGATGCATATTTAGGGTATCATCAGATCAAGTTAAACCCAGCCGACAGGCTGAAGACTACCTTCATCATGCCGTTTGGAGCTTTCTGCTACCTAACCATGGCATTCGGCTTGAGGAACGCCCGCGCCACCTTCCAACCATGCATGCAGAAGTGTCTCCTCAAGCAGCTCGGCAGAAATGCTCACGTCTACGTGGATGATGTGGTGGTAAAGACGGAGAAGCGTGGAACACTGCTGGAAGACCTCAAGGAGACCTTTGACAACTTGTGCCGATTTCAGATCAAGCTCAACCCGAAGAAATCTTCGGAGTACCAGCCGACCAACTCCTTGGTTTCCTGGTCTCCGAAGGGGACATAGAATGCAACCCTGTGAAGATCAAGGCAATTGAAAGGATGGAGGTACCCAGCTGACTACTGGACGTAGAAAAATTCACCGGCTGTTTGGCGTCCGTCAACCGATTCATCAGTCGACTGGACGAGAAGGCCCTTCGCGTGTACCAACTCATGAAGAAGACCACTTTTTCGAGTGGAACCACAAGGCGGACGAAGCATTTGTCCAACTAAAAAAGATGCTGGCGACTCCATCTGTTCTAGCGGCTCCGACTCCCAAGGAGCCCATGCTCCTCTCATCGCCGCCACCAGCCGAGTGGTCAGCACGGTCATTATAGTAGAACGCGAGGAAAGCAAAGCACTACCAGTTCAGAGACCGGTATATTATTTGAATGAAGTAGTGTCAACCTCCAAGCAAACCTACCCCCACTATCGGAAGATGTGCTATGGTGTGCATTTTGCCGCCAAGAAATTAAAGCATTACTTCCAAGAATATCCAATCACTATGGTCTGCACGGCTCCTCTAGCCGAGATCATCGGCAGCCGAGACGCTTCGGGACGAGTGGCCAAGTGGGCCATAGATTTGGCCCCCTACACCTTATACTACCAACCTCACACTGCCATCAAGTCACAAGCACTGGCCGACTTCCTCGTCGACTGGGCCGAAACCAAGTATCTACCACCAGCGCCCGACTCCACCCATTGGTGAATGCACTTCGACGGCTCCAAGATGTGCACCGGCTTGGGAGCCAACATCGTCCTCACCTCTCCCAAGGGCGACAAGCTCAAGTATGTGCTGCAAATCCATTTTGCTGCCTCCAACAATGTTGCCGAGTACGAGGCACTCATTCACAGGCTCCAACTAGCCAAAGAGCTCGGCATTCGCCGGATCCTGTGTTATGGTGACTCCGACTTGGTGGTCCAGCAGTCGTCAGGCGATTGGGACACCAAGGACGCAAACATGGCAAGCTACCGCTTCCTCGTATAGCAACTCAGTGGGTATTTCGAGGGATGCGAGTTTCTCCATGTACTAAGAAACGACAACGACCAAGTAGACGCCCTGGCGTGAATCGGCTCCACCCGTCAGGCGATACCGACCGGCGTCGCCCTCTAGCGCCTGCTCAAGCCGTCAGTCAAACCATCACCAGGGTCAGACTCCATCTTCGTGCCGGCTCCTCCTGAAGTAGTCGGATCCGACTCAAGAGCCCCTGCAGACGGCACGAGTATTCCGGCAGGCGGCGCGGGGATCGTGGCAGTCGCACCCTACCCGGGGACTGCGGAGCCCGACCCAGGGACTGTGCCATTCTGCCCGGGGAATTCATCGACACAGCAAGCGGTTGCCGACTCCAACCCGCCACCTCCCGACCTAGCCACCCTCGTCCAAGTCGCAGTCTTGGCGGTTGCAGAAATTGCAGCACCTTCATGGGCCCATCCCATCCTCAAATTCATGGTGAACAAAGAGCTACCAGCCGATGAGATCTCGGCTCGGCAAGTACAACATCGGGCGGCAGCGTACGCCATCATCAATAGAGAGCTCGTAAGGCGCAACATCATTGGTATTCACCAGATGTGTGTGGAGCCAGAGCAAGGCCAGACAATCCTCAAAGATATCCATCAAGGCGAATGTGGCCATCACGCGGCTTCAAGAGCAGTCGTCGCCAAAGCTTTTCGCCATGGTTTCTTCTGGCCGACTGCTCTTGAAGACGCCAAGTCTCTAGTAAAATATGCAAGGGGTGCCAGAAGTTCCACTCTAAGCCTCATCAGCCGGCTTCGGCACTCAAAACTATTCCTATTGCCTGGCCCTTTGCAGTTTGGGGCCTGGACATGGTCGGACCATTCAAGACGGCGCGAGGTGGTTTGACTCATTTACTTGTTGTAGTGGACAAGTTCACCAGGTGGATAGAAGCAAAGCCAATCAAGAGTTTGAATGGTCCGACTGCTGTGACCTTCATCTCCGAGATCACAATTCGGTACGGCATACCGCACAGCATCATCACCGACAACGGCACAAACTTTGCTAAGGGTGCCTTGGCCCATTTCTGCGCGACGCAGGGCATCCGACTGGACTTAGCATCCGTTGCCCATCTGCAGTCCAACAGCCAAGTAGAGCGAGCAAATGGCCTAATCCTGTCTGGCATCAAGCCCCGGCTGGTCGAGCCTCTGGAGAGCTCGGCAGGCTGCTAGCTTGATGAGTTGCCAGCCGTCCTCTGGAGCCTGCGCACGACTCCAAACAAGTCACCCGGCTTCACGCCCTTCTTCCTCGTCTATGGTGCCGAAGCCGTCATCCCAACGAACATAGAGTTCGACTCCCCTCGAGTCACCATGTACACCAAGGAGGAAGCAGAGGAAGCACGTCAAGACAGCGTCGATCTGCTAGAAGAGGGCCGGCTGTTGGCACTCAGCCGGTCCAGCATCTACCAGCAGAGCCTACGCCGATACTACAATCGGAAGGTCAAGCCGCGATCTTTCCAAGAAGGAGACCTTGTGCTTCGGCTGATTCAGTGAACAACTTGCCAGCACGAGCTCTCAGCACCTTGGGAAGGCCCCTTCATCATCAGCAAGGTGTTGGGCAATGACTCCTACTACCTGATCGACGCCCAGAAGCCCCGAGCGTGCAAAAGGGATGACTCCGGCAAAGAGATGGAGCGGCCATGGAATGCAAATCTCCTCCGAAGATTTTACAGTTAATGCAGTATGTATCACGCTACCTTTTGTATTAAAGCACGAAGACTTCGGGCCCCTCGAGAAGATCTCGGGGACTGCCTTCTTTTATCTATATGATAAAGAGTTATGCCTATGAGTATGTTATTCTTTACCGCTTGGCACCGGGTTCGACTAGTCGGCCCGGGGACTTGCCGTCTTGAGCTATGAAATGACTTCCTACAGCCGGACAAGTAGTGTGTGGCACTCAAGTCGTCTCCTGTTAGAAGGCGCAGATCGCAGAGCGACTGATTGGCAAGCAGGAGTATGGTAGAATGGGTGTCCATACGAAAAATGGCTAAGGACTCAAAGCATGCAAATAGCTTAAGCCGGTTTCCAGCCTTTTGCAACCAACTCTTGAGCAGCCGGCTCGCCGTTAATTAACTTGCTAAAAACTCTAAATGGCTAAGTACTTGCCTCCCAAAGAAGCCAAGTATTTGAGCTAGCGGCAGTCCGCAGAGCGGCTGTCCGACTAGCGAAACGGCAACCAAGGGAAGCCAGCAAAGGAAAAGGCCAAAGAGCAATAAGCAAGAAGAGATAGAACGCGGATAAATATTTACATAGAAAGGCCCTTGGCCGAATCATCAAATAGGAGTTCAGGATACAACCACACCAAGTGGGTGGAATTGTGCAAAATAACAAGTTCATTGAGACTACTAAGCAGGTAAAACAAAGATAAAGTGGCAGCCTAGGAAGCCGCGGACGGACTCGGAGGATCATAGGGGTCGGCGGTGCCAGTTGGTGGGGCAGTCGGCTGGTTGGTCTCCGCCTGATCACCCCTGGCGACAGCTGGCTCAGTTGAGCGCGGCTCGTTGCTAGAGGCGCGGTCGGGCTGGGGCTGGCCGTCTGCCTCGACCTCTGGCGCCTCCTCCACGTGTCCTTCCTCCTCCTCGCCTTCCTCTTCGCCACTAGAGTCGATCACCTCCGCCGAGTCCTCGCCGTTGTCCGGGTTCAGCCCGAACCACTCCGGCGGCGCCTCCTCGCCGTTCTCAGCCCGCTCTAGGACGAAGACACTGGTGTCGATGTACTCAGCGATCAATGCGGCGCGCCTAACAAGATCGTCCTCCACCATTGCCAGCTCCGCCTGAGCTTCCAGCCGGAACGTGGCTAACTTGGCTAAACTCAACCTAGGATACCACGCCTTGGCGAATTCCAAGGCCCGGCGGGCTCCGGCCCGGGCTGCAGAACCCTTCCAGGCCTCAAGACGGCCGGCTGCCACCTCCAACTGGTGGGCAGTCCGACTAGGGGTGCGTGGTGCCTGCATGTCTGACCACAGGGCGGCAATCGCCTGGGCGTCGACATGTTGAAGCCGGCGCAACATCTAGTGGGCTGGCCGAAGGCGAGCCTCGATGCTGAGGACCTGCTCGCCGTCCGCCCTCCGTGCTTCACGATCAGCTTCGATGGCTTGATTGGCGGCGTACGAATGGCCGGGGAAGAAGTTTGCTAAGGAAGAAGACCGAAGGAACAAGGTTAAAAAATTTAAAGCCGACTCGATTAGCAGTCGGCAGCCCAGAAAAGGAAACAAGGGAAAGCTCACCATCGACAAGATCTTTGATTTCTTGGAAGCCGGAGACCAGCGTCGCCTCTTTGTCAGTCCAGGAGGAGCGCTCAGACGCAAATTCGGTGAGAAGGGCGGCCTCCTTGTCCTCCGCCTCCCTCTAGGCCCTCTAGAGCAGCTCCTTCTGCTCCGCCAGCTGCGTAGCCAGCCGGTCGCGCTGCTCCGTCAGCCGGCCGCACTCCTCCTCCCGGACACGCAGCGCGGTTTTGGCATCGCCCAGCTGCTGCTGAAGGGCGGCGTTGGCCTCTAAAAAAAGAGGGGGAGGGATGTCGGTCGTCAGCAAAAAAGAAGTTCGCCGGGGAGATCTGGCCCGACTGCTCAGTAGTCGGCCCAGATCTCGGGGACTACAACACGCGGGTGCGCCAGCGCGCCCCCGTAGGGAAAGAAGAAGACTTACCCCTGCTGTCCGACAAGTCGGCGATCCGTTTGGCCAGCTCCTCGATGTTGGCCTTGAAGGAGGTCACGCGAAGATTGTGGTAATCCTGCATCGAAATTCAGAAAAAAGTGTTGGTACTTGGAACTCGCTGATTAGAGTTCCGAGCCGCCTGCTCAGCAGCCGGCCCGAAACTCAGGGACTACACCCAGTGGGTGCGCTGGCACGCCCCCACAAAAAAACAAGGAAGCAAAGAAAAAGGAAGGACGCGTACCCGGATGGCCGTTCGTGACGCCATGTATGCCTTGGTGCACTCCTTAATGGCGTCGCCCTCGGCCCGGAGCTTGGCTTGGACGCCCAGGAGTGCTCGGTTCAACGGGCCCGTCCCGCCTCCCCGCACCCACCCGGTGGGCGCGGCGCTCGACACCTCGGTGTCCGGGATCGAGGAGCTTGCAGCGCCGGTATCCAGAGGACGAGGCATTGATGCCTCCTTCGCGAGACGACGGTGCGTCGGCGTACTGACCTCGAGGGCCAGGCCCGTCGCCGTCGCGCCTCCGGTTGGCGGCACTGGCGGATCCGCCGGTTGTCCACCCGGCGCGCCTCCGGAGGGTGGCGGTGGCGGCACAATGACCTTCGGCATAGCGGTGACGTCGGCGTCCCTCTCCTTGACCGGGTTCTCGTCGCCGGCTTCCCCAGTCTGCGCTGAGAACTCCGGTGGCGGCGGTGCGGATTTTAAGGGGACGACAAACACCGCCGACTGGCGGCATGCGGCTTCCTCTGCATGCTTCTTCTCCACATCGGCGCCCTCGGCCTCTGCCAACTTCTTCAGGGCGGCGGCCTCCGCCTTGTCGGCTTCCACCTTCTTCAGACGGGTGGCTTCCCGCTCCTCACGTGCCTCCCCTGCGTTCCGCTCCGTCGCCTCTCGGAGGTCGGCGGCGGGGTCAACCCGCCGGGTGGTGGAGGACGTCTCCGCCGACTTCACGATGGAGCCGGCGGCCGACTTCTCAAGAGAGAGAGAGGGGCCCTAAAGCCGGAAACAAAGTAAAGAAATTTCAGACAGACTCAATAAAGAAATACGAAGGTACGAAGGGACGTGGTGCTTAAGCTGAAATAAGCTGCGGCGTGTTCACCACCTTGCGGAAGCGGTTGGCCTTTGCGGCCGCCTCGTCCCGCTTGATCGCCGCGGCTAATCCCTTGGGCTTCTTCGGCCGGCTGCCAAACAGGCTCGCCCCTGCCCTGCGCTTCTTGCCGCCGCCTTGTGCATCCGGCGGAGCTGACGAGCCCGCACCCGATTGGCCGGCTCCTGGCTGGTGGCGTCGGACGACCTCCTCGTCATCATCGGGCCAGTCCTTGAGACTGGCCCCAAGTCTCGGGCCGCCTGCTGCGCCGCCTCCTCCCTCGGCGTCTTCCTCCAGTGCTGCCGCCCCCAGGTCGGGGTCATCAACATCACTCTCCGCCCGGTCGGGGAGGAATTCGCGGTCCGGCCCCGCAGTGCCGGCGGCTGGCTGGAGGAGGGGTTTCTGACCAAAGCTGGCTGGTCAGATCGGATAAAACGGACTCAGCAACGAAGAAGTCAGAGAGAAAGAGAAAAAGAAAACGACTCACCAGAGGCGGAGGGGCTACACGTGAATACGGCTCCTTGCCGAACTGCCACTCTTCTCTAAGGTCGCAGCTTGCCAGATAATTCACCATATAGGCCACCTCCTCGTGAGGCATCTCCTTGGTGCACATCCGACTCGAGTCCCGGTGCCCGCTCATCTGGCAGATCATGTGGGGGCGACTTTGAAGCGGGAGCACTTGGCGCGCCACGAAGGCGGCCAGGAAGTCCGGCCCGGTCAGGCCCTCTGACTGCCCCAGTACTCGAAGCCGTGAAACGGCACCGGCTCCCGCAGGCGTCAACGTCCGGGCCTAGTGCGACTAGTTGGGTTGCCTCGCAGCCGGCGGGCCGGCTACGAAGGCCGGCAGGTTGATCCAGTCGCCTTCCGCGGAGACGTTCTTCACATAGAAGTACGACCGCTGCCACATCTTCACCGACTTGATCAGCTTAATGGAGGGAAACGGGTTGTCGGCCCCCGACCTCCGCACGGTGATGAACGCGCCGCACTGAGCCGGCACGCCCGCAGCTTGGGTGCCGAGCTTGGAGTAGAAGAACTCCCCCTAGAGCTCCAGGGTGGGGAGAACGCCGATGAAGCCCCCGCACAGGGTGACGAAGGCGGACAGCAGCACCATCGTGTTGGGGGTGAGGTGGTGCGGCTGGAGTCCGTAGAACTCAAGGAAGGAGCGGAAGAAGTTGCTCGCCGGCAGGCCCAGGCCGCGCAGGCAGTGCGAGCGGAAGACGACCCGCTCGTCCTCCTGCGGCACCGGCGAGATTTCCTCCCTCGGCGCGAGACGAACCCGAACGAGGTCCTCGCCGGGCAACCGACGCGTCTTGCGGAGGAAATCGACGTGGTCATCGTGGACCTCCGAACCATCCCAGGTGCCGGAATGCGCCGTAGGGGGCGTGACGGCGGAGGAAGAGCTCATCGTGAGCAGACTGCCACAGCGCTCGACGTAGCTTGAGGTGCGGCGGAGAGAGAGAGAGAAGAAGAAGAAGAAGCAGTGGGGAGGTGGAACGCGCGTGCTTCGCCGTCTCCCCTCCTCCCCCTACTTATAGCCCAATGGGCTGCGAAGCTGAGGGGGCAGTTGTGGGATTTACTGCGCCCACTACTCCACGCCCCCACGTTTATCGCGCAAAGTTACTGTGCGCGGTAATTCCGTGGGAACCTCAACCGCCCCCACGACCACAGCAGATCCGCTCGCGTGCCGAGGCGTGGTAGTGGCGGGCCCCGCCTGCAGACATGTCCCATCTCGCGGATAGGTAGGCGGGCTGGCCCGGCCACTAGTTGCCACATGGCGGGCACAGAGTGGGTGGCGGTCAGAAAGCTTAGCTCACACGCTACTGAGTTTCCGCCGGGGGATTCAAAAGCATTTTTGGACAAGTCAAAGTCAGGCGACTCCGACTCCTACCAGTCGGACCGGCAAAAGTCAAACGAGGTTTCACCTCAAGCACTCGGAGAAAGAAACTACCGAGGCTCCTCGACTGATCATCCGTGGCGCCTCACCAGCTTCGCGGACTACTGTCGGAGTCATGGGCCACAGGTAGGCAAACCTGAGGCCCAGAACCTTTCAAGACATCGGGGCTGACTGTGCCGCTCAAGACACCAGGATGGAGAGCCGCCTTCCAGAGGCCGGCTAAAGTAACAGCCGACTACCCGCATGCGGCCGAGTCCTGGAGGCAGGGTCAAGACGGGCCAACTCCCGCCTGGCGGCTCCCAGAGAAGCCGGCCACGGGGAGTCGACCCACGACACCAACAAAGCCCATGCCCTCATAAGGGGGGATGGGATGGGAGTGACAACAGTAAAGCCCACTCCCTCCTCTTTTCGTGGGATGGCTAGGCCACAATGCGTCGTACCAGTGGAGATATCCGTCCAGCGAGGCACTGTTGCCGTGCCATCCCTGACATCAGCAAAAGTGAGCGGAGTCCTGCACCCACAACGGCCTATCGGTACGGTCCACGGATGATGGGCCCTATCGGTCAGCGAGAGTCCAGAAGACGGGAAGGGCGCCACCAGTCGGACCCGAAGGAGCCGCCCCCTGGAAGTCGGCCAGCCCCTCCCACGGGTCCCATGCGCCATTAACCAGATGAGACGGGGAGTGGCTACAGTAATCGCCCACCAGGTAGCAGGGTTGTAGCCATGACCCCATGACCAAGCATGCGTCATTAGAGGCACGGCTACAGTAATCGGCAGCCGGCAAGACCCGCAAGTGGCGGGTACGGCCTGTCGGCTCCGTACCAGACCAGTCGGCGGGGCCCACCAGTCGGCGGGCCCCACAAGTCAGCATAGAGGCCGGTAGGCGAAGAAACCGACGGCTGGGCCCTGCGCCCAGTTGGTTTACCATTGTACCCCTCGGGGGTAGGTCTATATAAACCCCCCAGGGTACCCATGCAAAGGGTTCCGATCCATTAGAACTAGACCAGACCTTAGAGAAGGGGGAGAGCTGGCCTAGTCTCCTCCTGTCCATAGATACAGCTCGAGGAGCACCATGGTACTCACTTTTGCCTTAGTGATCACGCGGAGACCCCGCAGAGCAAGACTAGGGGTATTATCTCCTAGGAGAGCCCCGAACCTGGGTAAAGTCCACCGACGTTCATGTCTACGCCTCATCCCATTTCCAGGCACCGGCGACGTTCTACTCGACCCCACCATGATAAGCCATCCATTGGCATATGTCGCACCCAATCCTCGACATAATGGCTTGCTGATCATTGGGCAAGTCCACCAAAGTCCATAATTTGTTCTCATACGTGGATCCTATCTCAGATTTCATGGCCGCAAGCCATTTATCGGAATCCGCCGTGAGCCTCAACACTCATTGGACCACATACATCGGTATGTATTATTTCCAATAAGTTATTAGCTCGGTCCATTGTTCCTGAGAACGGAGTTTTAATCATCCTGCCCATGAGGCATGGTTCGCAAGTATCAAATGATTTATAATCAAGTGATTCCAAAAATCCATCAGTATGGAGTTTCTTCATGCGCTTTACACCAATATGACCTAAACGGCAGTGCCACAAATATGTTGCACTATCATTATCGACTTTGCATCTTTTGGCATCAATATTATGAATATGTGTATCACTACAATCGAGATTCAATAAACCATTTACATTGGGTGTATGACCATAGAAGGTTTTATTCATGTAAACAAAACAACAATTATTCTTTGACTTAAATGAATAACCGTATCACAACAAACATGATCCAATCAAATTCATGCTCAACGCAAACACCAAATAACATTTATTTAGGTCCAACACTAATATCGATGGTAGAGGGAGTGTGCGATGGAGATCTTATCAACCTTGGAATCACTTCCAACACACATCGTCACCTCGTCCTTAACTAGTCTCTCTTCATTTTGCAACTCCTGTTTTTAGTTACTAATCTTAGCAACTGAACCGGTATCAAATACCCTGGGGTTACTGTGAAAACTAGTAAAGTACACATCAATAACATGTATATCAAATATACCTTTGTTCACTTCGCCATCCTTCTTATCCGTCAAGTATTTGGGGTAGTTCCGTTTTTAGTGACCATTCCCTTTGCAGTAGAAGCACTCCGTTTCAGGCTTAGGTCTAGCTTTGGGCTTCTTGACGGGAGTGGCAACTTGCTTTCCATTCTACTTGATGTTCCCTTTCTTTCCCGTGCCTTTTTCTTGAAACTAGTGGTTTTGCCAACCATCAACACTTGATGCTATTTCTCGATTTCTACCTTCCCCAATTTCAGCGTCACAAAGAGCTTGGCAATCATTTTCGTCATCCATTGCATATTATAGTTCATCACAAAGTTCTAGTCACTTAGTGATAGTGACTAGAGAACTCTGTCAATCACTATCTTATCTGGAAGATTAACTCCCACTTGATTCAAGCGATTGTAGTACCCAGACATTCTAAGCACATGCTCACTACCTAAGCTATTCTCCACCATCTCGTAGGCAAAGTACTTGTGAGAGGTCTCATACCTCTTAACATGGGCATGAGTCTGAAATATCATTTTCAGCTCTTGGAACATCTCATATGCTCCATGGCATTCAAAACATTTTTGAACTCCCGGTTCTAAGCCGTAAAGCATGGTGCACTAAACTATCAAGTAGTCATCATACCGAGCTTGTCCAACATTCATAATGTCTACATCTGCTCCTGCAATAGGTCTGTCACCTAGCGGTGCATCAAGGACATAATTCTTGTGTGCAGCTATGAGGATAATCCTCAGATCACGAACCCAGTCCGCATCATTGCTACTATGATCTTTCAATTTAGTTTTTCTCTAGGAATATATCAAAAAATAAGGGAGCTATATCGCCAGCTATTGATCTACAACATAGATATGCAAAAACTATCAGGACTAAGTTCATGATAAATTAAGTTCAATTAATCATATTACTTAAGAACTCCCACCTAGATAGACGTCCCTCAAGTCATCTAAATGATACGTGATCCAAATCAACTAAGCCATGTCCGATCATCACGTGAGATGGAGTAGTTATCAATGGTGAACATCTCTATGTTGATCATATCTACTATATGATTCGCGTTCAACCTTTCGGTCTCTAGTGTTCCGAGGCCATGTCTGTACATGCCAGGCTCGTCAAGTTTAACCCGAGTATTCCACATGTGCAAAACTGTCTTGCACCCGTTGTATGTGAATGTAGAGCCTATCACACCTGATCATCACATGGTGTCTCAGCACGACAAACTATCGCAATGGTGCATAATCAGGGAGAATACTTATACCTTGAAATTTTAGTTAAGGGATCATCTTATAATGCTACCATCATACTAAGAAAAATAAGATGCATAAAAGATAAACATCACATGCAATCAAAAATATGTGACATGATATGGCCATCATCATCTTGTGCTTTTGATCTCCATCTCCAAAGCATCGTCAAGATCTCCATCGTCACTAGCTTGACACCTTGATCTCCATCGTAGCATCGTGGTCGTCTCGCCAACTATTGCTTCTATAACTATCGCTAACGCATAGTGATAAAGTAAAGCAATTACATGGCATTTGTATTTCATACAATAAAGAGACAACCATAAGGCTCCTGCCGGTTGCCAGTAACTTTTACAAAACATGGTCATCTCATACAATAACGTATATCACATCATGTCTTGACCATATCAAATCACAACATGCCCTGCAAAAAAAAGTTAGACGTCCTCTACTTTGTTGTTGAAAGTTTTACGTGGCCGCTAAGGGCTTCTAGAAATAACCGTTCTTACATATGCATCAAAAACCACAATAGTGATCTATCAAGTTTGATGTTTTAACGTTCTACAAGGACCGGCCACAGTCAAATTCGATTCAACTAAAGTAGGAGAAATAGACACCCGCCAGCCACCTTTATGCAAAACTAGTTGCATGTCTGTTGGTGGAATTGGTCTCATCAACATGGTCGTGTAAGGTTGGTCCAGGCCGCTTCATCCCATAATACCGCTAAATCAAAGTAAGAAATTGGTGGTAAGTAGTATGACGATTACCGCCCACAACTCTTCGTGTTCTACTCATGCATATCGTCTACACATAGACCTGACTCGGATGCCACTGTTGGGAATCATTGCAAGCAATTTCAAAAAAATTCCTACGCTCATGCAAGTTCTATCTAGAAAATGCATAGCAATGAGAGGGGGAGAGTATGTCTACGTACCCTCATAGACAGAAAGCAGAAGCATTTGACAACCCGGTTGGTGTAGTCGAACTTCTTCTCGTTCTGACTGATCAAGCACCAAATGTATGTCACCTTCGAGTTCTGAACACGTTCAGCTCGATGACGACCCTCAAACTCTTGATCGAGCAGAGTACCGAGGAAATAGCTGAGTTTCGTCAACACGACGGTGTGGTGACGGTGATGGTGAAGTGATCCGTGAAGGGCTTCGCCTAAGTACCGCGAGAATATGAGCGAGGGTGTAATCTGTGGAGGGGGGCGCCGGACACGGATAACAGATGTTGTTGTATGTTCTAGGCGCCTCCCCCGCATATATATATGTGGGAGGAAGAGGGAGCTGCCAAGGGGGGCACCCCAAGTAGGAGGAATCCTAGTTGGGCACCATCCCAAACCTGCGCCCCCTACCATATGTGTGTGCGGGAGGAAGGCATGGGAGGGAGGCGCCCCCCTTTCCTTTCTCCCTTGAGGAGGGAAAGGAAGGAGGGGTTTCCACCTTGCCCTTTGTTTGCCCTTGGGCTGGCCGGCCTGGGCAGGCACGCACCAGCCCCTTGTGGGCTGGTCTGTCCCCTCCTTGGCCCATTAAGCCCATACATATGCCGGGGGTGCCCGGAACCCCTTCCAGTGACCCGATATGTACCCGGTACGCTCCAGAACACTTTCGGTGTCTGAATACTATCGTCCTATATATCAATCTTTACCTTTCGGCCATTTCGAGACTCCTCGTCTTTTACGTGATCTCATCCAGGGGTCTGAACAACAGTCGGTCACCAAATCACATAGCTCATATAATACAGAATCATCATCAAACCTTAAGCGTGCAAAGCCTACGGGTTTGATAACTATGTAGACATGACTGAGACACCTCTTTGGTCAATAACCAATAGCAGAAACTGGATGCTCATATTAGTTCCTACATATTCTACGAAGATCTTTATCGGTCGAACCGTAATGAAAAAATACGTTATTCCCTTTATGATCGGTATGTTACTTGCCCGAGATTCGATCGTCGGTATCTTCATACCTAGTTCAATCTCCTTACCGTCAAGTCTGTTTACTCGTTTTGTAATACATCATCCCGCAACTAACTCATTAGTCACATTGCTTGCAAGGCTTATTATGATGTGCATTACCGAGAGGGCCCACAGAGATAACTCTCTAACACTCGGAGTGACAAATCCTAATCTCGATATATTCCAACCCAACAAACACCTTCAGAGATACCAGTACAACATCTTTGTAATCACCCAGTTACATTGTGACGTTTGATAGCACACAAGGTATTCCTCCGGTATCCGGGAGTTGCATAATCTCATAGTCAAAGGAATATGTATTTGACATGAAGAAAGCAGTAGCAATAAAACTGAACGATCAATATACTAAGCTAACAGATGGGTCTTGTCCATCACATCATTCTCCTAATGGTGTGATCCCGTTCTTCAAATGACAACACATGTCTATGGTTAGGAAATTTAACCATGTTTGATTAACGAGATAGTCTAGTAGAGGCTTACTAGGGGCACAGTGTTCTGTTTATGTATCCACACATGTATCAAGTTTCAGATTAATACAATTCTAGCATGAATAATAAACATTTATCATGATATAAGGAAATATAAAATAACAACTTTATTATTGCCTCTAGGGCATATTTCCTTCTGAACCCAACAACATGACAAAGACCGACGTGGATGTGGTGTTCCCGCGCCAAGGGAGGCGGCACGATGCATACCACGTGAAGTCAACACGCGAGGGCGACGGAGTGGGCCGCGGGCTGTCGGTGTCAAAAGTGGCAGATCTCGGGTAGGGGGTCCCAAACTGTGCATCTGAGGATCAATGGTAACAAGGGACGATGGGGACACAATGTTTACCCCGGTTCGGGCCCTTATAAAGGAGGTAAACCCCTATGTCCTACTTGATTGTATTCAATGTGTATAGGGGTTACAAGAGTTGATATACCACGAGATCATCATGTCTAAACCCTAGCTGTCTAGCCTATGAGAATTCTGATAGCCTCTATGGACTGAACCCTCCGGTTTATATACACACCGGAAGGGCCTAGGTTTATACAAAGTTGGTTTGCAGAGGAAGGAAATACATCCGAACACAAAGACTTGCCATTCACGCATATAGGAGCCCTACCCGAACACAGGGGATAATCTTCGGCTTCTATATCCATGGCCCATTAGTCCGGCCCATACTAAATAGGCCGGGCACCCGAGGACTCCCTAATCCAGGACTCCCTCAGTAGCCCCCGAACTTGCCTTCAATGACGATGTTGTATCCGAATTTGTGCCTTCGGCTTTGCAAGGAAGGTTCTTCATCATACCTCAGATGGATGAAAGTCCAGCCGTGACCTTCATGTTCTGCTTTTATGACTCCTCCCCTATCGTCGCCTTGATTTCCACGCACCGGGCGAATGCGAACGGTCCATATTAAATTTTTACAAATACGCCCCTAGCCATATAGGGACGGTGCCTATATAAAGAGGCTAGATCCCCAAATGTCATCCACATCATCCAGAGAACATCAGGACCAGCAACAAAAAACTTCAAAACAAGGCCTCCTAGCTCTTCTTCACACCCTCATGGCCCTCAAGAGGGTGATTGGCGGAGCTGCTCAGTGTCTCATCTTCAATTGAGTCGACTTCAGATGCAGGGATATCCCCCTCTCATAGATCTAGTCTCTTGCGAGCGGGATTGGCCTTGATCGGCAATGATGCGCTAGTAGAAAATTTACCCAACCCCAACATGGAGGAGAGAGTGTGCTACATTTCGTTTCTTCTGAGGGGCTTAGGATTCCCGATCCACCCCTTTCTCAGGGGCATGTTAGAGTTCTACAGGATCCAGCTACATAACCTCACTCTAGGCTATATTTGAAGTAAATATGCCCTAGATGCAATAATAAATATGTTATTTATATTTCCTTATATCATGATAAATGTTTATTATTCATGCTAGAATTGTATTAACCGAAAACTTAGTACATGTGTGGATACATAGACAAACAGAGTGTCACTAGTATGCCTCTACTTAACTAGCTCGTTAATCAAAGATGGTTAAGTTTCCTAGCCAGGGACAAAGAGTTGTCATTTGATGAACGGGATCACATCATTATAGAATGATGTGATTGACTTGACCCATCCGTTAGCTTAGCACCATGATCGTTTAGTTTATTGCTATTGCTTTATCCATAACTTATACATGTTCCTATGACTATGAGATTATGCAACTCCCGAATACCGGAGGAACACTTAGTGTGCTATCAAATTTCACAATGTAACTGGGTGACTATAAAGATGCTCTACAGGTGTCTCCGATGGTGTTTGTTGAGTTGGCACAGATCGAGATTAGGATTTGTCACTCCGTGTATCCTAGAGGTATCTCTGGGCCCTCTCGGTAATGCACATCACTATAAGCCTTGCAAGCAATGTGACTAATGAGTTAGTTACGGGATGTTGCATTACGGAACGATTAAAGAGACTTGCCGGTAACGAGATTTAACTAGGTATTAAGATATCGACGATCGAATCTCGGGCAAGTAACATACCGATGACAAAGGGAACAACGTATGTTGTGATGCGGTTTGACCGATAAAGATCTTCGTAGAAAATGTAGGAACCAATATGAGTATCTAGGTTCTGCTATTGGTTACTGACCGGAGATGAGTCTTGGTCATGTCTACATAGTTCTCGAACCCGTAGGGTCCGCACGCTTAACGTTCGGTGGCGATCGGTATTATGAGTTTATGTGCTTTGATGTACCGAAGGTAGTTCCGAGTCCCGGATATGATCACGGACATGACGATGAGTCTCGGAATGGTCGAGACATAATTACCGATACATTGGAAGCCTATGTTTGGACATCGGAATGGTTCCGGGTGAGTTCAGGCATATACCGAAGTACCGGGAGGTTACCGGAACCCCCCGGGAAGTATATGGGCCTTATTGGGCCATAGTGGGAGAGAGGAGAAGGGAGCCTAGGAGGGGGCGCGCCCCCAAGCCCAATCCGAATTGGGTGGGGGGCCGACCTCCCCTTTCCTTCCCCCCTCTCCCCCTTCCTTTCTCTCCTAATCCAACTAGGGAAGGGGGGAGGGAATCCTTCTCCCAGTGGGAATAGGACTCCCCTTGGGCGCGCCATAGAGGGGCCGGCCCTCCCCCTCCTCCACTCCTTTATATACGGGGGAGGGGGGCACCCCATAGACACACAAGTTGATTGTTTAGCCGTGTGTAGTGCCCCCTCCACAGATTTCCACCTCGTTCATATCGTTGCAGTGCTTAGGCGAAGCCCTACGCCGGTAGTTTCATCATCACCGTCATCACGCCATCATGCTGATGAAACTCTCCCTCGACACTCAGCTGGATCTAGATCTCGCAGAACGTCACTGAGCTGAACGTGTGCAGATCAAGGAGATGCCGTACCTTCAGTGCTAGGATCGGTCGGATCATGGAGACGTACGACTACATCAACCGCGTTGTCATAATGCTTCCGATTACGGTCAATGAGGGTACGTGGACAACACTCTTCCCCTCTTATTGCTATGCATCACCTAGATGGATCTTGCGTGTGCGTAGGATTTTTTTTGAAATTTTTGTGTTCCCCAACAGTGGTATCAGAGCAATGTCTATGCGTAGATTTTATATGCACGATTAGAACACAAAGGAGTTGTGGGCGTGGGTATATAAAGATTTTATATACCTAGATGATTCTTGATTCAGCGGTATTGTTGCATGAAGTGGCTCAGACCGACATTATGCATACGCTTACGCGAGACTGGTTCTACCGACATGCTTCACACACAGGTGGCTGGTGGGTTTCAGTTTCTCCAACTTCAGTTGAATCGGATTCAATGAACATGGTTCTTTCTGAAGATCAAAAAGCAATCACTATACCGCATTGTGGTTTTTGATGCGTAGGTAAGAACGGTTCTTGCTCAGCCCGTAGCAGCCACATAAAAACTTGCAACAACAAAGTAGAGGACATCTAACTTGTTTTTGCAGGGCATGTTGTGATGTGATATGGTCAAAACATGATGCTAAATTTTATTGTATGAGATGATCATGTTTTATAACAAAGTTATCAGCAACTGGCAGGAGCCATATGGTTGTCGCTTTATTGTATGAAATGCAATCGCCATGTAATTGCTTTACTTTATCACTAAGCGGTAGCGATAGTCGTAGAAGCAATAGTTGACGACACGACAACGATGCTTCGATGGAGATCAAGGTGTCAAGCCGGTGACGATGGTGATCATGATGGTGCTTTGAAGATGGACATCAAAGGTACAAGATGATGATCGCCATATCATATCACTTATATTGATTGCATGTGACGTTTATCCTTTATGCATCTTATTTTGTTTAGTTCGACGTTAGCATTATACGATGATCTCTCACTAAATTTCAAGGTATAAGTGTTCTCCCGGAGTATGCACCGTTGGACACTTCGTCGTGCCGAGACACCACATGATGATCGGGTGTGATAAGCTCTAAGTTCACATACAATGGGTACAAGCCAGTTTTGCACACGCGGAATACTCAGGTTAAACTTGACGAACCTAGCATATGCAGATATGGCCTCGGAACACTGAGACCGAAAGGTCGAGCGTGAATCATATAGTAGATATGATAAACATAGTGATGTTCACCATTGGAAACTACTCCATCTCACGTGATGATCAAACATGGTTTAGTTGATATGGATCACGTAATCACTTAGATGATTAGAGGGATGTCTATCTAAGTGGGAGTTCTTAAGTAATTTGATGAATTGAAATTTAATTTATCATGAACTTCGTACTTTATAGTATTTTGCATGTCTATTTAATTGTAGATAGATTTCCCGTGTTGTTGTTCCGTTAAATTTTAATGCATTCCTAGAGAAAGCTAAGTTGAAAGATGATGGTAGCAACTACACAGACTGGGTCTGTAACTTGAGGATTATCCTCATTGCTACACAGAAGAATTACGTCCTGGAAGCACCGCTAGGTGATAAACCCGCTGCAGGAGCAACGCCAGATGTTATGAACACCTGGCAGAGCAAAGCTGATGACTACTCAATAGTTCAGTGTGCCATGCTTTACGGCTTAGAACCGAGACTTCAACAACGTGTTGAACGTCCTGGAGCATATGAGATGTTCCAGGAGTTGAAGTTAATATTTCAAGCAAATGCCCGAATTGAGAGATATGAAGTCTCCGATAAGTTCTACAGTTGCAAAATGGAGGAGAATAGTCCTGTCAGTGAACATATACTTAGATAAGTACACCAGTAAGTGAGGAAGCTAATGATGATGATCATAAAACTTCTGATCAAGTTCCTACCGAACCTCGTAGGTCAACCAGAGTAAGATCCGCATCGGAGTGGTACGGTAATCCTGTTCTGGAGGTCATGTTACTTTACCATGATGAACCTACGAACTATGAGGAAGCGATGATGAGCCCAGATTCCACAAAATGGCTTGAGGCCATGAAATCTGATATGGGATCCATGTATGAGAACAAAGTGTGGACTTTGGTTGACTTGCCCGATGATCGGCATGCCATAGAGAATAAATGGATCTTCAAGAAGAAGACTGACACTGACGGTAATGTTACTGTCTACAAAGCTCGACTTGTTGCGAAAGGTTTTTGACAAGTTCAAGGAGTTGACTATGATGAGACTTTCTCCCCCGTAGTGATGCTTAAGTCTGTCTGAATCATGTTAGCAATTGCCGCTTTTATGATTATGAAATTTGGCAAATGGATGTCAAAACTGCATTCCTTAATGGATATCTCAAAGAAGAGTTGTATATGATGCAACCAGAAGGTTTTGTCGATCCAAAAGGTGCTAACGAAGTGTGCAAGCTCCAACGATCCATTTTTGGACTGGTGCAAGCCTCTCAGAGTTGGAATATACGCTTTGATAGTGTGATCAAAGAATATGGTTTTATACAGACTTTTGGAGAAGCCTGTATTTACAAGAAAATGAGTGGGAGCTCTGTAGCATTTCTGATATTATATGTGGATGTCAAATTGCTAATCGGAAATGATACTGAATTTTTGAATAGCATAAAAGGATACTTGAATAAGCAATTTTCAGTGAAAGACCTCGGTGAAGCTGCTTATATATTGGGCATCAATATCTATAGAGATAGATCAAGACGCTTAATTTGACTTTCACAAACCACATACCTTGATAAAGTGTTGAATAAGTTCAAAATGGATCAAGCAAGGAAAGGGTTCTCGCCTATGTTACAAGGTGTGAAGATGAGTCAGACTCAATGCCCGACCACTGCAGAAGATAGAGAGAAAATGAAAGTCATTCCCTGTGCTTCAGCCATAGGTTCTATCATGTATGCAATGTTGTGTACCATACCTGATGTGTGCCTTGCTATTAGTTAAGCAGGGAGGTACCAACGTAATTCAGGAGTGGATCACTGGACAGTGGTCAAGAACATCCTGAAATACCTGAAAAGGACTAAGGATATGTTTCTCGTTTATGGAGGTGACAAAGAGCTCATCGTAAGTGGTTACATCGATGCAAGCTTTGACACTGATCTGGATGACTCTAAGTCACAAACCGGATACGTATTTTTATTGAATGGTGGAGCTGTCAGTTGGTGTAGTTGCAAGTAGAGCGCCGTGGCGGGATCTACGTGTGAAGCGGAGTACATAGCTGCTTCAGAAGCAGCAAATGAAGGAGTTTGGATGAAGGAGTTCATATCCGATCTAGGTGTCGTACCTAGTGTATCGGGTCCAATGATAATATTTTGTGACAATACTGGTGCAATTTCCTTGGCAAATGAATCCAGATTTCACAAGAGAACCAAGAACATTAAGAGACGCTTCAATTCCATCCGCAATCAAGTCAAGGAGGGAGACATCGAGATTTGCAAGATACATACAGATCTGAATGTTGCAGACCCATTGACTAAGCCTCTCTCACGAGCAAAACATGATGAGCACCAAGACTCCGTGGGTGCTAGAATCATCACAATGTAATCTAGATTATTGACTCTAGTGCAAGTGGGAGACTGAAGGAAATATGCCCTAGAGGCAATAATAAAGTTGTTATTTATATTTCCTTATATCATGATAATTGTTTATTATTCATGCTATAATTGTATTAACTGGAAACTTAGTACATGTGTGGATACATAGACAAACAAAGTGTCACTAGTATGCCTCTACTTAAGTAGCTCATTAATCAAAAATGGTTAAGTTTCCTAGCCATGGACAAAGAGTTGACATTTGATGAACGGGATCACATCATTATAGAATGATGTGATTAACTTGACCCATCTGTTAGCTTAGCACTATGATCGTTTAGTTTATTGCTATTGCTTTCTCCTTAACTTATACATGTTCCTATGACTATGAGATTATGCAACTCCCGAATACCGGAGGAACACTTAGTGTGCTATCAAACGTCAACGTAACTAGGTGACTATAAATATGCTCTACAGGTGTCTCCTATGGTGTTTGTTGAGTTGGCATAGATCGAGATTAGGATTTGTCACTCCGTGTATCGGAGAGGTATCTCTAGGCCCTCTCGGTAATGCACATCACTATAAGCCTTGCAAGCAATGTGACTAATGAGTTAGTTATGGGATGTTGCATTAGGAAACAAGTAAAGAGGCTTGCCGCTAACGAGATTGAACTAGGTATTAAGATACCGATGATCGAATCTCGGGCAAGTAACATACCATTGACAAAGGGAACAACGTATGTGGTTATGCAGTTTGAACGATAAAGATCTTCGTAGAATATGTAGGAACCAATATGAGAATCCAGGTTCCGCTATTGGTTATTGACCGGAGATGAGTCTCGGTCATGTCTACATAGTTCTCGAACCCGTAGGGTCCGCACGCTTAACGTTCGGTGATGATCGGTATTATGAGTTTATATGTTTTGATGTACCGAAGGTAGTTCGGAGTCCTGGATATGATCACTGACATGACGATGAGTCTCGGAATGGTCGATACATAAAGATCGATATATTGGAAGCATATGTTTGGACATCAGAATGGTTCTGGGTGAGTTCGGCCATATACCAGAGTACCATGAGGTTACCGGAACCCCTCAGGAAGTATATGGGCCTTATTGGGCCATAGTGGGAGAGAGGAGAAGGGAGCCTAGGAGGGGGCGCGCCCCCCAGCCCAATCCGAATTGGGTGGGGGCGGCCCCCCCTTTCCTTCCCCCTCTCTCCCCCTTCCTTCCTCTCCTAATCCAACTAGTGAAGGGGGGGAATACTACTCCCGGTGGGAGTAGGACTCCCCTTGGGTGCGCCATAGAGGGGCCAGCCCTCCCCCTCCTCCACTCCTTTATATACACGGGAGAGGGCACCCCATAGACACACAAGTTGATTGTTTAGCCATGTGCGGTGCCCCCCTCCATAGATTTCCACCTCGGTCATATCGTTGTTGTGCTTAGGCGAAGCCCTGCGCCGGTAGCTTCATCATCACCGTCATCACGTCGTCGTGCTGACGAAACTCTCCCTTGACACTCAGCTGGATCTAGAGTTCACGGGACGTCACCGAGCTGAACGTGTGCAGATCGCGGAGGTGCCGTACCTTCGATGCTAGGATCGGTCGGATCGTGAAGACGTACAACTACATCAACCGCGTTGTCATAACGCTTCCGCTTACGGTCTACGAGGGTACATGGACAACACTCTTGCCCTCTCGTTGCTATGCATCACCTAGATGGATCTTGCATTTGCGTAGGAATTTTTTTGAAATTACTGCGTTCCCCAACACTATCATGCACATCTTGGGGTTTGTCGCTCTTTGTGAACTATTTCTAGGCTGCAAGGCTCATTTTGAACTATGTAGAAAGTTCTTTTGCCTCATTCCTTGTCATCGGGGAGGTTCCATATTCGAAGTGGGCGGCGCCGAAGTCTGCCGCATAGCCGGATCGGGCTACCCCATTGGAACTCCCAAGGAAGTAATCTGACCCAGTTCGGCGTGGCTTACCCGAATTCTCCAGTGCTCCTTTGAAGAAACTCCTCAATTGGCGCCCCCAGAGTCCGAAGGAAGAAGACAGTGCGGAAGTGATGAGGTTGGTTAGCAAGGTCAGATTACTTTCTCACTCCTAGCTCTCTATAGGTGAAGTCATGGCCATCGTGATAAAGCGATGTATTCAGCCCCTCCAGTCCAGGGTGACTCCTCTATGGTGTTACAATGGAGAGGACGACACATCTCGTTACAGACGCAAGGGCCCGGATACCCCAGCCGAACTGGCCATGATTTTGGTCGATCTGTATAAAGGGGAGAAAGAAGACTTCCTTCGCTTAAATTGCCGAGAAGGCTTTTCCATGTACAACCCCATTGAATGGGTAAGCTTTTGATTATCAACACTGATTTACCTTGTTATCGAGGCATGCTAATCAAATTATTCTTGTTATCTTAAAACAGTCATGGAGGAAGGTGGTCGAGAACATTCATTGTCCCTCCCCACAACCAGAGGATCACGCTCGCACCGAAGACCCCGGCTTCTGCGAGGATCTGGATATATACATTGAATTTGATGATGGAGTATTTTATTAGGCGAGCCTTAACGGCTCAGAAGTGGCTATTACAGCTGACTACCCCCGCCTCTACCCTTTCTCCATTGTAATTATTCAAAAAGCTTCCTCAAAAAGAAGCCCTTACTTGCGCCTTATCCATTATACTAAACTGTACTTCATAGGATCGGTGCTCGGCAAGTCGCACTCCCTTGAGAGCGGCCTCTACACAGGCTGATCGTTTAAAGCGAAAGAAAACCGGGAGCGCTGTCGGGCCTCCTCCTCCTCCAAAGAGGTATGTCCTTTGATATATGCCTAAGCATGAGATTAGATTGTTAAATTTTTCCTCTATCTCTACTTCAGGAGGAGCACACGGCAAACTGTGCGAAAACGCCCTGCTAGCCGAATGTCAGCTAATCCGGCACCGGACTCGTCAACTAGGACGGGGGCTGATGCAGTGACGGATCCGCCCCTTCAAGAGGATTCAGATGACGTATCTGCCATGAATTCCGAGGTAGAGTGTGTGATTAATCATCACCGACTGAAAAAGGCCATGTGCGCTCCAGTATTCTCTGAACAGGAATTTACCGCACTCAGCTCCGTGGATGCATATATCCGAGCTGCCCGGGACGAACTTGTTGGAGTTACTCAGCTGTTTTCAAAGGATATGCAGGTAATAGTTTGTGCAAATTTAATAGATATATGCCAGTAGCCCCCGAGAATTGAAGCGGTTAGGCCAACCGATTTAAGGATCGTTATAACCTGCAGGTTCTCAGGGAGAAGAACAACATACTGTCCCAGGAGCTGAAAACAAACCAGACAAAGCTGAATGCTGCCACCACGGAGCTTGCGGAGATGAGAAAGGCCATAATGACCACTGACCAGAAGAACAATCTTGAGGAGGAAAAGGATAAACAAGCCAAAGAGATAAAGAGCTTAAAGGCTTAGTTATCAATCGCGCAAAAAGAGAATAAGAAGTGGAAAAGCGGCATATTCGATATGACCTTTTGAACCATCCGAGGGAATCATAGTATCCTATAATCCAGATTGTCACAACTTTGTTGTTGTAAGTCTGTTAACCGGTGGGCCTGAAGAGGAAGTGTCCGGATTTCGAGGTGACGTGCTTAAAGAGCTATCTGCGTTGCATGAACGGGCCCGGAAAGCTATGAGAAACATGGCTAAGGCCCTATGACCATCCGATGCCCCTCCAAAAAGTATGGAGTGGTTGGGGAACCTGTTCAAAGGTGTCCGGCACTGTTTTGAGCTATGGAAGACGTCCGCATGCCGAGAAGGTGCACGAGAGGCGTGGGCGACGGTGAAGATGCGCTTCATCGGACTCGATCCAAATCATATGGTTCGAGTTGGACCTCCGGGACCAGACGGAAAAGAGATTCCTATGAACTTGGTATATGAACAAGTGATGATAGCTACAAAATATTCGCAAGAAGACTGTAGTTTAGACAGTCTTATAGATGGCATAAATAAAGAATAGGCGTTCGATTCTATGTATCAACATATTTTTATCATCGAACTTATCTCCAACCGATCATGTTAAAATTTGTCATCACGGGCCTTTGGCTTCAACCTCCAAACCAGAAAGGTGGAGTGTTTCCGGATACCATGTCGGAATGTAAGAAACATTGATTATGTCTGGAAACCAGGCAACCCAGCCATATTGCTCAAACAAACAAAATTTTGTCCAGGGAGTTATGTTATATTACTTTTTTAACATAATAAACATCTTCTAAGGAAAATAGTTTCGTTAAGGGTTCCTTTCCTTGGGTTGGCATGCTTGATAATGTGTGCCTAGGCTTCGATCCGAATTACGGGAGCCTACCCCATATATTTTTTAGAAGAGTTTACAGAAATGTAAACCATCTATCGTTGCTTGCTGACCAATTATTCCCTTAAGTATGCTAGCTTCCGACTTCACCTGTCTGAGGTACAGGTCAGGATTACCCGGTTGTAACAATCGCATAGGTGCTCCCTTCACACCCTAGCCGAACAATCGAGAATGTAGGGTATAAACACAGGAGCGAGGTAACCCAGCTTGGCAAAAACTTAAGTCATAGAGGTGCATATAATGGCAGAAAATTGGATATAACAAACGACATAGACAATGTAAGCCATAAGCTTTTAGTAATAAGCTTCGTTAAAGAAGCCCCTAGTCATAATGGGGTGTATACATTTAAAGATGTGTACCCTGGAATATAAAAAAAGCTAAAAAAGAAAAGAAAATCTAAAAAAGAAGAGAAAAAGGAAACTAGAAAAAGCAAGAAAGGATGTGGCTGAACTATCCGTAGAATCGTCGGAGCCGAGCAACGTTCCATGTATTCGGCTCAAGGCGATTATCCGATGCATTACGAAGGCGATAGGCTCCTCCTGTGAAAACTTCATCTATAATGAAGGGGCCCTCCCATTTTGGTTTGAGCTTATCCTTCTTCTTCTCTGGGAGGTGCAAAACGAGTTCGCCTACGTTATAAGTCTTGGCCCGCACTTCTCTACTTTGGTATCGCCTAGCCTATTGTTGATAAAATGCGGAACGAGCTCGTGCAATATCATGCTCCTCTTCAAGGCCGTCTAGGTCGTCCTGCCGATCGAGCTTGGCTTCTCTCTCTTCATACATACACACTCGAGGTGAGTCATGAATAATGTCGCAGGGCAAGACAGCATCTGCGCTGTACACCAAGAAGAAATGTGTGTATCCAGTCGTTCGATTAGGCGTAGTCCACATCCCCTAGAGTACGAAATCGAGTTCCTCCACCCAGTGCTTATCTGACTCCCGTAGGGAGCGCACTAGTCTGGGTTTAATACCACTCATTATCAGGCCATTGGCCCGTTCAACTTGACCGTTTGTTTGAGGGTGGTAGACAGATGCATAGTCGAGCTTAATGCCCAAGTTAGCACACCAGTTTTTCACCTCATCGGCTGTAAAATTAGAGCCATTGTCAGTGATGATGCTGTGCGGGACACCATAACGGTGTACCATGCCGGATATAAAGTCAATCACTGGCCCTACTTCAGCCGTTTTTACTCGTTTGGCCTCTATCCACTTAGTGAATTTATTCACCATAACCAGTAAATATGTCTAGCTCCCAGACCGTAAAAGGCCAAGTGATGGGGATTGTTCTTAAGGCAGTGGGAGGCATGTGACTTTGATTGGCGAAAAGATGACATCCCACGCGGCGTTGCACAAGGGCTTGTGCGTCTGCTCGGGCCGTTGGCCAGAAGAAACATGTACGGAAGGCCTTGCTTACGAGGGCTCGAGCTGCGGTGTGATGGCCGCCTTGACTAGCATGTATTTCATCCAAGAGTTGTCGTCCCTCCTCTTCAGAAATGCACCTTTGAAGGACTCAAGTAGTGCATTTCTTGTACACTTCACCTTCATGAATTTTATAGGCTTTAGAGTGTCGAACTATGTGACGGGCCTCATTTTGATCATCAGGAAGCTCCTACCTATTAAGGTAGGCCAGGAAAGGCTCGGTCCATGGAGCAATAACGGCCATGATTTCTTGGGCGGAGGGTGTTATTTCGGTACCCAAACCCCCGATGATATTCGTATTGTGTTCGGCTGCTGGGGGCATGATCAGGTCCGAACTAGTGTTTCAGCTCTCATCCTGTCACACCACGGATGGCTTAAAGAGCCTTTCCACAAAGGTATTGGGCAGGACGGGATCGCGCTTGGCGCCCATTCGAGCAAGGATGTCTGCTGCCTGGTTACTATCTCGAGCAACGTGATAAAACTCAAGCCTCTCGAACCAAGCCGATATTTTTAATATGGCATTTCGATATGCCATCATTTTTGGATCTTTTGCATAGAACTCTCCATTTATCTGGGATATTGTGAGGTTTGAGTCACCACGCCCTCTAGGCATTGTATGCCCATGGAGACCGCCATTCAGAGACCATGTAGGAGTGCCTCGTATTCGGTTGCGTTATTGGAGTCTGTATACATGGTTTGCAGCACATAGCGGACTGTGCCCCCCGTGGGGGATGTCAAGATAACACCAGCCCCTAGTCCGACTAGCATTTTAGAGCCGTCGAAGTACATGATCCAATTGGAGTATGAATTGTACTCTTTAGGGAGCTCGGCTTCCGTCCACTCGGCGACAAAGTCGGCCAACACCTAAGATTTCATAGCTCGGTGTGACTTGTATGTTATTTCAAATGGTAAGAGCTCAATGGCCCGTTTAGCTATGCGGTCGGTGGCATCCCTATTATTTATGATGTCATTGTGTGGTACTTCGGATGCCACCGTGATCGAACACTCTTCAAAATAGTGCCGGAGCTTGCGGGATGCCATAAAGACCGTGTAAGCTATCTTTTGATAGTGAGGGTATCGGGATTTGCATGGTGTAAGGACCGCCGATACATAGTATACTGGTTTCTGGATGGGGAATTTATGTCCCTCGTCCTCTCGCTCGGCGACGAGTACGACACTCACTACCTGGTGAGTTGCGGATATGTAAAGAAACATAGGCTCGCCAACACTTGGGGCGGCTAGGATTGGGTTGCCTGCTAATAAGGTTTTTATTTCTTCCAATCTGGCTGTAGCCGCATCCGTCCATTCAAAGTGGTTGGTGCATCGGAGCAGTCGATAAAGTGGTAACGCCTTTTCTCCTAATCTAGAGATGAAGCGGCTCAAAGCTGCCACACACCCTGCTAGTTTTTGGGCCTGTTTTAAGTCTGTTTGCATGGTCAATTGTGACAAGGCTCGGATTTTGGCTGGTTCGCTTCAATTCCGCTATTGGAGACAAAGAACCCTAGTAGTTTTCCGGCTGGAACGCCGAAAACACATTTTTCCGGATTAAGCCGTATGTCATATGTTCGGAGGCTGTCAAATGTGAGGCGGAGATCGTCCACCAATGATTCGACGTGTTTAGTCTTGATGACCACGTCGTCCACATATGCTTCCACTATCTTGCCGATTTATTTTTCTGAACACGTTTGAATCATGCGTTGGTAAGTGGCACCAGCGTTTCAAAGCCCGAAAGGCATAGTGTTGAAACAAAAAGGCCCGTACGGGGTAATAAACGCTGTTGTGTCCTGTTGAGACTCCTTCATCTTAATCTAATGGTGTACGGAGTAAGCATCAAGGAAACACAACGAGTCGTGTCCTACGGTTGCGTCAATAATCTGGTCAGTGCGGGGCAATGGGAAATGTTCTTTGGGGCAAGCCTTATTGAGGTCTTTGAAATCGACACAAAGGCGCTAGGATTTATCCTTCTTCAGCACCATGACCAAGTTGTCTAGCCAATCCGGGTGCTTGATTTCTCTGATGAACCCGGCCTCGAGTAGTTTAGCTAGCTCCTCCCCATAGCTTGTCATTTGGGTTAAGAAAATCACCGTAGCATTTGCTTGACTGGTTTGAACCCCTTGATTATGTTGAGGCTATGTTCGGCCAGTCTGTGTGGGCTCCCGGGCATGTCCGAAGGGTGCCAGGCAAAGATATCCCAATTTTCACGCAAGAACGCTCGTAGGGCGGCATCAACCATCGGATCCAGCTGTGCTCCAATGGACGTTGTTTTGTTTGGATCCGTCGGGTGCACTTGAATTTTAACTATTTCATCTGCTGGTTTGAAAGAGGTAGACTTAGGCCTCTTATCAATAATCACATCATCCTTGTCCACCGTGGATCGCAAGGTGGTTAGTTCTTCGCTCGCAAGGGCTTCAGATAGTGCCTCGAGGGCCAAGGATGCGGTTTTATTTTTAGCGTGGAGTGCTTGTCCGGATCACTTGTAACTGTGATTATTCCATTGGGCCTTGACATTCTAAGCTTCATGTACCCGTAATGGGGTATGGCTTGGAAGCGTGAGAAGGCGTCCTGCCCCAAAAGGGCATGATATACGCTGTTGAAGGGAGCCACATGGAAGAGTAGCTCTTCGGACCTGTAATTCTCCGGCGTGCCGAATACTACATCAAGTTTGATTTTCCCCGAACATCGTGCTTCTCGACTGGGGATGATGCCTCGAAAGGTGGTATTGCTTTGCTCGATGTGTTCTCTGTCAATATGCATTTTGTCGAGCGTGTCCTCGTAGATGAAGTTGAGCCTGCTACCGCCGTCCATGAGCACTTTGGTAAGTCGGAAGCCATCCACTATTGGGTTTAAGACCAAGGCGGCGGGTGCTCGGACTGATCGGGTCCTTGGTTCATCATTGGTGGTGAAAGTTATTGTCGCGTCGTTCCATGGACTCATTGCAGCTACTTGGTTCATTTCGGCGAGGTCGCGGAATACCCTTTTGCGCCGACTATTTTAAGAGAAGGTCTCGAAGACCGTAAAGATGTTGAGATCATCATCCTTCGAAGAGTACTTCTCTGGAGTAGCGGTGGTGAGGATAGGCTCGCCGCTTTTTGCCACCTGCCGGAGTACCCAACATGACCGAAGGCTGTGAGTTTGTTTGGCGCTCGGCATTGCATGTATTTGACAGGGTTTGTCTAGGAGTTCGTCAAGAATGGACATATGTCCCGCGAAGGGTTTGTTTTTCTTGCCGACGGGTGTCGGTGTCAAAACTGACGGATCTCGGTTAGGGGGTCCCGAACTGTGCGTCTAAGGATCGAAGGTAACAGGAGGCAGGGGACACGGTGTTTACCCAGGTTCGGGCCCTCTTGATGGAGGTAAAACCCTACGTCCTGCTTGATTGACTTTGATTAGTATAGGGGTTACAAGAGTTGATCTACCAAGAGATCGTAATGGCTAAACCCTAGATGTCTAGCATGTATGATTATGATTGCCTCTACAGACTAAACCCTCCGGTTTATATAGACACCGGAGGGGCCTAGAGTTGTACAAAGTCGGTTTACAGAGAAAGGAATCTTCATATCCGAACGCCAAGCTTGCCATCCACGCAAAGGAGAATCCCATCCGGACATGGGGGAAAGTCTTCTATCTTGTATTTTCGCGGCCCATTAGTCTGGCCCATGTTGCATAGCCCGGACCCTTGAGGACCCGCTCATCTAGGACTCCCTCCGTAGCCCCTGAACCAGGCTTCAATGACAACGTGTTCGGCGCACAAATTGTCTTCGACATTGCAAGGCGGGTTCCTCCTCCGAATACTTTAAAGTAGTTGATCAACAAGAACTATGTCTGGATCTGTTTAACACGTTAACCCTCCAACCATAAAGGCATAATTAAAATAAGATATATCCAAGCTTTTTCCGGCGAAACGTCTTGCTTATCTCTGCTATCATTTTGAACCTTTTTGGGCCTCCCGCCCCGCGTTTCAATACGCGACTCCTATTGACACGTTTTGTCAAAGTAGAGATCGTGTCCCCTTATTGCGGGATTCTCATCAATACGAGTTTTGGTAATCTAACCGTGCTATTCGCACGACCCCTTGGGAACAGGCGAGTCTTAAGGCTCGAGGGAGGGGGACGCTTGATATTCATAGTCCATATAAGTGGATAGAATCCAACTCTTCTGTCCCACGCCTCATTCTCTCTCTGCCTCTCCATCCTCGAGCTCCAACACCCAAGTTCCGTGCTTTTCTCCCATCCGCAACTCCTCCAACCATGGCCGGCTCTCAAGGCAAGTGGATGGCTTTCTCCGTCACAGGAGAACATTAAGGAGCTGTGGGAGGCGCGTTATCTAACCATGAAAATCAAGCACAGGCTTCCCGATCCGGTGTATGTCATCCCCACTCCAGGGCCCGGCGAGAGGGTGGTGTTCATCCCCCACTTCCTCCGCGGACTCGGATTCGCCCTCCACCCCTTGTGTGAGGGGTCTCATGTTCTACTACGGGCTAGATTTTCACGATCTGGCCCCAAATTCGTTCCTCCACATCTCGGCGTCCATCGTCGTGGGTGAGGCCTTCCTCCGCGTCCCTCCACACTTCGACTTATGGCTCAAGATTTTCAACGTGAAGCCGAACGTGGTCAATGGGCAACACGCGGACTGCGGTGGTGCCATGGTGAGAAAGCTCCCCAAAGTCAATTGGCCAAAGGGAGTCTTTGTGGACACTGTCAGGATATGGCAACAGGAATGGTTCTATATCACAGAACTCCGCGGTCCTAAGTGGGCAGCCGCTCCAGCCTTCAGATCCGGACCCCCGCTAAGGCTCACATCCTGGACCAACAAGGGTTCGGACTAGGGGTCGGTCAATGAGGTGTTGCTGCTACAGAAACACGTCCAAGGCATGATAGAGAAGGACATTACCCTCGCTGATGTGATCCAAGTGATGTTGATCTGCCGAGCACTTCCCTGCCAGCGCCGGCCCCTCAAGATGTGGGAGTTAAATCCGGAAGGGCCACGGACCCTACAACGGTTCTACGGCACAACACATAAGGGGATCTATAAGCTGCTTTTTAAGAAGCAAAAGTCGTGGCCAAATTCATCGAACGACACCGGCCTCGGCTGCAACCATCCAGCCTCCGAGGTAAATTCTAAAACCTCTGAACACCAATTTGGTTCGTCCATCCAAAGGAGAAGCATTGAGCAGTCCATCTCCAAACAGGCCTGGACCAGGAAGGCGGAGCAAATCCGGTGTCCGGCTCCGCTCCTCGAAAATCCAACCGATTCTCTACTAATGACGATGCTGGTCCCGGCACCATACCACGTGCCGGTAAAGAAGGACAAGAAGAAGAAAGAGGAGGGCACTTTGGACGCAGTGTCCAGAGAAGTTGATGCCCGGTCCTCTCATGAGGGCGACGATGAAGAGGAGGAGGAGGAGGAAGAAGAAGATCCTCCCCGCAAGGGCAAGAAGAGGGCGGCCTCTGAAGACCTGGAGGCCGAAGCATCCAAGAGGGACAAGATTACCCTCTCCAATGACTCGGGGTCAGACACCGAGGCCATCCCGAAGCACCGTCGCCGGACCAAGCCCCAAGTCGACTCGTAAGTAGTCCGCATACATCCAATCTCTATGGACTGTAATGATAACTCTAATTTATATATTTTTTAGTCCGGCCTGCAATCTCCCCCAGATATCCTCATCCTCGGGGGATCTGCCGCCGGAGATGATGGAGAGCGAGTCGCCTCCACTAGCTTCCCCGCCGCCTAGGGCGGATGATGCCGAGGTGTCATCTCATAGGCCCCCCAGGCCTTGAAGAGATGTTGGGGGGGGCGACTTAACAGCGCCGGAGGGCAACACCTCGGTTGCCGAAGGATCGGGGGGTATAGTCCCCATGGAGACTGGCGATGGGGGCCCCGATCAATCCGACCCCCAGCCGCATACAACTCCGGAGACCCATACAGCTCCGGAGTTCAGTGAGCGGCCCCCTGCAGGAGAAGCGGGAGCGGCGGCCTCTGCTAATCCGAAGGCGCCGAATACCACGGCGGACGCACTACAAAGTGCATCCGTCCTAGATGAGCACCGCATCCTGATGGGTATGGTGGTTCAGAAGATTGAGTCCGCCAAGAGCGGGCTGAACGAAGCCTTCTCCAGCCTGCTAGCAGGCTTCAAGGTACGCAATGTTATATTTTTTATTATTTTTATGAGAAATATGCCTATATATAGATAGTAGCCCCTGAGACTTTGTTCGGTTCTTTGAAAGAAAAGCGAGCAGAGGATCAAAAGTCAGTTGTTAGGTGGTAACATGCTATTTTGTTTGGATTAAAATAGGCCTCCCTGTTAGCGGCGACTGCCCAGTCAGCAGAAATTTCCGAACTCAAACGGAAACTGGAGCGAGCCGATGAGGACCTAGTCCTTGTTAACACGCAGCTCAACTAGGCGCAAGGTACAAGATACATCTTATTTTATGCATGTTTATGTCCGTGTGCTGCGAAATTTCAAGAGCCGCAATATGTGTGTTTGTACAGATGGTGCCGCCGTGGTTGAGACCCTCAGGGGTGAGCTTACACAAGCCAAGGAGCAAGCGAGGGTAAGCAAGGCCGTCACTGATAAAGCGGCTGCGGACATAACGGCCGAACAGGCCGCTCGGCGCCGTTTTGAGGAACGGGTGACCGAGGTGGAGCAGAAGCTCAAGGACACCACCCGCAAGTGTGAGTCCTTAGAAGAAGAAAATAAGGCGAAAGGGACCGAACTCGCCAAGGCCCTTCAAGACGCCAAGGAGGCACGGTCCGAATCCTGCACAGCACGCGAGGAAATCCGTCAAGCCGGACAGATAGCGGCTGGTAAGCCCTTTCTTTTACAGGCTAAATTTGGGGATCTGGGGTATGCCTTGCTTAATCAAATATGGATTTCTCCAGATGCATATGTCGATCTGCCAAAGAGTGTTGCGGACGCCGCCCGATTCTTCCAGGCCCAGGAGGGGTACGCAACGGAGAAGCTCTTCTGGTCGAAGTTTGCGGGGCAGGAGCGTCCTGTACTGCTAAATGACCAGATGGCACAATGGGCAGAGTTGCATAAGATGTCCAACACGGCCATGAAGGACGTCATAGTCCGGTTGTGGCCGACCGAATCCATTCCGGATAGCTACTTCGGCCTTGTGTGGCGTCTCGTCGATGCGCTGCCCTAAAGCAACGCCGTCAAGAGGTGGTCCTGCATAGAAGGAGCGCGAATGGCCTTCGCCTATGTCAAGATGCACTGTGCGAAGATGAAGGCCGAAAAGGTGGCAGTTGAGGGCCCGCCTGAAAGCAAGGACCATCGCACACCGGAGCGCTATTTTGAGGATGTACTAAAAGGTGCCCACCTTGTAGAAGGTCAATGCTCGAAGGATGTAGTGTTCGAGTGAACGAGTCTGAACTATTCGGGAGTTTGTATTATGAACTAAGGCTTTTTTAATATATTCATGCCTTTGTAAAGAGTGTTATCCTCCCGTGCGGCCGTTTTTATATCTGAGAGTTCCTAGTCGTCGGCTTCAACCCCCATGTAGATACTACCGGGGTGTTCGAAATTGCGCATGACTACACTTAACCCAACTTCTTGGTCGATGAAGGAGGTGTCAGCGCGGTGAACCGGACAATCAGACTATGCAGTTTTATTCCTCTCACTTAACCATAGGAGTTTGACTATGGGTCTACGAAGTAACCCCAGGTATGTACGCGGTTATCCCAATGTGGATGCGTTGCATATGTGACCGGAACACAGTCCATCGTGTAATACGGAAAAAATCGCTAAAGATTTTAATAAGTCGCTGAGTGGCTGACCAGCTCTCGCCGCATGTTTTCGGCTTTCTCTACTGAGGTGCTTAACCAGACGAACCAGAAACACAATCGCAGTAGTTCTCCCTTTACCCTAGCCGATCATACGGAACGTAAGGTAGCAATCACAGGAGCCGGGCAACCCAACTATTGACCAAAGACATGATTCAGAGCCAATGCATATAGTGCCAAGCTCGGGACGCCGAATTGTGCTATAAAGCTGTTCGGACTTTTTGTTTGGCAACACATGTGTTGCCATATAGATCCCCTGGTAATTTGTGTCGAGGTATGTGCGTGAGACAACTGAAGAGACCGAATAAAGTCTATAAGTAAAGACGATACCGAAGAAGAATTTGGTTCACTGGAATCTGGTTGATACGTCAAAACGTAATCTTACAGAGGGTACCATAATCACCAAGGTCATTTTACATGTCGGGGGTGTAAGGCTAAGGGGAAAATCTCTATACAGGTTCTTGAGTGAAGTTCTGGTCTACAAAATCCTTTGCACCTTCCTGCCGCACGTTTGTGCTACTTTCGCCTGAGTAAGAAAGATTCCTTGAGAGGAATGTTCTTTGACTATTTGTACGGAACCGGGCTTGGAGAGAGTCCTTGTGAGTCCGTAGGATGAGTAGGTTTCAATTCACGTGTGGTAAAAGATAAGAAATGAATAAAAATGAGGGGAAGGCCATATAGGGTCGAACCGTACTATAGGCATGTCCGTATTTTGCCTCTGTTGATGCCCAAGATACTTTGAATGCGTAATTGTGCATGCACGGTACAAATTTCTCTGATGTACGTGGCGATCAACGGAGGCGAAACTGCTAATCCAACCCTGGGATTGCCGGGCTGCTGGCATGCAGAACTGACCGACCTTGCGTAACAAAATCCGGCGGCTTAATGGTCGATGAGGTGTGCGGCTTGACATGGCCGCTTTGTACTTCGGCCGCGATGGCCGCGGTATGCTCCTCAGTACGAAGGGAGTATTCCATGTTTCCGTTCATTGTAATGACGCCACATGGGCCGGGCATCTTATGTTTTACATAGGCGTAGTGCGGGACCGCGTTAAAGCGGGCGAAAGCGGTTCGTCCAAGCAATGCGTGATAGGCACTGCGGAACGGGACGATATCGAAGGTCAGGTCTTCGCTTTGGAAGTTGTCCGGCGAACAGAAGACGACTTTAGCGTGATTGAGCCCGTGCAGCGGGCCTCTACACCAGGTATTCCTCCTTTAAAGGTAGTTTTAGTGGGCTTGATTCTTGACGGGTCGATGCCCATTTTGTGGACAGTGTCTTGATAAAGTATATTGAGACAGCTGCCGCCGTCCATGAGGACTCGCGTGAGATGGAATCCATCGATGATTGGATTGAAGACCAGAGCTGCCGAACCTCCATAAACGATACTGGTTGGGTGGTCCTTTCGATCGAAGGTGATCGGGCAAGCCGACCATGGGTTGAATTTTGGGGCGACCGGCTCTATGGCGTAGACCTCCCGTAATGCACGCTTGCGCTCCCTCTTAGGGATATGTATGACATATATCATATTCACTATTTTTACCTCGGGGGGAAATTGCTTATGTCCCCCTATGTTCGGTTGACGAGGCTCTTGGTCATCGTTGTTGCTTTGCGACCCTTTCCCTTGTGTTGGGCGATGAGTTTGCTGACCTGTTTAAAGACCAACAGTTTCTGTTGGTATGATTGGTGGGTTTATCGGGGGTGCCATGAATCTGGCAGGGCCGATCAAGTATTCTGTCTAAACTGGATGGGCCATCTCTATTTGCCTTCAATGGCTTCTTCCGTTGACCGGCTTTGGAGGCACTAAATCCAGCGTTGACCGCCATGTCTTGGGTTCCTTTGTTATTGTTTCGACGCTTGTGCTTGTTGTGTCATGGCTTGCCATTGCCGTCCCTGGATTCAGAGTTGCCAGGGTCGCTAGTGCTATTACTTCTATGAGCAAGCCAGCTATCCTCTCCCACGCAGAAGAGGGTAATAAGTGCAGTAAGGGCTGCCATGGAGTTCGTCTTTTCTTGGCTGAGGTGTCGGGTCCGCCACTCATCTCGGACGCTATGCTTCTAGGCCGCAAGGGCTTCGGCGTCTGGACAATCCACTATCTGGTTCTTTTTGATTAAGAACCTGGTCCAGAGTTGCCGGACTGATTCTCGGGGTTGCTGGATTATGTGACTAAGATCATCAGCGTCTGGGGGTCAAACATAGGTACCTTGGAAGTTGTCTCTGAATGTCTCCTCCAAGTCTTCCCAGCTACTGTGACGCCCCTGATTTGACCGTACACTAATCATACACACAAACGTGTACGATCAAGATCAGGGACTCACGGGAAGATATCACAACACAACTCTACAAATAAAAAAAGTCAAACAAGCATCATATTATAAGCCAGGGGCCTCGAGGGCTCGAATACAAGAGCTCGATCATAGATGAGTCAGCGAAAGCAACAATATCTGAGTACAGACATAAGTTAAACAAGTTTGCCTTAAGAAGGCTAACACAAACTAGGATACAAATCGAAAGAGGTGCATGCCTCCTGCCTAGGATCCTCCTAAACTACTCCTGGTCGTCGTCAGTGGCCTGCACATAGTAGTAGGCACCTCCAGTGTAGTAGGAGTCGTCGTCAATGGTGGCGTCTTGCTCCTGGACTCCAACGTCTGGTTGCAACAATCGGGTATAGAAAAGGGGAAAAGGGGGAGCAAGGCAACCGTGAGTAGTCATCCAAAGTACTCGCAAGCAAGGAGCTACACTAGATATGCATGCATGGGTATCAAATGGAAAAGGGGTAACATATGTGGACTGAACTGCAGAATGCCGGAATAAGAGGGGGATAACTACTCCTATCGAAGACTACACTTCTGGTAACCTCCATCTTGCAGCAGAAGAAGAGAGTACATGGTAAGTTCACCAAGTATCATCGCATAGCATAATCCAACCCGGCGATCCTCTCCTCGTCGCCCTGTTAGATAGCGATCACCGGGTTGTATCTGGCACTTGTAAGGGTGTGTTTTATTAAGTAACTGGTTCTAGTTGTCATAAGGTCAAGGTACAACTCCAAGTCGTCCTATTACCAAAGATCATGGCTATTCGAATAGATTAATTTCCCTGCAGGGGTGCACCACATTTCCCAACACGCTCGATCCCCTTTGCCCGGACACACTTTTCTGGGTCATGCCCGGCCTCGGAAGATCAACACGTCGCAGCCCTACCTAGGCACAACAGAGAGGTCAGCACACCGGTCTAAATCCTATGGCATAGGGGTCTGGGCCCATCGCCCATTGCACACATGCATGTTGCGTACAAGGCCGGTGAGCAGACCAAGCAACCTCCATTACAAAGGAAGTTACGTTATGCGGTCCAACCCGGCGTGCGCTGCTCAGTCGCTGACGTCACGAAGGCTTCGGCTGATACCACGACATCGAGTGCCCATAACTGTTCTTGTGTAGTTGGTTAGTGCGTATAGGCCAGTAGCCAGACTCAGATCAAATACCCAGATCTCGTTAACCGTGTAATTTTGATGTAACCGCGAACGCCGACCGGGGCCAGGCCCACCTCTCTCCTAGGTGGTCTCAACATGCCTTGTCGCTCCGCCTCAAAGTAACAGTCGGGGGCCATCGGGAACTCAGGCCCACCACTACCTGGATGGAGCCACCTGCCCCTTCGGCCACCTCATCAGAATCACTTGTGGGTACTCAACGAGCCGACCCGACTTTAGTCACCACCTGTATAGTATATATATATATATATATATATATATGTATAAGTATATACCCGTGATCACCTCCCAAGTGATCACGACCCGATAGTATAGCATGGTAGACGGACAAGAATGTAGGGCCACTGATGATAAACTAGCATCCTATACTGAGCATGTAGGATTGGAGGTAAGGTATCAATAGTTGTAGCAACAATGACAGGCTATGCATTAGGATAGGATTAACGGCAAGCAGTAACATGCTACACTACTCTAATGCAAGCAGTATAGAGAAGAGTAGGCGATATCTGGGGATTGTTGGAGATATGCCGCAGAGGCAATCATGTATGATGATATTTCCTATGTGTTTATGAATAAAGATAGTCCTTGGACACTATCAATGATGTGTATTAGCAAGTACGTGACTTGTTTGTGGGACTATGCATCGTATGATGACTGTCCTAAAAGGTCCCTAGTCGAAAGGGCTGTGTGGATGCGCAGCCAACTAGACTAGCATATGACACGGTCGATGGCTTGGTCTCACTAGCCATGGAGCATTGGATGCTAACCGGATAATATGACTTGGAAGGATCTGGTCGGATTCGACGTAGTCGGATCCGAGTCGAGATAAGGTCCGAGTCGGACTGACCCAACTATGAGACGCAGCGATATGTCATCTATGAGTCTCTAGTACAACATATGTTCTATGTCCTAAGACCTGAGCTGACGCATGTACTCAGGATGGTGAAAGACTTGCTTTGGGCCGACCAAACGCTACTCCGTAACTGGGTAGTTATAAAGGTAGGTTTCGGGTTTTTCTAGAACCATGGGATTTGCCCCTCCGATCAGGAGAGATATACTCTAGGCCCCTCATGTGATCCGACCAGGATAAGCATGGCCATGCGACAAGGATTATGAGATAATCCGATTTGTGGTCGGCATCACTGGAACGAGAAAGAGCTTGGGCTAGCACAAGGTGTCGGGTGGTAGGTGCGACATATGCCAATGGGTGGCTTATCATTGTGGGAGCCAGTAAGACGTCGCCGGTGCCTGGAAGCGGGATGAGTCAAAGACATGCACACCGGCGAATCTTACCCAGCTTCGGCGCTCTCCGTGGAGATAACACCCCTACTGCTGCTCTGCGGGGTCTCCGCATGATCACTAGATGAACAAGTAGCTACACGATGCTCCTTGAGCTGTTTTGTGAGAAGAAGAAGAAGAGCACGGCTAGCCCTCCTCCCCTCTCTATGTGGTGTCTAGAACTAGCTTGGATCAACCCTTTGCATGGGTGTCCTAGGGGGTTTATATAGGCCTACCCCCCGGGGGTACAATGGTAATCCGGCTGGGCATGGGGCCCAGCCGTCTGTGACTACACTCGCCGGCTTCTGCGCCGGCTGCTGGGGCCCGCTAGCTGGTGGGTCCCGCCGGCTGCCGGCTCCTTGGTCGACAGGCAGGCCCCACTGTCCAGGGCCTTGTCGGTGGCTGGTTACTGTTGCTCAATCCTGGTGACGAGGGCTTCGCCGAGGTGGGCGTGGCTACAGTGCCGCCGTCCAGCGGGTGATCGTTGTAGCCTCACCGCGTCTTGTCTCCTTAATGGGGCGTCTCCTTCGAGGGAGGTGGCAAGCCGGCTGTGGAGAGCCGGCTCTGTCTTGGGCCGACTGGGGGAGGCCTGGCCGCCTTCGGGTGTCTCTCTGCCCGAAGGGGCCCACCGCCCGTGGGCCGCACTGGCAGCCCGTCGTGGACGACATCAGGGTCAACATGGCAATAGTGCCGTGCCGGACGAGCCATGGCCACCCGTACGACGCACTGTGCCAGGCGTGCTCCGGGATTCGGGGGTGGCAGGCTTTACTGTAGCCACGCCCCGTCAGATCGCCGTTATGTGGATGCAGACTTCGAGGGTACGATCTTGACCGCTTTGTGGGAGCCGGCTTCTTGGAGTCGGCCTTCTCGCAGCCGGCTTCTCGGAGCCGGCCCTCCCGCGGCTTTCTTCATGAGGGCTAAAGTCGGGTCACCTTCCGATAGCCGTCCTGGGAGACAACCGGCAAGGGGAAGGCGGCCCCACGTCTTGGATTCTTGAGGGCCGGATCGGCTTGTATTTTTTTCAGAAGAGCCAGGGGGTGCTGGCTAGGCTACCCGTGGTCATTTACTCCGACACTCTTCTAGGCGTTGGACTACGATGACGGTGCTGACCACCCGGCTGGTTGCGGCAATGTAGAGGAGCATGGGCTCTTTCTTAGTCGGTGCCGCCAGGACAGGCGGCGTGGCCAGCATCTTCTTCAGCTCGTGAAAAGCTTGGTCGGCTTGGTCATTCCACTCGAAGTGAGTGGTCTTCTTCATGAGGCGGTAGAGGGGGAAAGCTTTCTCTCCGAGCCGGCTGATGAAGCGATTCAGGGAGGCCAAGCATCCGGTGAACTTCTGGACGTCTCGAAGTTTGGTGGGAATCGCCATTCTCTCAATGGCCTTGATCTTTACTGGGTTGCATTCGATGCCGCGTTCGGAAACCAGGAAGCCTAGGAGTTGGCCGGCTGGCACTCCGAACACGCATTTCTCGGGGTTGAGCTTTGATTTGGAACCGGCGTAGGTTCTCAAATGTTTCCTTGAGGTCTTCCAGCAAGGTGCCGGCTTCTCCGTCTTCACCACAATGTCATCTACGTAGACGTGGGTATTCTGCCGAGCTGCTTGACGAGGCACTTCTGCATGCAACGCTGAAAAGTGGCACCGGCATTTCTCAAGCCGAATGTCATAGTCAGGTAGCAGAAGGCTCCGAATGGCGTGATGAAGGCGGTCTTCAGGCGGTCTGCCGGATCTAACTTTATCTGGTGGTATCCTGAGTAAGCATCCAAGAAACTCAACAGCTCGCATCCGGCCGTGGAGTCTATCACTTGATCAATCCTTGGCAGGGCAAAGGGATCTTTGGGGCAGGCCTTGTTGAGGCTCGTGTAGTCTATGCACATGCGCCACTTGTTGTTCTTCTTTAGCACGAGGACCGGGTTGGCGAGCCATTCTGGAAAGAAAACTTCCATAATGAAGCCGGCTGCCAGAAGCCGGGCTATCTCTTCTCCTACGATCCTTCTTTTCTCCTCCGACAGTCGGCGGAGGGGTTGTTTGACTGGTTTTGCGTCTTCTCGGACGTGTAGCTTGTGCTCGGCGAATTCCTTCGGAACACCCGGCATGTCCTTGGGGGACCATGCCAAGATGTCCCGATTCTCACGGAGGAAATCGACGAGCTCGCCTTCCTATTTGCTGTTTAGGTTTGCCCCGATGACGGCAAACCTCTCTGGGTGCTCGGGGTCAAGAGGTATCTTCTTCGTCTCCTTGGCCGGCTGGAAAGATCCTTGGGCATCATACTCCTTGGGATCGGGGGACAAGGCCGACTGTTTGCCGGCCATGGCCACGACTCGGTCCAACATCTTCTTTTCTTCGGCAATCACAAGGGACTCGGCCAGCCGGCTGCTGGCTGCTGCGCACTCGAAAGATTTCTTGTAATCGCCGGCTATGGTGATGATGCCTTTGGTGCTCGGCATCTTCATCTTGAGGTAAGCATAGTGGGGAACAGCCATGAACCTGGCCAAGGCAGGTCGGCCAAGCAATGCATGGTAGGGGCTCTCCAGGTCCACCACTTCAAACCAGATCGCCTCCCGGCGGAAATAATCCTTGTCCCCAAAGAGTACATCAATCTTGATCTTGCCAATGGGGGCGCAGGACAGGCCGGGTACGATGCCATGGAACACAGTCCGAGTAGGCATGAGTTGCTTCATCTTGACGTTCAACTTCTCCAGGGTGTCACGGTATAGGATGTTGATGCTGCTCCTGCCGTCTATCAGCACGCGGGAGAAACGGGCGGCGCGTCTGTCCGTTGCAAGGGTGGCATCCAGAACCAACGCATAAGAGCCGGGAGATGGCATCACCTCTGGGTGGTCGGCCCAGCTCCAACTGATAGGTTTTTCTGACCAGTGCATGTGCTCGGTAGGGTTGGCAGTGACCATGCTGACCTCCCGGTGCTCTCGGCGTCTGCCGCGCCGGTCTTCGGGCTGTCTTGTAAAGACGACATAGGCGGCATGCTCGTCGGGGAACTCATCATGCACGGCTCCGACTGCAAGCCGAGCGGTCGGCGGCTGCGGAGCCGGAGGCGGCGGACCGGCAGGAGGAGGTGGCGCGAGCCCTTCGCCTTTGGAGATTCGGGTGAGCCAGTGGCACTTCCGGGTTGTGTGGTTGGACGGCTTCGCGCCGCTGTGGAACTTGCATGGGGCGTCGAGAGTTTGCTCGTAGGAGAAGGCCGGCTGCCAAGCCGGCTTGCCGCCCCTCTGCTTCTTGGGTGCGGGCTGCCCTTCGGGCTGCTCGTCTTCGACTGTGGCCACCTGCCGACTGGTGGAGGGCGGCACGGGGCCCTTGCGCTTGTGGTCGTTCTGGTGTGGGCGTCGGCCGGAGTCCCCAGCCGGCGTCTTGGGCGCCGGGTTGAGTACTTTCCCGGACGCATCAACCCGGAGCTCGGTCTTCATTGAGGAGTCGGCGGTGGCGTACTTGTCCGCTATGTCCAGAAGCTCGTCGAGGGTAGTCGGCTCATCGCAGAGAAGCTTGTGCTTGAGGAGGGTGCCTTCTCGGCACCCGGCAGTGAAGTATTCTATGGCTTGCACCTCGTGCACCCCTTCGCAAGAGTTGCGGAGCTCGGCCCAACGCGTGAGGTAGTCGCGAGTGGACTCGGAGGGGCCTTGTACACACAAGGAGAGCTGTCTGGGCTTGGGAGCCCGCTTGTAGGTGTTGGTGAAGTTGCGGACGAAGGCTTCTGTGAAGTCTAGCCAGCTGTTGAT
This sequence comes from Triticum aestivum, assembly GCF_018294505.1. Taxonomy (NCBI): domain Eukaryota; kingdom Viridiplantae; phylum Streptophyta; class Magnoliopsida; order Poales; family Poaceae; genus Triticum; species Triticum aestivum. The sequence goes on from NC_057803.1 coordinate 473,389,072, forward strand.
GCTGTATGGCTTGAGGCTGTTGAGCCAGGTCCGCGCCGTGCCTTGCAGCATGAGGGGCACGTACTTCACGGCAACGCGCCTGTTGCCGTTTGCTATGCTAACCGCCGTGGAGTAGTCGATCAACCAATCTTCCGGCTTCACGGAGCCGTTGTACTTGGGCGTGTCTTTTGGCAGCGAGAACCCTTTGGGGAAAGGCTCGTCGCGGATGCGGGGGCCGAAGCAAGGCGGGCCGACATCATCTTCTTCTTCCAGCACCAAGGATCGCGCTAGGCGGTCGATCCGATGGCGGGCGTCTTTCTTTCCGACTCCTTCGCGGCGACCTAGTCGGCCGCTGAGAGTCGGATGCGCAACAGGCGGTGGGGTGGGATATCTCTCCCCACGGGGCCAAGGCGGAGGCGGGTTGCCCCACCACTCCACGGCCCGGGGATGGCCTTCTACGTCTCGCTTGATGGAGATTCGGCTTCCGCTTCGGCTGGCAGCCGGCTCTTTCTCATGCTGCGCGCGGGTTTTACCCGCAGTCGGCGTCCAGCACATCGCGCCGTGATCTCGGCGCGAGGGAGGGCTTTCCGCGTGGGCATCGGCTTCGTGCCGCTGCGCGGCCGCATTGATTAGCTGCTGGATGCGTCTGGTCATGTGGGGGAGTTCTTCGGCCCCCAATCCATCTAGCTCGTCTACGGCCGCCTGGGCGGCACGCAGGTTCTCGAGTGGAGTGGCGTAGACTGGGCGGTCGACTCCTAGTGTGCCGGCGACGACAGCGCCCCGCTGCCTAACAACGTCGGCCCGGCTGGGCCTGCCTGGGGGCGGCGTGCCAAATGCAGCGCGGTCGGCTTCGCATCGGTGGGACTCAGTGAGGCATCTCATGGAAGCCAACTTCCGGCCCTCCGCGAGGAGGGCGAGGCGGCGAGCCTCCAGTGCTTCGGCATCGGCATCGGCCGGTAGGGGGATGGACAAGTCGTGGACCGCCGCATGCAGGGCGTCGTGGGCGCTCTCGTCAGAAGCGTCGCCGTGGCCGATGACCATCACCTCGGTGGTGACAGCGTCACAGTCATCGGCCCGGGGAAGCGGGTCATTGTAGATCGTGACGTCGGTGGGGAAAGTATCAAGTGAGGCCGTGTCGGAGTCGACAGGCATCGGATCGGCGGAGCCAACCGACTCCAAGTCCACAGTAGGCTCACCGGAGACGTGGAGCTGGCCGAGGAGGTTGACGAGGTGGTCGGTGCCCGCGTCAGAGGCGAGCTCATCGGAGATGAGGGTCTTGTCAAGGAGATCGGCTAGGCCGCTCGCTGCGTAGACGTTGGTGACGCCTTGCAGCGCGTCGTCGCAAGCGCCATCGGGCGTGCCGGGCTGGCTACGCTGGCTGGGGAGGAAGAGGGTTCCCGTCCAGAACAGGTCTCCGGGCGACGGTGCACCTGGCCCCACAGTGGGCGCCAAATGTCGGGTGGTAGGTGCGACATATGCCAACGGGTGGCTTATCATTGTGGGAGCCAGTAAGACGTCGTCGGTGCCTGGAAGCGGGATGAGGCGAAGACATGCACGCCGGTGAATCTTACCCAGCTTCGGGGCTCTCCGTGGAGATAACACCTCTACTGCTGCTCTGCGGGGTCTCCGCATGATCACTAGATGAACAAGTTGCTACACGATGCTCCTTGAGCTGTTTTGTGAGAAGAAGAAGAAGAGCACGGCTAGCCCTCCTCCCCTCTCTATGTGGTGTCTAGAACTAGCTTGGATCAACCCTTTGCATGGGTGTCCCGGGGGGTTTATATAGGCCTACCCCCCGGGGGTACAATGGTAATCCGACTGGGCATGGGGCCCAGCCGTCTATGACCACACTCGCCGGCTTCTGCGCCGGCTGCTGGGGCCCGCCGGCTGGTGGGTCCCGCCGGCTGCCAGCTCCTTGGTCGACAGGAAGGCCCCACTGTCCAGGGCCTTGTCGATGGCTGGTTACTGTTTCTCAATCCTGGTGACGAGGGCTTCGCCGAGGTGGGCGTGGCTACAGTGCCGCCGTCTGGCGGGTGATCGCTGTAGCCTCACCGCGTCTTGTCTCCTTAATGGGGCGTCTCCTTCGAGAGAGGTGGCAAGCCGGCTGTGGAGAGCCGGCTATGTCTTGGGCCGACTGGGGGAGGCCTGGCCGCCTTCGGGTGTCTCTCTGCCCAAAGGGGCGCACCGCCCGTGGGCCGCACTGGCAGCCCGTCGTGGATGACATCAGGGTCAACGTGGCAACAGTGCCGTGCCGGACGGGCCATGGCCACCCGTACGATGCACTGTGCCAGGCGTGCTCCGGGATTCGGGGGTGGCTGGCTTTACTGTAGCCACGCCCCGTCACATCGCCGTTATGTGGATGCAGACTTCGAGGGTACGATCTTGACCGCTTTGTGGGAGCCGGCTTCTTGGAGTCGGCCTTCTCATGGCCGGCTTCTCAGAGCCGGCCCTCCCGCGGCTTTCTTCATGAGGGCTAAAGTCGGGTCGCCTTCCGATAGCCGGCCTGGGAGACAGCCGACAAGGGGAAGGCGGCCCCACAACTTGGATTCTTGAGGGCCGGATCGGCTTGTAATTTTTCAGAAGAGCCAGGGGGTGCCGCCTAGGCTACCCGTGGTCATTTACACTGACACAAGGATAACAGACTCGCCTTGAGCTCGACAACATATATCGTGTGGCAAAAGGAATGGAAGTATGATGTACAGGTTCGCTAACCAACTTCATAGTCTGCTTGGTGTTCGGCATGCCTTGCTAGAGGCCGCTACCAACCATGCAGTTCGGAGTTGATCCGAACTGCGACCAAGCCGACTTGAACCAAAGGGATCGCGCGCTTAAGGGAAGGAACCTACGAGGTCGGATCCGAGGACACTGGTCGGATGTGATCCGAACTGTATTCGGATTGTGGCCGAGTAGACTTATGGGCTTTAGGGTCTGTGTGAGGCCCAAGTGTTGAGCCCGCGACAGACGCCTATATATATAGTGGAGGTGCCACACACTCACGCGGTTGATCGCTTCGGCGCTGTCACTAGGGTTTGCATGTGTTGCGAATAGACACCTCCACTCGCCGCCGGTTGTGTGATCGGACCTAGCAGCCCGCCGCACGACGTTCCTCCTGCACGCGTGGATACCGTTAGAGGTATACGTGGGAACTGACCACCGGTTGTACGAGGGAGATTGGACAAGGGGGAGACGATCCACGCGGACGCGCTGCCCTAACTCTTCTTCCGCTGCACGGCACTGCGCGTCTAGTGGTAACGAACTGTGATCCATCTCCCGTAGCATGTTCTTGGTTGTTCTGTGCGTAGGAAATTTTAATTTGCAGTCGACGCACCCTACCGTAGATCTCAACAGGGCTTGCCTGGTTGCTCTGGCAAGAAGGGTCGTCAACACCGTAGTCGACAACAGGGGTACCGGCAACGGTCTCGAGGTCTACCGGAAAGAAGTAACGGAAGGGAACCCAATAAATAATAGTGCAATTAAAGCATCACAAGGCATAACATGACAATACGCAGTGCTAGGGGTGCCCTAACGCGGTATGAGGTGGTACCGGCGAAGGGGGGGAAACATCTGGGGAAAATATCCCCAGGGTTTCGCGTTTTTGGACAGATGAATTGGAGGGGGGGAAGTTGCTTGTTCGCTATGCTAGGGATGCGTGGCGGACGAACGGGCGGCGCACCCGGATTCGTCTCGTCGTTCTGAGCAACTTTCATGTACAAAGTTTTTCCATCCGAGCTACGGTTTATTTTATATTAATTTTAAAAGATTTAAATCAATTTTAGTATTTATTTAATTATTTAAATCAACATTATCCAGAACAGTGTTTGCTGATGTCATCATGACGTCAGCAGTCAACAGGGCGTTGACTAGGTCAAACTGACGTGTGGGTCCCGCATGTCATTGACTGTTTAGTTAATTAAGGATAGTTAATTAAGTTAATTAGCTCATTAGGTTAATTAAAGAGGATTAATTAAGTTAATTAATTAATTAATTAATTAAATTATTATTTATATTTTAATTATTTTCTTTATTATCATTATTTTTAGCATTCCAGGGGGTGGCCCCACTTGTCATAGGGCCAGGGGGTCCTAATGGGCACGGGCACGCGGGCTAACGGCCGGAGCAGAGGGCTCCGCCCGCCGAGTGGAGCGGAATGGAGCCGGGGGGCCTAGCCCAGCACGGCGACACGGGGCAACGGTGAGCGATGCCAGCAGCAGACCAGCAGCTGCAGCCGCTGCAGCATGGGCGGCGCGGCGAGGCCATGCGGGTAGAGCGCTCGGGGCAAGTGAGGCCGCGCGGGGCTGTAGAGCGGCGGGCGCGAGGCCGTGAGGGCGCGGGCAGGGAACGGCGAGGCACGCGTGCGTGCATGGTGACCGCAGTGCGCTAGCGGGGGGAACGGGAGCAGAGAGCGGCGGCCATGCGTGGGTGTGGACGTGCGGGGAAATCGGGGGCAGGAGAGGCCGGTCGAACGGCGCGTGGGCGCGGTGAGCGCGCATGCGCGCAGCAGAGGAGGCTGGGGCGAAGGTCGGCAGCGGGAGCAGCGGGGTGCGGCCAGCGGCGCGCGGGCGGGCAGCGAGGCCGCGCGAGCGACAGGGCTGGCGTGTGGGTCGGGCGCGAGCAGCGTGGGGAGCGCGCGCACTGGGCGAGCACGAGCACGGGCACGCGCGTCGAGCAGGTGAGGCCAGTGCGGGCGGCGAGCGTTGGAGGCAGCAAGCACTGGAACTGGGAGAGGAGGGGAAGGCGAACGGGGCTCACCTCGAGCCGTAGGGGGGTGGCAGTGGGCTCGAGGGGGCTCGGGATGGCCGGAGACGACGACGAACGAGGAGACGTATAGGCCAGTAGCCAAACTCAGATCAAATACCCAGATCTCGTTAAGCATGTTATTTTGAAGTAACCGCGAACACCGACCAGGGCCAGGCCCACCTCTCTCCTAGGTGGTCTCAACCTGCCCTGTCGTTCTGCGTGAAAGTAACAGTCGGGGGCCGTCGGGAACTCAGGCCCACCACTACCTGGATGGAGCCACCTGCCCCACCAATAGAGTTTTCTGGTAGGCTGTTCAGCCAGTGCTGTGCTGGCCCCTTGAGTTTTCGGGGGGAGGTACTTGATGGCATGTAGATCATCACCGCGTGCCATGTGAATGTGGAGAAGAAAATCTTCAATCCACTACAAAAAAAGACACATCCATGACATTTTGGGCCAAACAATTTTTTTTCTGCCATACTTATGACACTTCTATGACGACAATTGTGACAAAACCTGGTATCATCATAGATGTGGTGGGGTCCTACTTCTATGACAAAAAATCATGACAGAAAATGGGCTTTTCATCCTGGGCGGGCCAGAGGCGCAGCTGCATGACATTCTTTGGGCCGTCCATGACGGAAAAAACCATGGTAAAAGCGAGGGCGAGGAAAATATCGGGGAGTTCCCGGTTACGGTGGGTGGTCGGGGGCCGAGCGATGCGCGTTTCTCTCGTACGTACGTGCGTGTGTGCAAGGCATTGGGCTCTAACTGAACACGAGCGAGGCATTGGGCTCTAACTGAACCCGAGCGATTGCACTGCAGGCTACACGTTACTGAACCTGGAGCCCGTGGAGGCTGGAGGAGGCCGTTGTTGTTAACTGAACTTGAGTGATTCCTTCACTACTGCTGCTAACTGAAGCCGATCGAACACTGCTGCCTCCTTCCATTGATGAACAATGAGCGTTGTTGAGGGGGTTTGGATGAACAGTTCCCGGTGGGGGGTTGGATGAACATGACCCCGTGGTAGTAGAGGCCGTTGCCGCTGGATGAACAATACTCCGATCGATCAAGCCGGTGGATGAACAGGACCCCATGGAGGTCTGGTTGAATAGGACCCCGTGGAGGGCTGGTTGAACAGTAGCCGGTGGAGGGCTGGTTGAACAGTAGCCAGTGGAGGGCTGGATGAACAGTAGCCCGTGGAGGGGTGGTTGAACAGGACCCCGTGGAGAGGGCTAGCTGAACAGTAGCCGGTGGAGGAGCGGTGGAGGCTGCATGAACAGGAGCCCGTGGATGAATAGTCATAGGTGTAGGCTGGAGGAGGTCGACGGTGGATGAACATGAGCCCGTGGAGGCTGGAGGAGGTCGACGGTGGAGATGAACAGTATCCCGTGGAGTCCCGTTTTGCAGTATGCCACACCCCTCCCGATCAATAGGACCCCCGTTTCGACCGTAGCGCTCCAACACAAGTCCGTTTCCTCTGTTTTGCGGTACGCCACACCCCTCTCGACCAACAGGACCCCGTTTCGACCGTATGATGTCCATTTCCTCTGTTTTGCGGTACGTGAGACCCCTCCCGATGAACATGATCCCGTTTCGACCGTGGACAGTCGAACACAAGGTCGTTTCCTCCGTTCTGCGGTACGCCAAGCCTCGTTTCCACCGCCTGTTCCATCCAAGCCGGTTGGCTCCCGATGAACAGGACGACGCATTCCGTTCCGACCCAGCCGGTTGCCTCCCCATGAACATGACGATGGTGCAGCTTCCCTGTTTCGACCCAGCCATGTACACGAGCCCTGGCTGTACATATGCGCATGTAGGCGTTCGAGACCCTGCCCGTATGTACGTACGTGGCCGTATTTTCTTTCTTGCACCCTGGCCGTTGTACATACGTGTACATGCTATGTGCGTGTCTCTACTACGACACGTGCGCGCCTCTACATCAACCAGTATGTATGTACACGTTCGCGACCAGAATGGCAACGCTACGTACGCTTTGACCAGGTGGGTCCCGACTGTCAAGCACTTCCTTCTGTGCGAAGATGTAGCTGGTGGGTCCTATTAGATAGGGGGAAACATTTTTTCGTGAAATACGGTGGCCTGTCCGATGGGTCCCTGCTGTCAGGTGGAGGAATCATTATTTTCCGCGTAATAAGGAGGCACTTCCTTGCTGCGGCCGTGGACCCAGCTGTCAGCCTCTCCATGTACAGTACTCTTCCGATGGAAGTTGTTCCTTGACCATGTTGACCACGCCGCACCGAGAGCACCAGGGCGATGAACGATGGCGAGGCCTTGGAAGGGGACGACGTGGAGTCGGGGAAGACGCGACAGTGGTTGCCCAAGCGGAGAGGAGTACGAGGCTTCACTGGTTCGTCTGTGGTGTGAGGCTGCCGTCGTCGCAGAATAACATGGGGTGTGGGTGAGTAGAGGGATGGCCAGGCCAGCGGTGGGAGTAGTAGGGGGCGGTGAGGCCTCCGTGGCATCACAGACGGCCACGGGAGGCAGGAGCACGCGGCACGACCGGAGCTGGTTTGGGCGGCTGGAGCAAGAAGACTAGAGGTTGAAGAAGCACTAGGGTCGTTGGATGGACATCGTACGGTCACTGGAGCTAGAATCGTTCATATTGACTAAGTTGACAAAGCCCTCTGTCCCCGTCAACTTATTGGGCCCACAAGTCAGCCTCCCACTGTGGTGGGTCCTAGCTAGCAGGGGGTATTCATTTTTTTGTGCGTAATAAGGAGGCACATCCTTGCGTGCGAAGATATAGCTGGTGGGTCTGACCTGTCAGCAGGGGGAACATTTTTTTGCGAAATACAGAGGCCCTACCGGTGGGTCCTAGCTATCAGGTGGATGAATCATTATGTTGTGCGTAATAAGGAGGCATTTCCTTGCGTGCAGCCGTGGACCCAGCTGTCAGCCTCTCCACGCACAATCTACTTACGATGGATGTCGTTCATTGACCATGTTGACCACTCTACGCCGAGTGCATCCAAGGTGGTGGACGACAGCGAGGCCCCGGATAGCAACAAGCCGGAGATGGGAATACGCGAGAGTAGAGTCACAGACGGAGAGGTGTACGAGGGTTAACTGGTTCTGGTGCGGTGTGGTTCGGCAGTTGATGGAGAAGAACAGGAGGTGTGGAGGGGTGAAGGGATGGCCTGGCCAACGGTGAGGTAGCGCTTCATAGCGAAGCATGCTAAGCAGAGCTGCTGGCAGCAGGAGGCGGCAGCAGGTGGTCCCGGCGGAGCTAGAAGAAGAAGACAAGTGATTAAAGATGGATGCCGGTCGTTGGATGTAAATCCAACGACTAACAACGTCAGAATCATTTTTTGAGTAAGTTGACAATGACTTGCGTTGGCTTCGACCTATTGGCCCACATTTCAGCCTCCAAAAATGTGGCACGTATTCAACCCATTTTTCAGAATTTACAGTTAATTTGATCTCTTTCTTTAGAATTATGGTCCATTTGCTGGGCTATGTGAACAAATAATGTAGTGTCCATGCGGCCCATTTATTTATTTTCCTAAAAAATTACAGGCTATTTGCACATTCTCGATATACACGATTTTGCTAGGCTGATTCTAATTATAATGTTGGGTTGGACGCAACAATGTTATCAAAAAATAAACATGGGTTGAGCATTTTGTTATAAATATATTTAAATAATAAGTGATTTATTATTACATTGGTCCTTAAAATCTTACCAATCTTTTGTACACAATCACCGGCATTTTCGTTGCCAAAAGTCTCCAGGATTTTATTGTTAAGAAATTATTTTTATAAGTTAATAAGATGTGGGATATTGTTTTCTTACATATGTAAGTATCTGTTAAATATATGATGACAATAACAATAATATATAATAACATATAAAATCATTTAAATATATATAATATAGTTAGAAGGGAAACATAAGTTGGACCAGGCGTTCCTATTCTTATATAGAAAAATAGAACAGACCTCTGCGTTTTCTTAAAAAATACATAAATTGGGTTGTCGTTGTTTTAGGAAAAATAAAACCTCGGATGGGGAGGTCCATAGGCCAGTTGATACATGACGGCCCTCAAAAAAATACAAACCGGCATGTCATGGGCTGCGCATGTTAAAAAAGAAAGCCTAGACGGGGCAACCCAAAACCCAGCTGATACTTGCTACCCCAGTGATAATAAATGATACCTGCCAGCTCCCTGGCTTCATTGTGAATTTATCTCCTATAGTAACTACGTTGAAGCACCTAAAAAAAATGTAACTATGTTGACAAACCCGTGGGCCCCAACGTTAGTATAGCATTAGGAGGAAGTATTTTTTTCGATGAGGCACTTGCTTGCGTACAGCCATAGACCTGGTGGGTCCTGACTGTCTGCCTCTCCATGTACAATCCTCTCCAGATTCCTCTCATTTGTTTAGAATGTTCACAACGGCAGACAACAGCGCTGTGGCAAGCACACAAAGGCACAGGAGGAGATTGGACCACCTGAGGCAGTGCCCTATTTGTAACGAAAGTACTAAACTAGCCAAGTGACCAAGTGACACTACCCGACATGCGACAGCTCTTCCGCCCGAGTTCGATTCCACCTGATGCAGCGAAAATATTTATGGAGTTTTTGCCTCTGTCATTATTTACATGTGGGTCCCCATTGTCATCTATGCACACCACGTCCAACACTTGCCAAAACTTCGTCCCTCGTTTTCTCTGTTTTTCGCACACTCGACATTGTGTGGGAATTTGAAAATATCATACCTTTTTGACTGTGCATCATATGAAGATGTGCTATGCATGAATGTTGATCAGCATGATGTTAACTGGCTGGGAGTTCCACTTTCGACCATGAATAAAACTTCCAACATGATGGTAACCCTGTTTGAAAAGGTCATGTTAATATAATACTCTGCCTCTGAAAGTTGCAGAATTTTATGTGAAACTGAACTTGTAGTTTCTTATCTGAAACTGAAACTTGTAGTTTCTTCTCTGAAAATCACATTGTCTGTACTTTTATACTCCTATGAAACTACATTTTTTAAGTGCTAAAAATATATCTCTAGAATTCATAAAATACTTCATATACTCAATGCTGCAAATATGAAATTCAAAAGACATTCATATCTGAAAGTACTCTCAAAATACACAACACAAAACACAATTCACAACCTGCAAATACTGACAACCCTAAGCTCCTCTCCCTCTTCTCCTTTGCAAAACCACCTCCTCCCCTCTCCATCATCTCCATTTCAAAACCACCGCCTTGCCTCTCCCGCTTCTCCATTGCAAAACCACCTCCTCTCTCCTCGGACGAGGATCCCCTGACGTAGCCCACCCTGCCATTGAGACACTGACACATGGGTCCCAATAAGCGCGGGGCCCACCTGTCAGCGACCAAAAGGCAGGGAAACCTCTCCTCTCCATCATCTCTATTCCAAAACCACCGTCTCCCCTCTCCCTCTTCTCCATTGCAAAACCACCCCCTCTCCTCTCCATCATCTCCATTCCAAAACCACCGTCTCACCTCTCCCTCTTCTCTATTGCAAGACCACCGTCTCTCCTCCCATCTTCCAAAGCTAGCACTGAACCACTCAAAAGGACATCTCTGGAGAGGATGCAGCCGCGAATCAGGCAGATCGCCGATGGCGACTAGGCAAAGTTAGCCAGGTTGAAGGAGATCCTTACTTGGTTTGACAATGAGTGGGAGATTTCGAGGACGGTGAGGGCCATGTGGCAATGTATGCAAAAGAGCAAGACGACGGCGAGGAGGGCGGCGATGTACTCCTCGGCAGCAGTCACGCCGCAGTCCTTTGAGTTCATCGAGTATCTCCTCTGGGCGATGGAGCCGACAGATTCGTCCGAGGCGAAAGTCACGCGGAGGTGGTGGGCATACAGGTCGAAGGTTGAGCACCCAGAGGATAATGAATCGATCGAGATGGTGTGCCGTTCGTGAGGATGCAGAGCCAGCCGGAGCCACATGAGTATTCGTTCTACCACCGCAAGAGGAGGTCGGATGGCGCGACATCCCTTCCCCTCCGTTCTCCATGGTTCCATCGATGCTCGTCTCATTTCAATGGCGTCGGTAGGGTTTAAGGTAAGCTTCACACTAACCTAATCTTCCACCTGCTCATGCTTACAATCAGTGTGACCGCTAATAAAAATCATGCTTACAATCAGTCTCCGAGTACTACGCCAATCACCCTAAAATAGCTCTGGACCTTTGGGTCAAAGTTGGGATAGTGTGTACAAATAAAGAAAAATAGATTGGTGCTTATTTCAGAAATGAGTACTTGATACGTCTCCAACGTATCTATAATTTTTGATTGCTCCATGCTATATTACTACTGTTTTGGACACTATTGGGCTTTATAATCCACTTTTATATTATTTTTGGGACTAACCTATAAACCGGAGGCCCAGCCCAGAATTGCTGTTTTTTGCCTGTTTTAGGGTTTCAAAGAAAAGGAATATCAAACGGAGTCCAAACGGAATGAAACCTTCTGGAACGTGATTTTCTCATTGAATACAACTCGGGAGACTTGGACCCTATGTCAAGACACGTAACAGGAGGCCACGAGGTAGGGGCGCGCCTACCGCCGCCCCAGGCGCGCCCTCCACCCTCGTGGGCCCCCTGTTGCTCCACCGACGCACTTCTTCCTCCTATATATACCCACGTACCCCCAAACGATCAGAGACGGAGCCAAAACCCTAATTCCACCGCCGTAACTTTCTGTATCCACGAGATCCCATCTTGGGGCCTGTTCCGGAGCTTCGCCGGAGGGGGCATCGATCAGGGAGGGCTTCTACATCAATACCATAGCCCCTCCGATGAAGTGTGAGTAGTTTACCTCAGACCTACGGGTCTAGATGGCTTCTTCTCTCTTTTTGGATCTCAATACAATGTTCTCCCCCTCTCTTGTGGAGATCTATTCAATGTAATCTTCTTTTTGCGGTGTGTTTGTTGAGACCGATGAATTGTGGGTTTATGATCAAGTCTATCTATGAATAATATTTGAATCTTCTCTGAATTCTTTTATGCATGATTGGTTATCTTTGCAAGTCTCTTCGAATTATCAGTTTTGTTTGGCCTACTAGATTGATCTTTCTTGCAATGGGAGAAGTGCTTAGCTTTGGGTTCAATCTTGCGGTGTCCTTTCCCGGTGACAGTAAGGGCAGCAAGGCACGTATTGAATTGTTGCCATCGAGGATAACAAGATGGGGTTTTCTTCATATAGCATGAGTCTAACCCTCTACATCATGTCATGTTGCTTAAGGCGTTACTCTGTTTTTAACTTAATACTCTAGATGCATGCTAGATAGCGGTTGATGAGTGGAGTAATAGTAGTAGATGAAGGCAGGAGTCGGTGTACTTGTCTCAGACGTGATGCCTATATACATGATCATACCTAGATATTCTCATAACTTTGCTCAATTTTGTCAATTGCTCAACAGTAATTTGTTCACCCACCGTATAATACTTATGCTCTCGAGAGAAGCCACTAGTGAAACCTATGGCCCCCGGGTCTATCTTTATCATATCAATCTCCTACTACTTAGTTATTTACTTTGCTATTTACTTTGCCTTTATTTTACTTTGCATCATTATCATAAAAATACCAAAAATGTTATCTTATCATATCTATCAGATCTCACTCTCGTAAGTTGCCCTATAGGGATTGACAACCCCTATTTGCATTGGTTGCGCATTATAGGGTGGACGCTTGTTGTCCTCCCATAGAGGCCATCCTCTTTGATCAAGAAGAAATAATGTGTTTTCAGTCTCTAGACTATGTTGCTTTCAATGAAAATCTTAGAAAAAGGTGCCTACCAATGTTTTAGTTGATAGAATTTATGAACTTAATGATGATTTGGCTATTCGAAATAATGAATTGGGATATTGTCTTGAATATAGGCTCACAAAGTTCTATCAAAACAATGCTTATAATGATGAATTGGTTGTGCAATATGAAGGACCGAAGGAGGAACCTATACCTCCCAAGGTTGATCTTGGAGACTTTTGTCCCAATAAATTTAGCCCTTTTGATTACTTTTGCTTGCCTCAAAGAAAACTTTCTGCTGAACCTAGAGAATATGAAATGAGTTTTAATAATCTATATTACTATTATGGCAATACCTAGATCTATTCTTGCTTGTTATGCCTAGCTAGGGGCGTTAAACGATAGTGCTTGTTGGGAGGCAACCCAATTTTATTCTTATTTCTTGCTTTTTTCTCCTGTTTAGTAATAAATAAATTATCTAGCCTCTGTTTTGGTTGTGTTTTTTTTTGTTTAGTTAGTGTTTGTGCCAAGTAGAACCATTGGGAAGACTTGGGGAAAGTCTTGTTGAACTTGCTGTAAAAAACAGAAACTTTAGCGCTCACGAGAACTGCTGTCATTTTTAATTGGAAAGAACTATTTAGTTAATTCTTTTTGCAATGATTAATAGATAAATTCCTCACGTCCAGCAATTTATTTTAGAATTTTTGGTGTTCCAGATCTTGCGCTAGCTACATATTACTACAGACTGTTCTGTTTTTGACAGATTCTGTTTTTTGTGTGTTGTTTGCTTATTTTGATGAATCTATGGCTAGTAAAATAGTTTATGAACCATAGAGAAGTTGAAATACAGTAGGTATAACACCCATATAAATAAATAATGAGTTAATTACAATACCTTGAAGTGGTCTTTTGTTTTCTTTCGCTAACGGAGCTCACGAGATTTTCTACTTTAAGTTTTGTGTTGTGAAGTTTTGAAGTTTTGGGTAAAGATTTGATGGATTATGGAACAAGGAGTGGCAAGAGCCTAAGCTTGGGGATGCCCATGGCACCCCCAAGATAATCTAAGGACACCTAAAAGCCAAAGCTTGGGGATGCCCCGGAAGGCATCCCCTCTTTCGTCTACTTCTATCGGTAACTTTACTTGGAGCTATATTTTTATTCGCCACATGATATGTGTTTTGCTTGGAGCGTCTTGTATTATTTGAGTCTTTGCTTGTTAGTTTACCACAATCATCCTTGCTGTACACACCTTTTGAGAGAGCCATACATGCTTTGGAATTTGTTATAATACTCTATGTGCTTTGCTTATATATTTGGAGTTATATAATTTTGCTCTAGTGCTTCAGTTATATCTTTTAGAGCACGGTGGTGGATTTGTTTTATAGAAACTATTGATCTCTCATGCTTCATGTAGATTATTTTGAGAGTCTTAATAGCATGGTAACTTTCTTAAAATCCTAATATGCTTGGTATGCAAGATTAATAATTAAACTTTCTTATGAGTGTGTTGAATACTAAGAGAAGTTTGATGCTTGATGATTGTTTTGAGACAAGGAGGTAATAATATCAAAGTCGTGCTAGTTGAGTAGTTGTGAAATTGAGAAATACTTGTGTTGAGGTTTGCAAGTCCCGTAGCATGCACGTATGGTAAACGTTATGCAACAAATTTGAAACATGAGGTGTTATTTGATTGTCTTCCTTATGAGTGGCAGTCGGGGACGAGCGATGGTCTTTTCCTACCAATCTATCCCCCTAGGAGCATGCACGTAGTACCGAGGTTTTTGATGAGTTGTAGATTTTTTCAATAAGTTTGTGAGTTCTTTATGACTAATGTTGAGTCCATGGATTATACGCACTCTCACCCTTCCATCTTTGCTAGCCTCTTAGGTACCATGCATTGCCCTTTCTCACATTGAGAGTTGACGCAAACTTTGCCGGTGCATCCAAACCCCGTGATATGATACGCTCTTTCACACATAAAACTCCTTATATCTTCCTCAAAACAGCCACCATACCTACCTATTATGGCATTTCCATAGCCATTCCGAGATATATTGCCATGCAACTTTACATCATTCCGTTCATCATGACACATTCATCATTGTCATATTGCTTAGCATGGTCATGTAGTTGACATAGTATTTGTGGCAAAGCCGCAGTTCATAATTCTTTCATACATGTCACTCTTGGTCCACTGCATATCCCGGTACACTGCCAGAGGCATTCATATAGAGTCATTTTTGTTCTAGTATCGAGTTGTAATCATTGAGTTGTAAATAAATAGAAGTGTGATGATCATCATTTTCTAGAGCATTGTCCCAAGTGAGGAATAAAAAAAAGAGAAAGGCCATAAAAAAGAGAAAAGGCCCAAAAAAGAGAAAATAAAAAAATGAGAGAAAAAGAGAGAAGGGACAATGTTACTATCCTTTGCCACACTTGTGCTTCAAAGTAGCACCATGATCTTCATAGTAGAGAGTCTCTCATGTTATCACTTTCATATACTAGTGGGAATTTTTCATTATAGAACTTGGCTTGTATATTCCAACAATGGGCCTCCTCAAGTGCCCTAGGTCTTCGTGAGCAAGCAAGCTGGATGCACACCCACTAGTTTCTTTTGTTGAGCTTTCATACATTTATAGCTCTAGTGCATCCGTTCATGGCAATCCCTACTCCTTGCATTAACATCAATCGGTGGGCATCTCCATAGCCCATTGATTAGCCTTGTTGATGTGAGACTTCCTCCTTTTTTGTCTTCTCCACATAACGCCCCTCATTATATTCTATTCCACCTATAATGCTATGTCCATGGCTCGCGCTCATATATTGCGTGAAAGTTTATAGGTTTGAGATTACTAAAGTATGAAACAATTGCTTGGCTTGTCATCGGGGTTGTGCATGATGATAGCATTCTTGTGTGACGAAAATGAAACATGACTAAACCATATGATTTTGTAGGGATGAACTTTCTTTGGCCATGTTATTTTGAGAAGACATAATTGCTTAGTTAGTGTGCTTAAAGTATTATCATTTTTATGTCAATATGAACTTTTGTCTTGAATCTTTTGGATCTGAATATTCATACCAAAATTAAGAAGATTTACATTAAAATTATGCCAAGTAGCACTCCGCATCAAAAATTCTGTTTTTATCATTTACCTACTCGAGGACGAGCAGGAATTAAGCTTGGGGATGCTTGATACGTCTCCAATGTATCAATAATTTTTGATTGCCCCATGCTATATTATCTACTGTTTTGGACATTATTGGGCTTTATTATCCACTTTTATATTATTTTTGGGACTAACCTATTAACGAGAGGCCCAGCCCAGAATTGCTGTTTTTGCCTGTTTTTGGCTTTCGAAGAAAAGGAATATCAAATGGAGTCCTTACGTAATGAAACCTTCGGGAACGTGATTTTCTCATCAAATACAACTCAGGAGACTTGGACCCTACATCAAGACACGTAACAGGAGGCCGCGAGGTAGGGGGCGCGCCTACCCCCCCCCCCAGGCGCGCACTCCACCCTCGTGGGCCCCCTGTTGCTCCACCGATGTACTTCTTCCTCCTATATATACCCACATACCCCCAAATGATCAGAGACGGAGCCAAAACCCTAATTCCACCACCGTAACTTTTTGTATCCACGACATCCCATCTTGGGGCCTATTCCAGAGCTTCGCCGGAGGGGGCATCGATCACAGAGGGCTTCTACATCAATACCATAGCCCCTCCGATGAAGTGTGAGTAGTTTACCTCAGACCTATGGGTCCATAGTTAGTAGCTAGATGGTTTCTTCTCTCTTTTTGGATCTCAATACAATGTTCTCCCCCTCTCTTGTGGAGATCTATTCGATGTAATCTTCTTTTTGCGGTGTGTTTGTTGAGACCGATGAATTGTGGGTTTATGATCAAGTCTATCTATGAATAATATTTGAATCTTCTCTGAATTCTTTTATGTATGATTGGTTATCTTTGCAAGTCTCTCCGAATTATCAGTTTGGTTTGGCCTACTAGATTGATCTTTCTTGCAATGGGAGAAGTGCTTAGCTTTGGGTTCAATCTTGCGGTGTCCTTTCCCGGTGATAGTAAGGGCAGCAAGGCACGTATTGAATTGTTGCCATCGAGGATAACAAGATGGGGTTTTCTTCATATTGCGTGAGTCTATCCCTCTACATCATGTCATCTTGCTTAAGGCGTTACTCTGTTTTTAACTTAATACTCTAGATGCACGCTGGATAGCGGTCGATGAGTGGAGTAATAGTAGTAGATGCAGGCAGGAGTCGGTCTACTTGTCTCAGACGTGATGCCTATATACATGATCATACCTAGATATTCTCATAACTATGCTCAATTCTGTCAATTGCTCAACAGTCATTTGTTCACCCACCGTAGAATACTTATGTTCTCGAGAGAAGCCACTAGTGAAACCTATGGCCCCCGGGTCTATCTTTATCATATCAATCTCCTACTACTTAGTTATTTACTTTGCTATTTACTTTGCCTTTATTTTACTATGCATCTTTATCATAAAAATACCAAAAATATTATCTTATCATATCTATCTGATCTCACTCTCGTAAGTGGCCCTATAGGGATTGACAACCCCTATTTGCATTGGTTGCAAGGATTTATTTGTTTTGTGCAGGTGAGAGCGACTCACGTGTAGCCTCCTACTGGATTGATACCTTCGTTCTAAAAAACTGAGGGAAATACTTACGCTACTTTGCTGCATCATCTCTTTCTCTTCGGGGAAAACCAACGCAGTGCTAAAAGACGTAGCAGTACTCCCTCAAAAACTGCCAATATAAGCTACTAGTGTTCGCACACGAACACGTCACGTGT
This sequence comes from Triticum aestivum, assembly GCF_018294505.1. Classification (NCBI taxonomy): domain Eukaryota; kingdom Viridiplantae; phylum Streptophyta; class Magnoliopsida; order Poales; family Poaceae; genus Triticum; species Triticum aestivum. The sequence continues at coordinate 473,406,384 of NC_057803.1, forward strand.
ACCCTTGACGCCGGGGGTGATACACCGCAGCTCACATCGAAGGAGGCCTAACTGATAGCGCGATACGCAAGACAGTCGACGAGCACTTTTGCAGACCCAAAACCTCGCGCACCCAGGAGGGATCCCGTCAGGAATTGTGGCGGTTATGGGTTGCCCTAGGTCAATTTGCTCACACCTAGAGCCTTGGGATTCGCAGCTCACAAACTCGAGGAACAGCGAAGAACAAGAGAGAGAAACGGTGGGGGGATAAAACATAGATGAAAAAGTAGTATATTGATTTGTTCGATTGTGTGTTGTTTCAATCAGCCGTCACCCCCAACATATATAAGAGGCGGCTGGACTTCCCGTACAAGCAAAGGATTCATCTAGACTTTCCTTACAAGAAAATTACATCAATTCACGTCTAAAACCCTAGTCAAATTTGGATTTGTTTTATCCGAACTTTCCAAAACTGTTCGGATTAAACTGGATGTACCTTGCGGGTCCTTTTTGTGGTGGCAAACAATCTCGGATGGAAACAGGACCAAAAGCAATCTTGACCATTTTGACGAGACGAACAATTTTCATGCTGAACATTTTCTTATCAGAGGTTATCTTGAGGGTCAAATCGGTCGCACAAAATAGGCTATTCCCTCGCGCTACCCATCAGACATGTGTCTGGTGGGGCGCGCCACATCCCGCCTCGTGACAGGGCTGCACTCCGATTGCTCTAACTTTTGCATACGACCTTGGATTGGGATGATCTTTATATCAAAATCGATCATTTTGACGAGACGCATAACTTCCATGTAGAATACTTTTCCATCCAAGATCATCTGAATAACCTTTTGAGCCAATGTTCAACTTCTCGTCAAGCCTCCACCCCGACAAGCTTTCTATCCGGGCAAGCTTTCCACACCGGCAAGGTTTCTACCCGACAAGCTTTCACATCGGCAAGGTTTTACCCTGGCAAGCTTTCTACCCCGGCAAGGTTTCTTCCTCGACAAGATTTCTCCCCCGGCAAGATTTTCATTCAGCCGACAAAGTTTTCATCCCGGCAAGGTTTTCATTCAGCCGGCAAAGGCCAAATAACTCACGCGACCCATTAGACACTTCCTAGGTGGGTGTCTGGTTCCTCGCGTCACTTTTTCACTCAGGACCATCCCGTGAAGTGTTGCCTCTAACTTTTTCATACGAACCCAGATTCTTAACGATGCCAAAATCTGGTGTCAACACATGCCCCCCTGTTTTTCGGCAAAGGTTGTGTGCCGAAAAATGACTTGTACTTTGTTTGTTCTAAGGAGGATGCCAACACTCCATCGGCTATTTATTTTTCTTAGGGCGATAATTATGTATCGGCCATTGCCTATTTAGGCTTCTTGCCACACACTCGGGTGGTATTTCTTCAAGTATTTGCCATTGAGAGCTCGATGTAACAATGCCCCTTGTATGGATTCCACCAAATATGAATTTTCGGGAACTATTCTTGCGATCCTAAAAGGACCTTCCCAACTTGGAGACCACTTCCCAAGTTTTCTATCTTTTGAACCAATCGGTAGAATCACTTTCCAGACGAGATCGCCAACTTGAAAATTCTTCAACTTGACTTTCTTATTGTAAACTCTTGCCACCCTCAACTTGTCTCTCTCTATGGCCTTCAAAGCAGCCAAACATTTATCGGCAACTTCGTCAATGTTGTCCATCATTAAGTTATAAAAGTCCACCGCCGATAAATCATTTTTCTTGGGTATTCTTAAAGCATTCAAATTTACTTCCACCGGTAAAGCAGCCTCTTGAACATATACTAGCTCATATGGAGTCACCTTCGTAGCACCATGACTTGAGATCCTATGTGCCCACAAAGCCTAGACAACAACTCATGCCATCTCCTTGGTTTATCCTCAATCTTCTTCTTGATGAGTTTAATTAAAAATTTATTGCTAGACTCAGCTTGTCCATTGGCTTGAGCATAATATGGAGAGGAATTGAGTAACTTTATGTTATAAGATTTGGCAAATTCTCTGACTTGGTGTGACATAAAAGATGAGCATTGATCTGTAGTCAACGTTTGAGGAATGCCGAATCTATGAATAATATGCTTGGTTATGAATTTAATTATCTCCGAATGTGTCATGTTCTTGAGAGGTACTGCTTCAGACCATTTAGTGAAATAATCGGTTGCCACCAATACGAACCGATGTCCCTTTGAGGAAGATGGATGAATTTGTCCAATAAAGTCTAAACCCCATCCTCTGAAAGGCCACGGCTTGATAATGGGATGTAACATAGCAGCAGGAGCCAATTGAATATCACCAAAATTTTGACAAGCTTCACATCCTTTGTAATATCTGAAGCAATCATTAATCATAGTTGGCCAATAAAATCCAGCACGTCGTAGCAATCATTTCATCTTGGGAGTCGACTGATGAGTGCCACAAATACCTTCATGGACCTCCCCCATTGCAACTCTCGCTTGGTCCTCGTCCAAGCACTTTAGAAGAACATCATCAACCGTTCGGCGATAGCGACCATCATCTCTCATTGTGTATTTAAAAGACATACGCCGAACAGCCCTGTCCACCCTTCTACTAGGATCACACAAATAATCAACAATGGGTTTCATCCAGTCTTGATTTTCTCCTGCATTGAATATTTCATCAGTGGCCGAAGCGGTGGGCTCCAGTTCAGCCTCCCATATCTTGGCAAGACTAGACATCGGCTTTTCAGAAATATGAAATATGCCACGATTAACATGATAGCCGGATGCTTGTTGTGCCAACTCATTTGCTTTCCAATTGTCATGTTTGGATATATGAGCAATACTAAAATAATCCAAAGTAGAAATTATATCTAGAAGTTTATCAATATAAACATTAAGCGATTCGTCAAAACATTGAAAGACTTTGGATATTTGTTGCACTACTAATAACGAATCACCATAAGCCTCAATATGTGTAACACATATAGCAAGTAACATCTCCAGGCCGAATAATAATGCCTCATATTCGGCCTGATTGTTTGTACAAAAATATTCTAAGTGGCATGAGGCTTAAAAAACAACACCGTGAGGAGATATGTAAACAATACCAACACCTTGGCCATTGCTACAAAACGAACCATCAAAATATAATCTCCACGATACTAGTGAGACAAGGTTTATATCAACATCATGCTTGTCATCAATCCGATGTTCAATAATAAAATTAGCAATGATTTGGCCTTCCATGGATTTTAGAGATTCATAAGCCAAATCATATTCAATCAAAGCATAAGCCCATTTGCCAATTCTACAACTGAGAATTGGTCTATGAAACATGTATTTAATGACATCGGTTTGACAGGCTACTATGAAAGCACTCGACACTAAATAATGTCTCACTGTTGTGCATGCATAATATAAACATAGACATAATTTTTAAATAAATGTATACCTTGTCTCGGCGTCCAATAAGCGGCGGCTCAAATAAGTGATGACATGCTCTCTTCCTTCGGTTTCTTGAGTCAGAACAACACCAATAACTCCTTCCTCTACTTCAATGTAAAGCCTGAAGGGTTCCCTATGCTTGGGTGCTTTCATCACCGGAGGAGTGCACAAATAATTCTTGATCATATCAAATGCTTCTTGCTATTTGCTCCCCAAGTGAAATCAGCGTCATTAATTAACCGAAGGATAGGAGTAAACGCATCAACCTTCCTGACAGATTAGCTATGAACCTCCTCAAGTAATTGACCTTGCCAATGAACTTTTGCATATCTCTCTTGCATGTTGGAGCCTCTACTTTCTGTATGGCCTCTATCTTTTTGGGATCAATATCTATGCCATCTTCATGGATAATGAAACCCAAAAACTTGCCAGCCGATATGCCGAATGCACACTTCAAAGGATTCATCTTCAGTTATACTTTTTCATTCTTTCAAAGGCTAAATGCAAATCGGCCAAGTAAGACTCAAGAGCATCCGATTTGACAACAATATCATCAATATAAGCCTCAAGTATGACACCGAGTAAATCATGAAAAATCAAATTCATAGCCATTTGATATGTGGCGCCAGCATTTTTTTAATCTGAATGTCATCACTATCCACTCGAATAAACCGAGAAAACCAGGGCAACGAAAAGTTGTCTTGGACATGTCCTCTTCGGCCATAAAAATTTGATTGTATCCGGCATTACCATCTAAAAAGCTAATAACCTTATGTCCAGAGGCATCATTAATAAGCATATCGGCTATTGGCATGGGATACTCATCTTTGGGTGTAGCCCTATTCAAATCTCTAAAGTCAATGCACATCCTCAACTTGCCGGATCCTTTCTTCTCCACTGGGACAATCTTAGGAATCCACTCGGCATACCTGCAAGGCCTAATAAAATTAGCTTTAAGAAAACGATCGATCTCTTCCTTGATCCGCTCATACGTTTTTGGATTAAACTATCTGGCCGATTGTTTGTATTGTCTAAAACCGGCCTTTATAGGTAACCGATGCTCCACTAGCTCTCGACTTAAACCTGGCATCTCATGATATTCCCATGCAAAGCAACAAACATATTCTTTCAACAGCTCGATCAACTTAGTCTTATGATCGGCTCTTAAATTTTCGTTTACAAATGTCGGCCTAGAAATTGAACCATCTCCTATATCTATCTTTTCTAATGGATCGGCCGATGTAAAACCTTGTCCTAATTTATCCATATCATCTAACTCTTCTATGGACACATACATATCATTCTCGTTGGACCGATATTCTACAAGTCGCTTTTGTAACCAATCTGAGTTAGGATCCATTTAAACATATCATACCTTGGAGCCAATTGCATTCAGTCGGCTTTAAAGAGATGGGCACGAAACCATTCTTGGTCGCACTGAGAAAATCGAACTCTGACAAGTCACATCTCGTCAAGCAAGTAGCATTTGGGTGTTGCCAATCCACCGACGCCTCGGCTAAAGCAACACAGGCCGAGTTATCCGCATGAATGACTTCCACTTCATCATCAACCCACTGGATCAAAAACTGGTGCATAGTACATGGCACGCATTGGTTTGCATGAACCCAATCACGGCCTAATATCACATTGTAGTTACCTTGCACTTCGGCGACAAAGAATGCGGTAGCCAAAGTTTTACTTCCCACTGTGAGCTCCACATACATCACACCTTTGGCTTCAGTTTTCTCTTTGCCTTCAAATCCGTTGAGCACCATGTTGGTCTTTATCAACTCTTCATCATGCAGCCCCAATTTTTTGAAGACCGAATACGGCATAAGATTCACCACAACACCACCATCAACAAGCATCCGAGTGAGCGGTGACCCATTGATATGACCTCTGAGATATAACGGTTTCAGATGCGTTACTGGGTCTTTTGGCTTCTCGAATATTGCATTTTTAGGGACAAAATCCAGCTGGGCCACTTCCCCTTCCTCATCTACAACATGAAACTCAGCAGGTAAGTAATATACCATATTGATATCCATACCTTCATGAACTGGCGTAAACTCATAGTCCAACATATCATCCTCTTCTTCAAGTGCATCCACCGATTCTGAAATCGGTTCGAGTGAAGGAGAAGTAAGAAGTGTCGCAGACGATGTAACAACTGTCGCATCATCCTCCTTTTGTGGCGTAGGTGCTACCGCGATAGGTGTAGAAGCCAATGTATCTTGTGTTTGTTTAGGCCTCCACACTTGCTTTGCAGGTAACATGGGCCGAGTGTCATTGAAGAACTTATCCCTTTGCTTCTCAGCCTCTTGTTCTGACATCTCTTGACTCCTTAACCTCTGTAATTTCCTATTTTGCGTCTTTATTAGCTCTGGAGGACACCACTTTGGCTGAGTATACTTAGGATCTCTCATCTTTACTTGGCCAGTGCTTGCTTCATAGTCATTAGTCGAGTTCTTTCGCGCGATAGCAAGTATCGGCTCAGTCGGATTGCTATGCATAATAGGCTGCTGTATGGTGAATGTTTCGGTGCCCAAGATGAGTGAGTCGGCATTGATTTTTTCATTGCCTTTGCTTGACTCGACGTTGCAGCACTTGGCGACCTAACACGCCATTCTTGCTTGCCGACCTTCTTTTGATTATCTTGCACTGGCCGATTGACACCACTGTTCAAACGGCCTCATGTGGGATAAGAAAGTCTCTCATGAACGGGCCTCCTTGTTTCTGCCCAACCCGGATGAAAAGCATAAGGGGCCATTGGGGGCTGCCACCATCCTCCATTTAAATCTCCCATGTAGTATGGCGCATAGGGGGGTGGCGGCATCCATGGTCCCGGCGCCCACGACCCATATGGCCTTGCATGATGCTGAAAATCTTCCCGAGGAGGTGACCTTGAGCGTTTCAAATTTGATGACCGGTCAGAGATAGAACCGGTTGCTTGACTGGCATACTTCGACAACAATATATCAAAAGTTGGCTTGATTTTCTTGCACTGCACTTTAACTTCATTCCTCTTCCAGTTGCCAACTTCTGGACTCTTGGGTTTGATAAATTTAACATGAGTATTTTCCTGCACTTGGGGTTGCCCCTCCCCCCCCCCCCGAGTGTAGGATTCTTGATGGTGATTTTGATCACTTCCTTGCCATCAGGCTGTTTATCGAGCACAACTAGTCTCCCCAAGACCTTGTCACCCTCCTTGTCTTTCCTGGGCTCACCAATAATGACATTAGCTTTATGAGCATATTCGGCAACCTCTGGACGAATGAGTAGCTTCTTCCCATCCGAATCCATGGTATTCATTGGAAAAGGCTGTTTATCAACTTGCATCTCAGAAAAGTTCAATCGTCCATCATTAATGGCCGATTGTACCTGTCGTCGAAAAACATTGCAATCATTAGTAGTAAGAGAAAAAGAATTATGATACTTGCAATAAGCACGCCGTTGCAGCTCTTCAAATGGCGGTAAAGTATGAGATATTGTAAAAATCTTAGCCTGCAGCAAAGCATCAAATATTCTATCACACTTAGCAATGTTAAAAGTAAACTTCATCTTTTCATCACGATTCTTATGAATCGGTTTCAGATCATTGCAAGTAAAAGGTTTGGCTTTAGATGGCCAAACAAATTCAATAGCAAAAAAGTCACCCTCATCGTCCGAGTGATCACTATCATATTCGACCATATTCATCTTTGGACGATCGGCTTTGTATCTATGCACTTCCTTGAGATCTTTGCTTCGGCTTTCCTGAGCCAAAGCCCTTTGTAAGACTTGGTTGATATTTAAGAACTCATAGCCTTCTAGCTTTTCTCTAATGGGAGTTCTCAAACCACTCAGTACTAAGTATGCCAAGTCCCTTTCGGTTATCACCAAACTAAAACAGCGGTTTTTTGTTTCTCTGAATCTCTTGATGTAATCGAAGACCGATTCATCATGCTTCTGCTTAACCGATGTTAGATGTGACAACTTGAGTTCATTGTCGCCGCTATAAAAGTGATCATGAAATTTCTGCTCTAGCTGCGACCAAACTCGAATGGAACCATGTGGTAAAGAAGAAAACCATGAAAATGTGGTACCAGTTAACGATAAAGGAAATAAATGCACTTTCAAATCATTCAATGAGCCTGCCTCACCCAATTGTGCTAAATATTAACTAACATGCTCCCATGTGGTTTTTGTGTCTTCTCCATTAAATTTAACAAAATCTGGAATTTTATATCCTGGAGGGCACTGGATGGAATCAAAGCACTCGGGGTACGGCTTTTGGTAAATCCGATTCCGAGGTAGCTCAACTCAAAATTCTCTCGAAGCATCTTAGCCATCTCCTCTCTAAGATTAGCTAGACCATCATCCACAGTGGATGTTGCAGCTAGTGGCAGTGGCATAGAAGGAGTAGGGTTACTAACTGTAGGTAAAAATTGTGGCATATATGCCGAACCATAGTTCAGTAATGGCCGAATGGTTGTAGCTATAGGTAGGGTTTGGTTCGGCGTTGCCACCGAACCCGGCATGCTCATGATGGGACTAATGGGTGCAGCCACAATCTAATTTGTTTGAGTAGGATAATAAGTCATCGGCATGGGAGGCGCCGATGAAATAGGTAAAGTCAGATTAGGGTTTTGCACACTAGCAGCTATATCACCATTACCACTAGATGATTGAGATATATTCTTCTGAGCATTAGTATTTTCTATGAAGGTTTGATAGACTAAATTGTTACCATCAGCAATACGACTCTCAATATCAGCCCACTGCTTAGGAGAAAAGGTAGTACTTACAGGGGTTTTAACCTGCTCGGCTTGAGGAGGAGGAAACTTGATTTCTTCAATCGAAGTGATGTTGCCTTGGCGATCCTTCTTGAATTTTGCAAGGAACTCCTACAGGTCCTTCTCCTCGTGCGCCTTCTTGTACTTATCATAGACTTGGCGATGATCGGCCGATGTCTCATCAAGACTGGGCTTAATGATGTTATCGGCGTCTACCTCAGATGGCTTGGGAAGATCGGGCATGGTGGATGATGACAATTGATCTTCTTTCCCCAGCGGAGTCGCCAAAAAGTGTGTTCACACACGAACACATCACGTTTACCCTCGATGCCGGGGGTGATGAACCGCAGCTCACGTCGAAGGAGGCCTGACCGACAGCGTGATACGCAACACAGTCGGCGGGCGCTTTTGCAGACCCAAAACCTCGTGCACCCGGGAGGGACCCCATCAGGAATTGCGGCGGCTATGAGTTTCCCTAGGTCAATTCGCTTGCCCCTAGAGCCTCGGAATTCACAGCTCTCAAACTCAAGGAACAGCGAAGAACGAGAGAGAAAACGGTGGGGGGATAAAACGTAGATGAAAAAGTAGTATATTGATTTGTTCGATTGTGTGTTGTTTCAATCGGCCATCACCCTCAACATATATAAGAGGCAGCTGGACTTTCCGTACAACCAAAGGATTCATCTAGGCTTTCCTTACAAGAAAATTACATCAATTCATGTCCAAAATCCTAGTCAAATTTGGATTGGTTTTATCCGAACTTTCCAAAACTGTTCGGTTTAAACTGGCTGTACCTTGCGGGTCTTTTTTGTGATGGCAAACGATCTCAGATGGAAACGAACGCAAAAGTAATCTTGACCATTTCGATGAGACGAACAACTTTCATGTTGAACGTTTTCTTATCAGAGGTCATCTTGAGGGTAAAATCAGTCGCACAAAACATGTGCGTGGTGGGGCGCGCCATATCTCGCCACATGACAGGGCCGCACTCCGATTGCTCTAACTTTTGCATACGACCTCGGATTGGGACGATCTTTATATCAAAATCTATCATTTTGATGAGACGCACAACTTCCGTGTAGAATACTTTTCCATCAAAGATCATCTGAATAACCTTTTGAGCCCATATTCAACTTCTCGTCAAATTGACTATCATAGCCTCCACCCTGGCAAGCTTTCCATCCGGGCAAGCTTTCCACACCGGCAAGGTTTCTACCCGGCAAGCTTTCACATCGGCAAGGTTTTACCCCGGCAAGGTTTCTACCCCGGCAAAGGTTCCTCCCCGGCAAGGTTTCTTCCTCGGCATGATTTCTCCCCCGACAAGATTTTCATTCAGCCGGCAAAGTTTTCATCCCGACAAGCCTCTACCCCGGCAAGGTTTTCATTCAGCCGGCAAAGGCCAAATAACTCATGCGACCCATCAGACACTTCCTAGGTGGGTGTCTGGTCCCTCGCGTCACTTTTTCACCCAGGACCAGCCCGTGAAGTGTTGCCTCTAACTTTTGCATACGAACCCGGATTCTTAACTATGCCAAAATCTGGTGTCAACAACTAGTATTTTTTTTAAGTCTAAGCTACTAGTATTTGGTTAGAGGATTTGCTGCTGAGAAAGATCCATCCAAAGTGAGCGCCACATATCCCACTGGTGGTGGTGGATGCCAATGCTTAGATGGAGCAGGGTTGGTGTCGGCAATTTTTACTTGGCACCTCGCACTCTGCATATATGTCGGTTCCATCCATACATTTGTGCAGTTCCACCAAAATGCAGCTGAAAAACCCTGTTTGCACAGATAATGAAAAAGCATGATTACATTATAGTGGCACTAGTTGATAAAACATACACTAATAAATAGAAGAAAATATTGTGATAGTATTATAGTATGCCATGCTGCGAGGGCGAGATGGGCACTGCGACGCCTCATACGGCACGCCTCATACTGGAAATCGACCCAAGTCTCCCCGATACACCTTCTGCCGGTGATGAACATCAGTGTACAACGGTAGTACAAGGAGGGGCCTTGAGACATTCCAATCTCTATTTTTGTGCAGATCAACTAAAATTAAGCAACCCGGTTTGTAAAAATGCTTAAACGTTAACAATGGGACTAGTTGATGAAACATATACTAACAAAGAGAAGCACTTTTTTTATCTACATTGGAAATGAAATAATAGAGAGAACACTCTCTCTATTTTAACTGTATTATTACTTCATTTTATCAGTGGCACTAGGGTCGAGTAGGTGGCAAACGAGGTGTACCGTGCGTCGCAAGGATGGAGGCTGAGGGTGCTTAGACTGGGATGCTGAAGCTGGCTCTATCTTCCCCCCTGATGTTTCTGTGGTAGCATTTGGGTTGTAATCCAAACTTGGTCGAGTTGGTGCTGCGTCCCCCTACCTGCCTAGCTTATGTGGCGAACTTGTCTCCTGGTAGTACTTAGTCCGGTCTAGTAGTAGTTGCATAACTGCCTCTTTACACTAAGATGTTGCGGATAATGGTTCTCTATGGTACGGTTTCTTTAATGAAATCAGAGGAAACCCCCTCCATCGATATATAAAAAAATCAGTGGCACTAGCGGTGCCAAAACATTGCCTCAAATTAATAGTGCCACTAGAATAAGGTGCAAAATAATAACATTACTGCTTTATCATGGCAGTGCCAAAACAGTAGCACAAGAGCAGACTCAAAATGCAGGATCTTTGGCAAACGGTCAGACCAAAAATCCACATACCTCGTGATGGGAACCATATCTGCAGTCAACACCATCGTTAAACGGATGACACTAGTCACCAACATGGATTATTCAATTCATGGAACCTTTTGGTGCAGTTCACCTAAAACGAAGCAATTTCCCATGAGCTAGGAGCTTCTTCTTCATTTTTATTAAGAAAAGGGCTTTAGCCCCCGGTTCCATTTCCATCAGAAAACGAAACCCACAGAGCTTCTTCTTCATTGGTTGCAATAAAATTGAGCAACATCAAGGTTGGTTATGAAGCTCCTAGAATGTTCAACTATAATTTGGATATCATTTGTGCAGTTCAACTAAAATCAAGCATGAAATGTATGTCTCTGTTTGCACAAAAAGGTGGAAAGGAGGGTGACAAACAAGTGATGAAACATATATCAAATGAAAAGAAGCATGTTCCTTATCTGAATGGCAATCCTACAAGGACATTAGCAATTTCTAAAGCAGCAGCATTGCTAGATATTAGTGTGGGCATTAGGATTAACTATGGCAACCATTAAATATGACATTACTTTAATGGTGCAATTGCTTCATTTTACCAGCAGCATTACATTAACAGCTGCTACAGAGTCGGTATTTGGGTACGGGAGAGTAGGTGGACCAGGACAGTTGCATTTCTAATGAAAATAAGGAACTTATCTTAATGGAAAATTTAGCAGGAGATGAAAAAAAGTGCCGTTGATTCATATTACTGGAGGCATTACATTGAAAACAACATTGGTTTAATGTGTCCTTACTTTTAATAGTGCGACTGATACATTTTACCAGTGGCATTACATAAGAGTGGCTCGGGGCAACAAACATCAGAACAGGATATCTGGTTTGGCCCCATTTTTGTTCGGTATAGCCACCTTATACTGTGTGCGGCTAGCAAACCCAATCCCCACTTTCTTTCCTTTTTCAACCAATAGATCGGATTTATATTGAGTTTGTAATGCATTTCCCTTTATTTCCCTATTAGACCAAGAGACCAGTTGGATAGCCAGTCTCTGCTACTTTTCACCCCCATTATTTCCTCTTTCAACCAAGTCCTAGATTCAGGTAAAATATCTTCCCCCACCCCCTTTCTTCCTTGTTTGAACCAAGTAGTACTATATTGGAGTGCACGAACTACTTTTCCCTCTTAACAGTCAAAATTTAGGTGGCTTTCGAGCAGCCGATCGATCCTACCTACGAGGGGGCCTGGGAAATAGTAAAAGATACAAATACAGCGACGTCAGGAGCTCGGGAAGTAGATCAAGGCCGGTTTCGAAGGAAGTTATACCTAAGGTCGCCGAGATGTCGCTAGGTGGGCAGCAGGAGGCCGGATCTGCCCACACTATGGCAGCAAGGAAGAAGGGGTCGGAGGCCCTCCCTAGCCAGAGGAGCTTGGGAGAGAACGGCAAGGCACACTGATCACGACGCGCCGGCAGTGGGTAAGAGCCATCGACGAGGACGACCGCGTGAACGTTGCACCTTCTCTCCTTCCCCGGCGGAGAGGACCCGGCTGGATCTGTGACCAGCGGTGAGCAGAGAGAGAGAGTGTGTGTGGCCACCGATGTCGTGTTTAGATCTAGAGAGGACGAGACAGTGTGAAGAGAGCAACACTAGCAAGCAAGCGTGGAGCCTCCTGCCTATATAGTGGAGTACTAGTTTTCTTTTGTCTACCAGAGCTGGCTTGACCTCGTTGATGACTATCGAGAAGTATTCATGCACGTGCCCCGGAGGCGCAGTTGTCGTCAGTTTGATCTGAAGCACCGGATTATAACATATAACATGAAAAAATTTCACATGACAAGAAACCATAACCTCACTGCCCAAAGGAGACAACATGAATCCCGACGGACAAACTAGACAAGGATCAAAGCTCAAATTAAAGATAAACTCGTAGAAAAGGGGTCCATCGATAGATGTCCTAATTAACATAGCTGGCTTGACCTAGATGGCAGTCGAATAGTCTTCGTGCATGTGTCCCCCAATGACCAGCGCCTTGGAGGAACTCAGTTGTCGCTGTTTAACCCTCATAGTGATCCGAAGCGCATGGCACCTAATATTATGAGATAACAAGAAACCTTTTTTTAGATTTCTCATCGGAAATCCAGCCCTGTACAACACAGCCTGCACGATATGTAGAAGATAGCCAATCTAGGCATGTCTGCTGGAGTCTGGTCACATGCATGGACGGAATGATCTTCCGTGACATGCAGGGATCGTCCAGGCACCAAAATCTATACAACACTTCTCTAGTACTATCGCTCGTCTCTCTATTCTATTAACTCACCTGACTTGCGGGGCCGGGGAGTGTGTCTATGGTCAGTTCTTGATTGCGGTTCCACATGTGTGTGCAAACGCAATATGACGCATGTTCCATTTGGAGAGCGGTGTGCCAGACCGACCGACCATCTGGGGTGGACGCGAACGTGACGGGCGTGATGTATACTCCGTACATGTGTACCGCCATTTTCTTGAGGCTTCGCTCCATAGCGCAATCCACGGATACAAAATTAGTATACTGTACTATTTAAAAGTCGAGGGCGAGGAAGTTCCGCCTAGTCGGTTCGACAGAGACGCGAGAAGACGAGGGACTAGGCTACAGAAAACGTAGGGATATCTGATTTGACACCGAGTTACTGCTTGACAGGTGGGGCCCTATGATTTGACTTGCCATTTTACCATTTTAACTGCGGCGCTACGACCGGCGTGATTCTCCCGATTCCTAACCACCTCCATGGTATACAGGTGCCTCTCCCAATGCTCCACCATGTAGCCTAGCTCTTGCATGAGAGCCCACTCCACTTTTTCCTTGCCTCTTTCCTCCACATATGCAAAAATGCCATGTAAGCGGGCTTATAGCCCACTATTGTACTTGCTCGTACAGGTGCTAAGCCTGCCACATAGGCATATAGTCTGATGTGGCAAGTTAATTACTCCCTCCGTCTTGGTGTGCAAGTCATCTTACGAAAACCAAATAATCTCAAAACACTTAGGCGCGGTGCATACATCGTTTCTTGTTTCTTGACATATCAACCAATAAGAGATGTGGGGTGTGCATGCTTTCAATGACTTGAGACTACCATTTCATTGGAAGAGGTCACTCCTTGTCAAATGCAATAAATACTACGAAGAAAGAGATAGAGAGAAGTAAAAAAATACTCTTATAGCCAACCTTATAGCTAACCTTGTTGTATGAGTGACTAAGTGATGACTATGTATGACATGCCAACATCAGATAGCCTAACGCACCGTGTTAAATCTCCAAGGGCGCGACCGCGCAGGCGAGGCGATGGTCGTGGTAGGCACTACCATGATACGGGCTGCTGGCAGCCCTTGGATCTGAGATCAAACGGTGGCATGCTAAGTTGCTGAAAATTTGCATAATAACCCTCCAGGATAGGATATTCACCCATAGGTCTAGAATCACGCCATGCAACCGTTCGACCTCAGATCCAAGGGCTCTCGGAAGCCCGTATCATGGGAGAATGGAAAGCTTCGTATCACCTGTAATTTTCCCGACGCTTGACATGCCATCGAAAGCCATTTAATTGGGCATCGAGTAGACATGACATCTAATTGGGCCCCCATAGTACTGTGCATGAATCCATTTATCCACCAGGCAAGCCACTACCCTGTTGTTCGCACGCCCCACTCAACATTTTTACAAAGACTGATGGCAGTTCTCGCTCGTACTCGTCCCCGGACGTCCTTTAACATTACGGTAGTTCGCTCCTAGTCGTCTCGTCCTTTCGCATTACGGCAGTTCCACTAATCCTAACCCTCCTCCCAAATCCATGGCATCCTAAATCTTCATGATCAGCGGTGAGTATAAGGTTAGAACCATCACCGGTGATGATGAGTTCGACGACATCTACACCCGTTCTTCTGCAACGGTGAAAGGATGCCTTGCTCGCTTCAAACGCATGTTCAAAAACTCAAATAATGAGTGGGTCGCTGGGCTAGATGTTGAGTATACCACAGTCTTGGGAAGTGAGAAGATTCTAAAGGAGGCAGAGAAAAAGAAGCCCGCCGTGATCCAGGTTTGCGTGCATGACTTATGCTTGGTCTACCACATATGCCATGCCGACATTGAGTGTGAGGAATTTAAGAAGTTCCTCAAGGGCGGCCGAGTCAAATTCGTTATTGTAGACTTTAGGAATGACAAGGAAATCCTGGGTCGGATAGACCTCGTTGTAGGCAACCCCTTCGACCTCTAGAAGGAATGGCTAGGGCCCTCCCATGATCAGCCTTCAATGCTGACCTTGGCAGGAGCCATGGTTCATCCTTCGTACGGTACACTGAAGAAACCTCCATTCAAGTTTCATCATGCATGGGAGTGGAATGTACTAGATATAGACCACATCCACTATGCTTCAATGGATGGCTACCTTTTTTCAATATCTATAAGGGTTGGATGAAGAGCAAGAGCCAAGTGTGTGATTCAAGCAAAGAAGTATCGCCCAAGAGGAAGAGGGCAAGGACAAAGTCGAGCACATGGACGAGGAGTCCGAGTTAGGTGGCAGTGTCGTTGCTCATGGTGGTTCTAATGCAGTGTGTCATGGGATTGTCACGACAGATGTTCTAGCGTAAGGACTTAGTCGTGGAGCCATCGCGACGGGTTAGCTTAAAGGGGTTAAAGCAGGACAAAGGATGCAAGGGATTTATACTGGTTCGGCCCCTTACGGTGAAGGTAAAAGCCTAATCCAGTTGTGGTGGAATTGCTAGGGTTTCGATGACCAGGGAGCGAACTGTTGGAAATATGCCCTAGAGGCAATAATAAATTGGTTATTATTATATTTCCTTGTTCATGATAATCACTTATTATCCATGCTAGAATTGTATTGATAGGAAACTTAGATACATGTGTGGATACATAGACAACACCATGTCCCTAGTAAGCCTCTAGTTGACTAGCTCGTTGATCTATAGATGGTTACGGTTTCCTGACCATGGGCATTGGATGTTGTTGATAACGGGATCACATCATTAGGAGAATGATGTGATGGAAAAGACCCAATCCTAAGCCCAGCACAAAGATCGTGTAGTTCGTATGCTAAAGCTTTTCTAATGTCAAGTATCATTTCCTTAGACCATGAGATTGTTCAACTCCCGGATACTATAGGAGTGCTTTGGGTGTGCCAAACATCACAACGTAACTGGGTGGCTATAAAGGTACACTACAGGTATCTCCGAAAGTGTCTGTTGGGTTGGCACGAATCGAGACTGGGATTTGTCACTCCTTGTAAACGGAGAGGTATCTCTGGGCCCACTCGGTAGGACATCATCATAATATGCACAATGTGACCAAGGAGTTGATCACGGGATGATGTGTTACGGAATGAGTAAAGAGACTTGCCGGTAACGAGATTGAACAAGGTATCGGGATACTGACGATCGAATCTCGGGCAAGTATCGTACCGCTAGACAAAGGGAATTGTATACGGGATTGATTGAATCCTTGACATCGTGGTTCATCCGACGAGATCATCGTGGAGCATGTGGGAGCCAACATGGGTATCCAGATCCTGCTGTTGGTTATTGACCGGAGAGTTGTCTCGCTCATGTCTGCATGGTTCCCGAACCCATAGGGTCTACACACTTAAGGTTCGATGATGCTAGGGTTATAGGGAAAGTATGTACGCGGTTACCGAATGTTGTTCGGAGTCTCGGATGAGATCCCGGATGTCACGAAGAGTTCCGGAATGGTCCGGAGGTAAAGATTGATATATAGGAAGTATGGTTTTGGCCACCGGTAGTGTTCCGGGCATCAACGGTAGTGTACCGAGACCACCGGAGGGGTCCGGGGGTCCACCGGGAGGGGCCACCAGCCCCGGAGGCCTACATGGGCCAATAGTGGGAAGGGACCAGCCCCTATGTGGGCTGGGGCTCCTCCCACCAAGGCCCAAGGCGTCCTCAAGAGGGGAGGGGGCAAATCCTAGGCGCAGATGGGCCCTAAGGCCCACCCTAGGTGCGCCCCCCTCTCTCTCCCCCTTGGCCGCCACCCAAGATGGGATCTAGGGCTGCCGCCACCCCTAGGGAGGAAACCCTAGGTGGGGGCGCAGCCCTCCCTCTCCCCCTATATATAGTGGAGGCAAAGGGGCAGCCCAACATATGAAGTTCCTCCCCTGTTGGCGCAGCCCTACCCCTCTCCCTCCTCGTCTCTCGTAGTGCTTGGCGAAGCCCTGCTGGAGTCCCGCGCTCCTCCACCACCACCACGCCGTCGTGCTGCTGCTGGATGGAGTCTTCCCCAACCTCTCCTTCTCCCCTTGCTGGATCAAGGCATAGGAGACGTCACCGGGCTATATGTGTGTTGAACGCGGAGGTGCCGTCCGTTCGGCACTAGGATCATCGGTGATTTGGATCACGACGAGTACGACTCCATCAACCCTGTTCACTTGAACGCTTCCGCTTAGAGATCTACAAGGGTATGTAGATGCACTCTCCTTCCCTCGTTGCTAGATTACTCCATAGATTGATCTTGGTGATGCGTAGAAAATTTTGAATTTCTGCCACGTTCCCCAACACGAATACACTTTGCCTGGCTCTCGATCTGTTTTTTCCTGTCCTTGAACCGCCGCCGAGTCGTCCGTTTATATACACAGGTTGACGCCCGGCAGTTTACAAAATCCCGGCCGGCTCATAATCGTGTCCGGGCGGCTCATAATCGTGTCTTACAACACAAGTCACACACCCTATGGCGGTTTATATCTACGGGCCCTAATCCGCCTTTGGGCCCTATGCCTTTAGATCTCTATAATAAAGCGCCATGCTCCTTGTATTCATGGGATTCAATATGGATAACTCCTTATGGGTATAACCCGGCCCCTCCTGGGCGGTTTATACTCAGTAGTTATATCCCCAACATTAGGCCCCAGATTGATTTGAACCTGTTCATGTCAATCTTCAACACTTTAGGAAAATTTCTTCTTCAGCACCTTCGAGTAAACCTTGTAATCTGCCATGACGTAATCTTCCAGGATTATAATAAACCGCCATGATGTCACCTATTCATTAAAAACCGTATGCCTTACTTTTATTAACGAGCCTCCGAAAATCGAGGTGACAACTCTATGACATATCCATTTTTTGGGCTCCTCGATTCCCGCGCCTGTCGCTTATCCCTTGATCTTATAAATACGACCGAGGGTCCCTTTCCTTTTCTCCCCTTGCCTCTTCGTCTTTCTTCCACCTCGCGTCGCCTCAGTACTCGAGCGATGCCGCCACCGTCGACCTTCGCCTCTGCCCCAACCTTGGCTGCTGCATCACCCTGAATGTACGAGAGAATCGCGGTGCCTCTCCGCTGTTCAACAGTTTTGGTGAGTTCTTCTTCCTTTCCTCTATAGATCCATTTAGGGTCCGCATGGGCTCATGGAAGCTTCGTGGTGTTCTTCCCCTGTTCTTCATTAGAGCCTATATGATATACTCCAAACCTGATATATTCTTGTGCGGTAGCAATGATAATCCTTCTTTTGCCATCAGATCATCTCTTTTGTGTATAAAAACCCGATCTGGAACTTCATGAACTGCTCAAGCACCAACTTTTAGGTCTAAATATTTTCCTTTTCCTGACATGTGGTAGATCTGAAATTCTAATGTGAAACTGTGAAACTTGTTCTTCCTCACTTAATTATTTTTCGGCTTCAGATCTATACTCTCATTGTCCATGTAGGCGGTTTATCTTTTAGAAAATAACCTGCCATATACCATTAGTCCCCTTGTAAACCGCCAATCGCTTTATCATTTATAATAGCATCAACCTCTGGTTTAACAATTTTCGCATGCCTAAAAACCTTTTGTCTTTTAACATGCAATGCTTTATGCTTGTCAACCATGAATCTTAAACCGGCACAAACCTTCCTTCAGGTTGTCTAAGAAATGGCCAAGACTTTTATGCTTGTAACTGGGTTCCATCTCGGGTTACGGAAGAAGATCTGAAAGGATGTGTTATAACTGGTGCTTTACCGAAACAGAGTGAAATCCACTGGCGAGCCCCCGGTCCGGAAAATCCTCCTGAGCCCAAGGATGGAGAGATAGTTCTGTTTATTGATCATCTAAACCGTGGCTTTAAACCTCCCGGATCAAAAAAATCGCGATGTGCTTGCTAGCTTCCAGATCCACCCTCAAGATATTGGACCTAACTCTATGTCCAATATTTGTAATTTTCAAGTGTTTTGCGAGGCTTATCTGCAAGAAGAACCGACCGTTGAACTGTTCAGGGATTTTTTTTCTATTTAAACGGCCGAACCGAATTTGTAGATGGGCCCAATACTGAACTTGGCGGCGTTTCAAATCAATAAAGGAAAGACGTCAGCTTCCCTCATGCCAAGCATCATAGTCACCCTAAGGATTGGAACCAGACTTGGTTCTACTGCAAGGATACTTCCCCTGATGATGAGAATCCTCTGCTGGGTTGTCGTGCTCACCGGCTTACCAACACACATCCATTTCCGCAAAGGAACGGGCCAAATATGCACCACAAATCGCCAAGCTCAGAGCCTTTAAGGCTAATGGTTTAACAGGAATTGACTTTGTTCGTTGCTGGATATCTTGGAGTATTTTGCCTTCAAGCTATCGCCCCGGTTTAATGTGTGAGTACACAGGGGACTCGAAAGATCCTCAACGGCACACCGACATTCAGTTAACTGACGCTGAAATCATTGAAGCCGTTAAAAAGATACAGGATGAATCGGTGGTTGTATGCGGCAAAACAGGGCTAAGTCCCTTCCGCGTTTTGAATAAAACACCAGCTGTAAGAATTGCCTAACACCTGTTTGTACTTGATATTCTTAACTCTTTCTTATATCCTTTGTCAATCTTTTAATAGGGTGATGACCCATTTTGGAAGAAGAAACCTCATGATAAACCGGCCAAGACCCCTCGTCCCAAGACGAAAGTTGACAAAAAACCTGCCAAGAAGAAAGCAGTTGAATCCAGTGGGCTGAACCTCGACGAGGATCTTGATAATCCGGACTCAGAGGTAGAACTTGATTCTCTTGGTTCATTTTTCATACACCTCATTGATAATTACCCTTATCAGGAGGACGCTGAAGCTAGCCAGGCTGATGATGTAGAGGTAATTATTCTTTCCTCCGGTTCAGATCCTCAGGCAACACAGAAAACCCATCAAGCAAACCGGAGAGTAAAACTTTCACACCCTCTAGCTTATCTGGATCCCAACTTTCTTTTGAAGAAACAGTAGCATGGCCACACAACCTGGCACAACGGCCATGTAGTTACTTCAGCCTATTTACCGAACACTCCAACCAGGAAACGTCGATCAGAGGTCTCATATATATTTCTGATACTCCTTATCCCAAGGCGGGTTATTTAAGGCAACCTCTTAATCCGTCTGATTCAAACTATCAGGGAACACCTCATTCATCATCCGGCGAGTCAACGGCCACACAACTCCCTCCTCTCAAGACTATTCCTGGGTTAACAATTTAAACTTAACTCTTTGACGCTTTATACTTGTTTGTTATACTAACCTTTATATCTTTTCCTTTCAGAGCCACGGCCAGGCCCAGCTAAAAGGCCAAATTGAATAAACCAGCTGATGATAACCCGGCTGATGATAACCCAGAATAGATACTAGAACAATTTAAGCCGAATGTTGACGCTATACATGATGATCCACCACCAGAACATCATGAAACCTTTGCTGAACCGACGGAAGAGGATCTCACCGGCCATCCTACTGACCCGCCAAGCCCGGCCAAAGCTGCAGATAAACTGCCAAGCCCAGCCAAAGCGGCTGATGACCAATCGGACGAAGTCATTGTCACTGGCGTCGGCCACACCACTCCTGACAATCCCATCGCTTTATCAAAGCATAGTGCCAAGGAAGAGTTTTCTGCTATGGATAAGGGCAAGTGGAAAACAGATTTATCTAGCTATGCCCACCTCAACACCCAAGATATTCATTTCGGCTTGTTGAACCGCCTGTATATAAGCCGCGACTATGAAGCCGGTTTAGTAGGCCTGATGAAGGAGCGATATGAGGTAAACACTGTTAACTCTTCATAATTGTTTCTCTTGTGTCCAATTTGTAATATCAACTCCAGCAGCCCCCAAGGGCCGGTTTATGATATCATCGTGAACCGGGACTTCGTAATACTTCAACTTTGCCTGTGTAGCCCCCAAGGGCCAGTTTATCGTTTCAGGATGAACCGGGACTTTAAAGTATGAATCTTGCAATTTTTGCTTGTGTAGCCCCCATGGATCGATTTATACCTTTAGGATGAATCGGTACCTTTCTTTCACGAAACTTCCAAAACTCTTGATAACCATCTTTGTAAACCGATTGACGAAGAAAAATCCATAACTTTAACTTGAGCAAATATACATTAGCCCCCAAGTGCCAAGTGTATAACTTGTTATGTGCTTGGGACTTAAAATGTCAGTTGATAAAAGCCATATGCATTAGCCCCCAAGTGCCAAGTGTATAACATGTTATTTGCTTGGGACTTCAAATATGCACTACTAACTCATTAAATGTCTCTTGCAGGCTGATCTAAGCCAAAAAGAATATCAAATCGCCGACCTTCGGGAAAATATTAAGTCCCAGCAAGCAGAAACTTCCAAGGCTAAAGAAGAGCTGACTGACACTTTAACAGCCATGGAACAACTGAAAGAAGGCTTTAAAGTCGAACGGGCAGGATGGGACGCTGAAAAAGCAGCTCTGCTAAAATGGGCGGAGGATGCTGAAACTACCCTTAATCCGGTAATAGAAGAACTGGCTGGCTTGAAGCAGCAAATCAATGACATGACCACTGCTATGTTTGGTAAGTACCCTTATGATAAGCTTCAACATGTATTATCCCATAAACTGTCGGTTTATCAATATGTTCAATGATGCAGGATCTCGCATTACCCATCTGGTCTCTGATATGCAGAAGAAGTTGAAGGCTGCCTATACTCTTATAGAGCAGTTATATACCGGCGCACAACGGATCATTTGTACTGCCGCTCATAACAAACCGCCCCCAACCTTGATCAAGGAAACATTAGAAAAGCTGTCAATGTTGCCTGCCCGGTTGGACGAGTTAAAAAGATCAGCTGCAAGGGCGGGTGCTCTGACTGCGCTAATCTGGGCTAAAGCTTGGATACCAGATGTTGACTCGGCTGATATAGGAAGCGGCTACCTGAGCATAAAGGAAGATGGGTCAGAGTTTGATAATGATGATCTTCAAGATTTGATGAAGGAAATGCACCCATTAGCGAGCAAATTGGCCGAAGAAACAGATCTTTCTCACTATCAGGCGGTTTATGATGCTGACAACAAACGTCTTGCTGCGCCAACTCATGATGTGGAAAATCTTATCCCGCCAATCCGTAAGCATACTTATGCCCCTGATGTTGACCCCTCCACCCTTATAAGTGATGAAGCTGTATTCAAGGCCCTAACTGGTATCGACTGGACAACCATTGACTTCCAGCCGCTGGGTGGAGAGGAGGAGGATAAAACGGTGCAGGATAATCCGCAGCCGTCAAGTCAGCCCGATGAAGAATCATGATCCGGAGGCCAGTTTAGCCTTCTGCATACTGCAATCCTTGCAGAAAAGACAATTATCCTTTTGGGCATCAAAACGCCTTGTAATAGGCTAGTTTAAACACTTGGTCTAATATGCCATCATGCATATTCACTTTGCATGATACTGTTAACCCGCCATGATTTATGTTATGTCTGCTTATGATCCTTAGCAGCTTTATTTGACTTGTTTCTGCATATAACACATTGAAAGTGTCTTGAACGGGTCATAATTCCCAACATATAATCCGGGTTTATAACCAGGCTGTAATGAAGGATAATCAAATATGAAATATATCATACCTGTGACATTGAATCACATCGTTGGATCACCAACTTTTTGTAGTAAGGGTGATAACCCAAATCTTGAGTACTTATAACTCCTCCCTGTTCTGCCGGTTTATAGTAAAGCCATACCGGGTTGTAATAAGCATTAGATTATTCGTATGTCATACCGGCGACTTGTAGTCGAAGCCAGACCGGGTCAATCAACACCGGTTTATATCTAATTGTATACTGACGACCTATAATCGACAGCGAAGCCAGGTCAATAGATACCAGCAATATTCTCAATTTGTGCGGCCAACTTATAGTCAACAGCCAGGCCAGGTCAATAAACACCGGTTTAATATAAAATGCCTCAAAAAAGAAATATCGAAAAGAAAGATTTCAGAAGAAAACATATAAAAAGGCAAGGCTTTTCATGGGCTGCCAGGCCACTGAGTTAAACCATTTTACAAAGCCCTATAAGATGGACCTCACATCAACCAATCGTCATTTTAACTATGACAAGTTCAGGGTCTTTATAAGATTGACTTGTCAAACGTTCGACGGGTCTACTAGGATTACCTGGGCGGAGTGGCTTACTTAAAAAGGCAGGATAACCCAGGTTTTAGGTGAATACACCTGGCTTCCAAGCCTGGCTTTTATAGCCTATTGCAAGGTTATAGACTCTTTGTTCTTGTAAAAGCAAATAACCCCCTAGTAATATTTTGAGTTGTGCTCAATGGGTGCCTATGTTTGAGTTGTGCTTTGCAACAAACTCTCTTTGGCTCCTTTTGACCTTGGGTGGCAAGCCCCCAAGTTTTTTTATGTGTGGCTTATGAGCCGGATCAATGGGTAATTAGAACTCCGCTTTATAAACAGAAGCCCCCATGTAACCAAAAACCTTTTAAGGAATAACAGCAGAAGCCCCGCTTTAGCAGGGTTGCCGATTTATTATATTGATCATCATAATATATACATTGTCAATAATATGTACATAAGAGGAGCCTATGGCTCAGGTGTAGTAAGGCCGAAGATGAGCTATATTCCACGGCCGGTCGGTCTCCTCCTTCGATTTACGTGAGTCTTTGTGCTCTCGAACATCGATAAGGTAGTATGACCCATTGTGCAGATTCTGGCTGACCACAAAAGGTCCTTCCCAAGGCGGGGATAACTTGTGCATATCAGTCTCATCCTGGATGAGCCGGAGCACCAAATCCCCTTCTTGAAACGTTCTGGTTTTTACCCGACAACTGTGATAATGACGCAGATCTTGCTGGTAAATCGCCGAAGACGCCGCTGCAATATCACGCTCCTCATCTAACAGGTCAAGTGCTTCGTGACATGCCTTCTCTTTGTCAGCTTCAACATAAGCCGCCACACGAGGTGAGTCATGACGGATGTCACTAGGGAGAACTGCCTCTACTCTGTAAACCATGAAAAAAGGTGTATAACCCATAGATCTATTGGGCATGGTATTGATGCTCCATAACACAGAAGGTAACTCCTCCACCCAACAACCCAGCGTCCGTTGTAAAGGAACCATAAGCCGGGCCTGATGCCTCGCGGGATTTCTTGATTGGCTCTCTCTGCTTGACCATTAGAATGGGGGTGAGCCACTGATGACAGGTCAAGCGGGATGTGCTCATGTTGACAAAATTCTTCCATAGTACCCTTGGACTGATTAGTACCATTATCAGTTATGATGCTGTGTGGAAAACCAAACCGGAAAATCACCTTCTTGATGAATTGAACCGTCGTGGCTGCATCACACTTACTGACTGGCTCTGCCTCCACCCACTTAGTGAACTTATCAACCGCCACCAGAAGGTGGGTCTTCTTATCCTTGGACCTCTTAAAGGGCCCAACCATATCCAGCCCCCAAGTTGCAAACGGCCAAGTAATTGGAATCATCCTTAATTCTTGAGTCGGAACATGAGCGCGGCGTGAATACTTCTGACAACCATCACACCTTTTTACCAAGTCCTCAGCATCAGCACGAGCCGTCAGCCAATAGAAGCCGTGAAGAAAAGCTTTAGCTACCAAGGGTTTTGAACTAGCATGGTGACCACAATCTCTTTCATGGATCTCACACAAAATCTCACAGCCTTCTTCAGGAGATACACAATGCGGAAACACCCCTATTATCCGCCTGACCAAAGTTTCATCCTCCGGTAACTCGCCGCGGTTCATATACGCCAAATATGGGAACGTCCAATCCGGGATAACATGAAGGGCTGCCACTAACTGAGCGTCTGGATCAGGAATAGCCAAATCCTCCTCTGTAGGTAGCTTGACCGACGGGTTATGCAAAACTTCCAGAAAAACATTGGGCGGAACTGGTTTACATTGGGAACCCAAACGGCTTAGAGCGTCCACCGCTTCATTCTTTCGCCGGTCCACATGGTCAACCTGATAACCCTTGAAGTGACCAGCAACAATATCTACTTCTCGATGATACGCTGCCATGAGTGGGTCCCTGGAATCCCAAGTACCCGACACTTGCTGAGCCACCAAGTCCGAGTCATCGAAACACTTAACCCGGCTTAAATTCATCTCCTTAGCCATTCCAAGACCATGGAGTAAGGCCTCATATTTGGCTACATTGTTAGTGCAAGGGAACATTAAACGGAGAACATAACAAAAATAATCACCTCGTGGGGAAGTTAACATGACTCCAACCCCCGAGCCTTCCAATTGCCTGGATCCATCGAAATGGATAGTCCAATAAGTATGATCCGGCTTTTCTTCCGGCGCCTGTAACGTTGTCCAGTCATTGATGGAATCCACAAGCTCTTGGGACTTGATTTCCGTACGAGGCACATATTCTAACCCATGAGGTCCAAGCTCAATAGCCCACTTGGCAACTCGGCCAGTTGCTTCCCTGTTTTGGATGATATCTCCCAAAGGGGCAAAACTGACCACAGTGATGGGGTGACCCTGAAAATACTGCTTAAGCTTCTGGCTTGCCATAAAAACTCCATACACCAATTTCTGCCAATGTGGGTACCTATGTTTGGACTCGATAAGCACCTCGCTGATATAATAAATCGGCCATTGAACCGGATACTCTTTCCCAGCTTCCTTGCGCTCCACCACAATTGCCACACTGACAGCCCGGGCATTGGCCGCCACATATAATAACAGCGACTCTTTATCAACTGGAGCAGCAAGAACAGGTGGCTCAGCTAACTGTTTCTTCAAGTCCTCAAACGCCGCATTAGCAGCATCACTCCAGACAAAATCATCTGTCTTTTTCATCTCTGATATATGGGAATAGCTTTCTCTCCCAACCGGCTGATAAACCGGCTCACCTCCGCAATACGACCCGCCAGACACTGAACATCATTAATACACGCCAGTTTAGCCAGAGATGTAATAGCTTTGATCTTTTTCGGATTAGCTTCAATGTCCCTGTTAGACACCAGAAAACCCAAGAGCGTGCCTGCCGATACACCAAAAACGCACTTGGCCGGGTTAAGCATCATCTTATAAACCCAGAGATCATCAAAAGTTTCCTTCAAGTCAACTATCAACATTTGCTCCTTTCTGGACTTCACCACAATATCATCCA
This sequence comes from Triticum aestivum, assembly GCF_018294505.1. Classification (NCBI taxonomy): domain Eukaryota; kingdom Viridiplantae; phylum Streptophyta; class Magnoliopsida; order Poales; family Poaceae; genus Triticum; species Triticum aestivum. The sequence continues at coordinate 473,432,646 of NC_057803.1, forward strand.
CATAAGCATGAACATTGCGCCCAATCTGATTATGAAGACAATTCTGCACGCAGCGCTGATAAGTCGCCTGGGCGCTCTTGAGCACAAAAGGCATAGATACATAGCAGAAGGCTCCAGAGGGAGTTATAAAAGATGTCTTCTCCTGGTCCTTAACTACCATTTTGATCTGATGATAACCAGAATAAGCATCCAGAAAGCTCAAATGCTCACAACCCGTCGTAGCATCAATGATTTGATCAATACGAGGGAGAGCAAAGGGATCAGCTGGACAAGCCTTGTTCAAATCTTTGTAGTCCACACACATCCGCCAAGTGCCATTCTTCTTAAGCACTAGCACCGGGTTAGCTACCCACTCAGGGTGAAAAACCTCCACAATAAACCCTGCTGCCAAGAGCTGGGCTACCTCCTCACCAATATCCTTACGCCTTTCTTCATTGAAGCGGCGGAGAAACTGCCTGGCCGGTTTAAACTTAGGATCAATATTAAGAGTATGTTCAACGAGTTCCCTCGGTACACCTGGCTTGTCAGAAGGTTTCCATAAAAAGATGTATCGGTTCTCACGGATGTAACTCGATGAGCGCGCTTTCCTATTTCGGATTCAGGTTAGCGCTCATGCTAAACTGCTTGGATGAATCACCAGGAACAAAGTCAACCAGCTTAGTCTCATCAGCCGATTTAAACTTCAAAGCCGGATCATGCTCTGTAGTTGGCTTTTTCAAAGAAGTCATATCTGCCGGATCAACATTGTCCTTGTAGAACTTCAACTCCTCTGTTGCACAAATCAACTCAGCATAGGCCGCATCACCTTCTTCACATTCCAAAGCAATCTTACGGCTCCCATGTACCATGATGGTCCCCTTGTGACCCAGCATCTTGAGCTGCAGATAAACATAATAGGGCCTTGCCATGAACTTAGCATAAGCCGGTCGTCCAAACAGGGCATGATATGGGCTCTTGATTTTCACCACTTCAAAAGTCAATGTCTCTGATCTTGAATCACGATCATCTCCAAAACCAACCTCCAGAGCTATCTTACCAACTGGATACGTAGATTTACCAGGTGCCATGCCATGGAAAACAGTGTTCGATGGTTTAAGATTTTTATCTGTCAACCCCATGCGATGGAAGGTTTCTTAATAAAGGATATTGATACTACTACCTCCATCCATGAGCACCTTGGTGAATTTATATCCTCCAACCTGACGCGCCACCACCAACGCCAGATGACCCGGATTATCAACCCGGGGCGGGTGATCCTCTCGACTCCACACAGTGGTTTGTTCAGACCAGCGCAAGTAACGTGGCACTGCCGGTTCAACAGAGTTGACTGCCCTCTTATGAAGCTTCTGATCGCGCCTGCACAGGCTGGTGGTGAAAACATGATATTGCCCACTATTCAACTGCTTCAGATTGCTCTGATAACCCGATTGATGGTGCTGCTGACTCCCTTGATGATTATAACCACCCTGGTTGCCCTGACCGCCTTGATTGCCATGTCCACTTTGGTTGCCTTGAAATCTCAAACCAGAACTGCCTCCACCATAATCCGGCCCATGAGAACCGCCTCCTGAACCGCCCGACGGCCCATGATTGTATTGGAAAAGATCTGAGTTTTTGAACTCCCGCATAATAAAGCAATCCTTCCAAAGGTGCGTGGCTGGTCTCTCTCGTGTCCCATGCCTTGGGCAACGCTGGTTTAACAGGCGCTCAAAATTGACACTTGATCCTCCACTCTGCGGGGGCGGTTTACCCTTACGATGCTGATTATTATTCTGCGTGTTGGTGTTAGCCACAAAATCCAAACTATTACCTGCTTTGCGCTTACCGTTGTTTCCATGACCCGCTGGGTTATGCTGCTGCCCTTTGTAAATGCCACTCTTCTTTCCCTTCCCTGTCTTTTCATCATCAGACTCGGGGTCCTTGGTACTATTAGAGTCGGCATACTTAACCAGGTTTGCCGTAAGCGTTCCCATGTCATTGCAATGATGCTTGAGCCGTCCCAATTTCAGCTTCAAAGGCGTGAACCAGCAATTTCCCTCCAACGTTAAGACTGTTGTATCGGCATTAATGCGGTCCGATGAATGCAAGATTTCCGAAACCCGGCGCAGCCATTGGGTTGTCGATTCACCTTATTCTTGGACACAGGCAGCTAGGTCCATAATTGACATGGGCTGCTTGCACATGTCCTTGAAATTCTAGATAAACCAGGCCTTTAACGCAGCCCATGACCCAATGGAGTTAGCTGGCAAAATTTTCAACCAAGTGCGAGCTGTTCCTTCCAACATCATGGTGAAGTATTTAGCACAGGCCGCATCATCCACATCTAGCATCTCCATTGCCATCTCATAGCTTTCGGTCCATGACTCGGGGGTAAATCGGTAGTATAATTGGGAACTTTGCGGGGACCTTTGAAATCCTTGGGCAGCCGTACATTACGTAGAGCTGGGGTGAGACACGGCACCCCCAAAGAGCTGGAGGTAACTCCTGGCTCCACCGAAGTCATTGGACGAACCGGAGTAAGCTGACGGGCCGTGTACTGCGCCACTAACTCAGCTTCTCGACGCGCTCTGCCTTGATCCACCAAATCCTGAGCATTAGTACCACCACCTACCGGATTATGCCCTCGAGGCGGGTTACGGTCCCGCGCACTGCTTGACACGGCCGGTTCATCAAGATGCCTGCTGTAACTCCGGCTTGGGCGGCTCTTGTGGCTCTATGAATACGCCTGCTGCTGAGTCAAAGCTGTCTGAAGGAGCTCCCTAGCCCATCGCGTCTCAACCTCTACGGGGGACTCGCCTTCAGCTGGGAGGGCCGCCAATCGTGAAGTGGCGGCGACTATGTTATCCAGGGGGGTGGAGTAATGACCCAGAGGCATTTTTTACACCTGAAACAGTAGGAGAGCCTCCTACTGTGTAATTAAATTGATGAATGAGAGGATTTACATATGGTTTTGTACATGTCATCCCCTTTGGGGATGGTTTGGGGGGTGGGAGGGAAACAAATCAAAGAGTAGCTACAAAGGAGGTGAGAAAGGATATGTGTTTTTCTCCAACCATATGAGTTAGGAGAGAAAGATCCTCTTTTAGTCTTGAAATCCATGATGATTTCGTGGGTGTTATTCTTCTGAAGACTTTATTGTTCCTTTCCTTCCAGATGCTCCATGCTGCTTGTAGAAATATTGCCATGAACATTGGCTTGTTCCATCCTGTTTTAGATGTGCTTATCCAATCCAAACGTGAACATTGAGAACTCCAGCATATGGCAATATGAGACCAGCAATCCTTGCTGAAGGCACAATCAAAGAAAAGACGTTCAAGTGTTTCTTCCATGTTGGACTCGCAGAGGGGGCAAGTATAGTCATTGCTAATGTTGTAGTGTCTTCGCTTCAGCATGTTTCTGGTGTTGAGTCTATCAGACAGAAGGAGCCACCCAAAAACCTTTATTTTCATTGTAACCTTAGATTTCCATAGCCAGGTATAAGTTTGATGGGCCCGAACCTCCCTGAAGTAAGAGTTATAGTATTTGTTGGCCGAGTATGTCTGAGTCGCCCAAGTACAGTTCCAGCTATCATTCCCCGAGAGGCTGTCTTGTAGTTGAATGTCACGTACCAGCCGTTGAAGATCTCTAGTCTCTGCATGCGCCTGGACCGAAAGCGGCAGATTAAACGTTTCGTGCAAAGTCGTGGCCCCCAAGAAATCTCTAATAGAAATATCCTCCTGGGTGGCAAATGAGAAAGCCCGCGGATGTGTTTCTGCCAGAATACCATCCGTCCAATGATCCTTTCAAAAGAGTATGTCCTTCCCCGTGTGTACTTGGGCTTTGGTAATCCCACGGTAAATTGGCATTAGTTTCATCACATCCCGCCACCAAAAAGACCCGTAGGGATCAGCTGCATGTGGGATCTTGTTGCTATAATACGTGTTCCATATAAGATCCACCCAAGGCAGGTCCCATCAGTTATAGAATTTGTGGAGGTATTTTAGCAGAAGTGCATCACTTTGTACCTTGAGATTAATGACACTGAGGCCTCCCGAAACCTTGGGTTGACAGACCATGTCCCAAGCCACTAGAGAGTTGCAAGAATCCCCATTCTCCATCTTTTTGGTCCATAAGCATTTGCGTCTGATTTTGTCCAGTAGTTCAATAATGTTAGCTGGCAACTTGAGAGTACAAAGTGTAAAGATGATTAGGGAGGTTATGACCGAGTTGAGACGTGATAGTTTACCCCCATAAGAGATCATGTTGAGTGTAGCAGAAGCCTTCGTTCCACCCGACAGACAAGAGGGAAAAGGTCTAGCACTGATGGCCTGGTCGTCCCCATAGGCAAACCGAGGTAGGTGAAAGGCATTTTACCAACCACACACCCGAAGATGGTAGCAAGGCAGTTGTACGTGTCTTCATGACAGTTTATGGGGATCAGAGTTGACTTGTGGAAGTTTATTTTGAGGCTAATAGAGGTTGCATAGTCCGAGAGAATATCTTTGATGATCACGTCTTGCGATGTGCATGCTGGCATGGCTAGAATAGTGGCGTCCGTGTATTGAATGACTGGCTAGTCTGTTTGATTGGTCGAGGGGAAAGGCAGCTGAATTGCTCCTCTAGAGTAGGCGTCATTGATTGCTGCTTGCAAGAGATCACCCACCGATACAAACACCAGGGGTGAAAAGGGATCGCCTTGCCGGACCCTGCATTTACAATGGAACTGCCGACCAGGTAACCCCGTTCAAGAGAACCACAGATTTACCAGACCCAAAGATGCATTGCACCCGACCGAGCCATTTGTCATTAAAACCCATATTCTTCATTATTGTTAGCATGGCTTCATGATGAATAGTGTCGAACGCCTTGGCAAAGTCAAGCTTAAGTAGCACAATTTCTTTCTTAGAGGCCTGACATTGGTAAATGTATTCAAATGCCCAAGCAAGGCAATATTGGATGGTGCGACCTTTGAGGAATCCATATTGGTTTTGATGAATTATACGAAGGATCACTCTTTGCAGACGGTTGGCAAGTAGTTTGGTTAGGACTTTGAGGCAGCAGTTTAACAAAGTGATCGGTCGATAGTCGTTGACTGATGATGGAGCATTATTTTTGGGTATTAACGTGATGAAACCATCATTTATGCTTTCAAGGTTGAGATGACCATCAAAAAATTGATTGCAGAGCTAATAGAAGTCATGCTTGATAATGTGCCAACAACATTTCAGAAACGCACCGTTGAAGCCATCCGGGCCAGGTGCACGATCAGCTGGCATGAGCTTAATAACATTATCGATCTCCTCCGTGGTGAAAGGAACAGTAAGCTCATCTAACCCATCAACTTTTTAATGATTATATCAAGATTGAATTTCCTATCATGATGTGATGCCGAGCCCAACCTTTGCTTGAAAGTATTAAAGATGAGTGCCTCTTTTCCAGCATGATCCTCCACAATGGTGTCGTTGTCAGTTGTCAGCGAGGCAATGTTGTTAATTCTCATCCGCTCAGAGGACATCGCTTGAAAGAACTTTGAATTCTCATCTCCGAATTTAACCCAACGTATAGTGCAACATTTTTTCCAATATTGCTGCTGATAAGATAAGAGGCGAAGAATATGTGACTTTAGAATCCCCCTAAAGTTTGCTTCTGGTAATGTTAGTGGGCGTTTGTTTTCCAACTCATCAAGTTCAAAAAGCGACTTATTGGAATTTTCAATTGCAATAGAAAGTCTAGAAATCCCTTTGCTCCAAACCATAAGGGCATGTCTGAGAGCCTTTTGCTTTCTGCAAAGAATCATGGCCATATTGTCGGATCGAATCTGTCTGTCCCAAACTTGCTGGACAATATCAAAAAAGCCATGATGCTGGACCCAATAAGATTCAAAATGAAACACCTTAGATCTTGGTATAGAGGTCTCAATTGTGACAACACAAGGAATATTATCCGAAACTGGTCTCCCTAGGGGTTTAACCATGGTCTTGGGGTAGGAAGTGGTCCAATTGGAGCTAGTAAAGAACCAATCTAGTTGCTCTAAAAGGGGGTCGGTTTGCGAACAGATGAAATCGTTAAAGGTTATCATGTCATTAAGATTACCACCAGGTTTATTGCGGTTGTCTGGGCTTCTGATGAAATTAAAGTCACCGACTAACAACCAATCTTCATTATCGGGGATGTTTAATTGGACAAGCCATTGAATGAATGCTAGTCACTGATCCCCCTAACAGGGTCTATATACATTCACAAGAGTGCAACGGTGAGCGGACTGCATTAATTTGAAATTAATGACCTGAGCGAAATCATCAGAAGAAACAATATCTGCATGAAAAATGGAGCTATTCCAGATTGTAACGAGACCACCAGAGGCTCCCCGGGTGGGGACAAAAGCGAATTTATCATAGCATCGCGGGCAGCAGGATTTAATGAACGCATTATCAAAAGAGGCCATTTTAGTTTCCTACAAGCAAATAACAGCACAACCACTAGAGTTGATGGCGTTGGTCAGGGCTAGCAGCTTGGCATCATAGTTCAAACCCCGGACGTTCCAGCAAAGAACGTTCGAATTAACTGATAGAACCATAATAAAAGGTAGCGAGAGCACAAATAAAAGGCTAGGCAGAGGCCGAAGATGGCCCCGCCTCCTTATCATAAAGAAGAGCTTCCTCCGAGAGCTTCGTGGCTGGGATAGCGCAAAGGGTTGTACCAATATGCTGAATCACCTGAATTGGAGTAGGCAATGGTGGTGCAGGAGTTATTATGGCTTCATTGTTGTCGAAGCTCTTAACAGAGGAGGCAGAAGGCACAGTCCTTGGCTTGACCTTGGATTTTTTGGTTGACGTGTCCGCAACAGAAGGCACTTTGAAACCATCATATTTGTTAGAGCGAGTACTCCTGCGCAGAACAATGGAACAATCTGGAGCCACAGTCTTTCCACGACGCCCAACCGAAGCAGAACCAGATGTGTCAGACAAATCCTCTGTTTGTGTCAGAGCAAGGATGGTCGTATCATCAGCAGATGGCACTAAAGAGCCCAAACCTACATTAGAAGTAGATGAGTTCTCAAGCACAAGTCCCAGGCCCACAGATTCAGAAGTTGCAACTCCAGGGACAATGCTTGAAGCCGTGTCCAGCAGGGGCAGACCAGTAGCAACAATTTCCTGAGCCGGAAGCATCCAAGCCGACAAACCAGGCATTAGGTTTGTGCAAGAGACCGAGGAGGCAAGGTGAGTGGTCATGGAAGCTTGGGAAACCACAAAAGAGCCACTATCTTCAGAAAGAACCACTTTGATGTCAACGTTGTTGTTTCTAAAACCAAGCCCAGAGCTCCAGGGGCCATAACTAGCAATGATTGGCCTTATAGCAGCTGTGAGGGAAGTGTTGATTCTGACAAAAGGAATTCCAGGATTCAGTAGCATGGAGGAGACAGTATCTCCCTGGGACATCATCTCAATATGCAAGCCCACTATGGAGAGGGAGAGATCAATTGTCAGAGAGTTGACACGGGTTGGTGCAACTGCAGCTTCAGAGGTATCTTCAGCAGACAGAACAGGTTTGGTAAGAGAGCTTTCTCTAGGTATCATAACAGGGGCAGTAGCAGAGCTAGTTCCAGTAACCATGGAGTGAAGAACATTTGCTAGCACAATGAACAAAGCTGTCAGACAGAGTGGCACTAGAGTCAGTGCTAGTATAGGCAGAAATAGAGTCATTCCAAGTCGTTCCAGGGCTATCATAAAGATTGTTGGCAGGCGGCACACCGTCTTGCACCTGTAATCCTTCTACAGCAAGCCATTGCTGAAAATTGTACAAAACCAGTGGTGCGTGAGGAGGGGAAGGAGGCCATTCCCCCCAGTTAACCTGAAAGTGTACATCATTAGCCTGAACATCCTGTTGTCCACCTTGTTGCTTCACATAATTAGCAGCAGCGTTCCGTGCCATCCAGTTATGCAGTTGGGCTTGATAAAGCTGTTCAGCAGTGAGTCCCTGCCCATACAGGGGGTGAGGGAGTCCTAGATTAGGGGGTGTCCGGATAGCCGGACTATACCTTCGGCCGGACTCCTGGACTATGAAGATACAAGATTGAAGACTTCGTCCCGTGTCCGGAAGGGACTTTCCTTGGCGTGGAAGGCAAGCTTGGCGATACGGATATGTAGATCTCCTACCATTGTAACCAACTCTGTGTAACCCAAGCCCTCTCCGGTGTCTATGTAAGACGGAGGGTTTTAGTCCGTAGGACGAACAACATTCATACCATAGGCTAGCTTCTAGGGTTTAGCCTCTCTGATCTCGTGGAAGATCTACTCTTGTACTACCCATATCATCAATATTAATCAAGTAGTACGTAGGGTTCTACCTCCATCGAGAGGGCCCGAACCTAGGTAAAAACATTGTGTCCCTCGTCTCCTGTTACCATCCGCCTAGACGCACAGTTCGGGACCCCCTACCCGAGATCCGCCGGTTTTGACACCGACATTGGTGCTTTCATTGAGAGTTCCTCTGTGTCATCACTTTTAGGCCCGATGGCTCCTCCGATCATCAACGACGATGCGATCTAGGGTGAGACTTTTCTCCCCGGACAGATCTTCATATTTGGTGGCTTTGCACTGCGGGCCAATTCGCTTGGTCATCTGGAGCAGATCGAAAGCTACGCCCCTGGCCATCATGTCAGATTTGGAAGTTTGAACTACATGGCCGACCTCCGCGGAGACTTGATCTTCGACAGATTCGAGCCGCAGCCGAGCGCGCCGCACTGTCACGATGGGCATGCTCTAGCTCTGCCGCCGAACAGTGCCCTGGAGGCCGCACCCGCATCAGCTCCGGCCCTTAATTCGGAGCCAACTGCGCCAATCGAGGATGGGTGGTTGGACACCGCCTCGGGGGCTGCAATCTCTACGGCGATCAAGCCGAACACCAGCCCTATTCTCTGCGAAGCCTGTGACTCCAAGGAGCCGGACTCCTCTCCGGACTCCGAGCCCTCCGCGCCCCTACCGATCGAACCCGATTGGGCACCGATCATGGAGTTCACCGCCGCGGACATCTTTCAGCACTCGCCCTTTGGCGATATTCTGAATTCACTAAAGTCTCTCTCTTTATCAGGAGAGCCCTGGCCGGACTATGGTCAGCAAGGTTGGGATGCGGATGATGAAGAAATTCAAAGCCCACCCACCACCCACTTCGTAGCCACTGTCGATGATTTAACCGACATGCTTGACTTCGACTCCGAAGACATCGACGGTATGGACGCCGATGCAGGAGACGATCAGGAACCAGCACCTATAGGGCACTGGAAAGCCACCTCGTCATATGATATATACATGGTGGACGCCCCAAAAGAGGCAATGGCGATGGAACAGCGGAGGATGACCCCTCCAAGAAGCAGCCTAAGCGCCGGCGTCAGCGGCGCCGCTCTAAATCCCGCCAAAGCAAAAACAGTGATTCCGGCACGGGAGATAATAACACCCCGGACAATGCCGAAGACAACCACCTCCAGCAAGATTCAGCACAGGAGGATGGAGAAGCCAGCCCTCATGAGAGAGTGGCAGACAGAGAGGTCGAGGACGATAATTATATGCCTCCCTCCGAAGACGAGGCAAGCCTCGACGACGACGAATTTGTCGTGCCAGAGGATCCCGTTGAACAAGAGCGTTTCAAACGCAGGCTTATGGCCACGGCGAGCAGCCTCAAGAAAAAATAGCAACAGCTTAGAGCTGATCAAGATTTGTTAGCCGATAGATGGACTGAAGTCCTTGCGGCCGAAGAGTATGAACTCGAACGCCCCTCCAAGAGCTACCCAAAGCGCCGGTTGCTACCCCGACTAGAGGAGGAAGCACCTAAACCTACATCACCAGCGCATGATGCGGCCGATCGGCCACCCCGTGGCCGGGACAGAGAAGCCTCTTGGCCCTCCACTCAAGCCGCACCTCGGCGCCGCTCAAAAAATACCAAGGCACGAGAAAATGCGCCAGACCTGTGAAATATATTGGAGGACAAGGCAAGGCAAACAAGATCGATCTACGGATCGCGTGGGCGCCCCACGGCATGAGACGGTAATCGTCACTCCGGATACAGTCAATCTGGCCGGGCCGAACATAGTAGACAAAGCTTGTTTGAGTTGCGTCATGATATAGCCCAATACAGAGGCGCCGCACACCCACTATGCTTCACAGATGAAGTAATGGATCATCAAATCCCTGGGGGTTTCAAACCCGTGAACATCGAATCATATGATGGCACAACAGATCCTGCGGTATGGATCGAGGACTATCTCCTTCATATCGACATGGCCCGCGGTGATGACCTACACGCCATCAAATACCTCCAACTCAAGCTTAAAGGACCAGCTCGGCATTGGCTTAACAGCTTGCCAGCAGAATCAATTGGTTGTTGGGAGGACCTGGAAGCCGCATTCCTCGACAATTTCCAGGGCACTTATGTGCGATCACCAGACGCCGATGACCTTAGCCACATAATTCAGCAGCCAGAGGAATCGGCCAGACAATTCTGGACACGGTTCCTAACCAAGAAAAGTCAAATCATCGACTGTCCGGACGCAGAGGCCCTAGCAGCCTTCAAGCATAACATCCGCGACGAGTGGCTTGCACGGCACCTAGGACAGGAAAAGCCGAAATCTATGGCAGCCCTCACGACACTTATGACCCGCTTTTATGCGGGAGAAGACAGCTGGCTAGCTCGCAGCAATAACATGACCAAGAGCCCTGGTAATTCGGATACCAAGGACAGCAATGGCAGGTCGCGTCGCAACAAGCAAAAGTCCCGCATTAACGGCGACAATGTTGAGTATACGGCAGTTAATGCCGGATTCAGAGGCTCTAAACCCGGTCAGCGGAAAAAGCGATTCAAAAGAAATACTCCGGGCCCGTCCAGTTTGGACCGAATACTCGACCGTTAATGCCAGATACATGGCACCCCCAAAAAACTAGCGAATCACACCAACAGGGATTGTTGGGTGTTCAAGCAGGCAGGCAAGTTAAATGCCGAAAGCAGAGACAAGGGGCTGCATAGCGATGACGAGGAGGAGCCCCGCCCGCCGAACAACAGTGGACAGAAAGGTTTCCCCCCACAAGTGCGGACGGTGAACATGATATACGCAACCCACGTCCCCAAGAGGGAGCGGAAGCGTGCGCTAAGGGACGTATACGCGATGGAGCCAGTCGCCCCAAAGTTCAACCCATGGTCTTCCTGCCCGATCACTTTTGATCGAAGGGACCACCCCACTAGCATCCGTCATGGCGGATTCGCCGCATTGGTTCTAGACCCAATTATCGACGGATTTCACCTTACTAGAGTCCTTATGGACGGCGGCAGCAGCCTGAACCTGCTTTACTAGGATACAGTGCGGAAAATGGGCATCGATCCCTGGAGGATTAAACCCACTAAAACGACCTTTAAAGGCGTCATACCAGGTGTAGAGTCCAACTGTACAGGCTCAATTACACTTGAAGTGGTCTTCGGATCTCCGGATAATTTCCGAAGCGAGGAGTTAATCTTCGACATAGTCCCATTCCGCAGTGGCTATCACGCACTGCTCGGGCGAACCGCATTTTCCAAGCTCAATGCGGTACCGCACTACGCATACCTCAAGCTCAAGATGCCAGGCCCTCGAGGAGTCATCACGGTCAATGGAAACACCGAACGCTCTCTCCGAACGGAGGAGCATACGGCGGCTATCGCAGCAGAAGTACAAAGCAGCCTCTCAAGGCAATTCTCTAGTCCAGCCATTAAATGTCTGGACACCGTCAAGCGCGCCCGGAGGAACCTACAACAAGACCACCTGGCACGTTCCGAGCAAGCGTAGCAATGCGTCCCCAACCCCAGCCCTCACGAACTTGCGAAACCAGTGTTGCGCGTACATAACTACGCTCTAGAAATACCATGGGCACAGGGGGAGGGGCACCATCACGGCACCCCCGAAACGCGGCTTAAACCGCACTAGGGGCTGCCAATTTCTTAATTTTCTCTTATTTTCAGGACTCCATTCTTCGGAAGGCTTGTCCGGCAGTACAATTACCGCACAGACGATACAACCAGGGAAGCAGAAAGCTACGCCGCACTATGGAACTCTAAGGTGGTCTCTATAACGAGCAGTATACCTGTTTCACTTAACATTCCGCAGCTCACCCCTAGAAAGGACATGTTAAATAGTCCCATCTTTTGCTTATTGCAGTATTTGTATCGTTCTGCTTTGATCGCAACTTTTTTAAATAAACAATGCATAGCTTCCGTCTATTATTGCATTACTCTTTTTTACGAATATATGTTCATTAATGACATGTTGCACCCGTACACTTTGGTACGGCCAATACGCCAGGGGCTTAAGTACCCCACAATACGGTGTGAGAAGTCCGAACACTTTCACAAGTGCGGCACCCCGAACTCATAGCATTATATGCATCGGCTCCGAATCATGTCTTGGGTCAATAGTTGGGTTTGCCCGGCTCCTATGTTTTGGTACCTTACGTTCCGTTATATCGGCTAAGGTAGCACTAGGAGAACTACTGCGATTGTGCCCCAGTTGAGCTGGGCTAAGCACCTCAGTAGAGAAAGCTAAAACTGACCGTCATGATGAGGCGAGAGCTGGTCGCTGTTCGAGAGGTTTTCGAGTCACTAGAGACTTATGCCGCTTAGAGCGAGGAGTCGGCTTTGTCCGGCCTAGGCGTGGATAGCGCCCTGAACTCGGTCTTCCGAACACTAGGGGCTTCGCCGAAATTTAAAATTATAGAATTCTATGGCTAAGTGAGAGTGTTCAAGCATTATAGTCCGATTGCCTTGTTCATTGTGTTGAGCGCCTCCCTCGAAGGACCCAAGAATGGGAAAAAGAGCGCTCATGTTTATCCCGAACACCCCAGCACTCGTGGCATGGGGGCAGAAGCCGACGACTCGCCATCTCTCAAATTTGATAAACGGCCGCACAGAAGGTAATATTTTAAATTCAAAAGCGTTGCTTAGCGCGTATGAACAAGTTTTCAGCGTACAGGATCACAAATGCGAGTTTACTCAAATATTACATCTTTGGAGCATTCATCCGCTATAAGGCGGGCACCCTTCAGGATGCCCTCTTAATACGCTTCTGGGACGCGATACTCCTTGCCCGGCGGCGGCCCGTCCTTCACTAGCTTCTCCGCATCCACCTCGCCCCAGTGCACTTTAGCACGGGCAAGCGCCCTACGGGCACCTTCGATGCAGACGAAGCGCTTGATTACTTCAAGCCGTGGATAGGCATCGACCAGCCGCCTCACCAGCCCGAAGTAGCTCCCAGGCAGAGCCTCTCCAGGCCAAAGCCGAACTACGAGGCCCTTTATGGCCTGTTCGGCCACCTTGTGGAGCTCGACCATTTGCTTCAGCTGGTCGCTCAAAGGCACCAGGTGTCCGGCCTCAGCATACTGAGACCAGAACACATTCTCCGTCGAGCTCCCCTCCTCGGCTCGGTAGTAGGCGGCAGCATCATACGCACTACGGGGCAAATCTGCGAATGCTCCTGGAGAGCTTTGGACTCGGGTAAGTAACAAGTAATTCACTTTCACGTGCTTGCTTTGCATAATGAATGCCTTACCCGCCGCTATGTCCTTCATATCTCCAATTTCTTGGAGGGCTTTCTGGGCTTCGGCCTTGGCAGACTTCGCGCTTTCGAGGGCTGCCGCAAGCTCGGACACTTGCGTCTTCGAGTCAAGCTCCAAACTCTCGTGTTTTTTCACGAGAGCCTGGAGCTCTTTCTGCACCTTCTCCACCCGCGCCTCCTGCTTCCCTCTCTCTGTGCGCTCTGCGGCCGCTCTGTTCTCGGCCTCGGATAGTGCTTTCTTAAGGGTTGCCACCTCGGTCGTGGCCCCTATAATAGCACGTTGATCCTGTCATTTTTTGCAACCACATCTTCTCTATATACTTGCACAAGGTATTACTTACCTTCCTTCTCCTCGAGTTGCCTCTTGGCATGGCCAAGCTCGTTCTCGGAACGTGCGAGGTTTTGCTTCAGCGTATCTACCTCGGCAGTCAGTGTGGTGGAGGCCAGCAGTGAAGCCTGCATACGCATATTGACTTGATTATGTTAGACTCCTGCGAATGTTGTTAGATCCTCTATTTGGCTTTTCTTTCCAAACGCCGAACAGAGCATCAGGGGCTACTATCTATGCGGTAATATTTTACATACTCTTTACTTACCTCAAAGCCTATTAGAAGGCTGGCACAGGCTTCAGTCAGTCCGCTCTTGGCAGACTGAACCTTCTGGATCACCGCACTCATAATAGTACGGTGCTCCTCATCGATGGAGGCGCCGTTAAGAACCTCCAGCAAATTGTCCGGTGCCTCGGTTGGACGGAGGTCACCGGCTCGGCAGGCTTGCTCCTCTTGGAAGGAGGCTGCCAGCCGAAGACCGGAACCATTGACGGTTCCGGCGCGGTGTCTGGCTCAAGGCCGGACTCGGAGCCCTTGGGGGTTTTATCCCCATTACGCCTGGAGTCCGGGAGGTCGCCTTGCGGCGCCTCCACGACCACCTCCTCCTGGCTTGGAACCTATTGGGACGCCACCTCGGCATCATCCGTAGGGTGGGGGAGGTAGCCGTCGGAAGCGAGTTCATATCCGACGAATCCAGGGAGCCGCTCGAGACTCGTCGAGCCCGGCCTTGGGCGGACTGCATAGTCATATTCGGCGTAAGGAGGAGCTGTGCAAGAAAGGAACACTATGATTGGCAATGGTGTCCGAATACTTACAATGTCGCCAGGGGCTTGGCCCTGTGCGGCCACTCCTCTTCGCCGTCGTCGGCATTGCTGGAGTAGTCCAGAGGAAGGGTCCTCCCCTTCTTGGACCCTTCGGCCTCCCCAGTTGGGGCGGCCTTCCTTTTCTTCCCTTCCCCCGCTGGAGGGGGAGACGTCTCTTCTTCGTCCTCCTCATCTTCATGGGAGGAGTGCGCCTTGGAGTCGTCGGATGATGAATCCGACACCTCCTGGCGCCGAGCACTCTTTCGAGTCCCCGTGGCCTTCTTCTTGGCCTTCTTCTTCGGCACCACATAGTGTGACGGAACCAGCAGCTTCGCCAAGCAAGCGTCCGCTGGGCCTTCGGGCACAGGAGCCGGACAGTTGATCTGTCCGGACGTCTCCTGCCAATCCTGTCAAAGGTAAGGGAGCTTAAATCCCGCATGGAGTCAAGCTACGAAAAACTAATACCCTGTAAAAGGTAAAAACAGCTTACCGCACGAGCGTGACGCTGCATGCTGAATCCGCGATCCTCGGTAGCAGATGCGGGGGCCTCGACGCCCTTGAAAATCACCTTCCAGGCATTTTTGTACGTTGTGTCGCTCAGAGTTCGGTGCCGTGCCGGGTTGAACTCCCACAGGTTGAAAGCCCATTGTTGACACGGGAGGATCCGGCGGATGAGCATAACCTGGACTACGTTGACAAGTTTGAGCTTCTTGTCCACCAGGGTTTGGACGCATGTTTGGAGTCCAGTAAGCTCTCCTTTTTTACCCCACGACAGGCCCGTCTCTTTCCAGGAGGCGAGCCGCGTAGGGGGTCCAGATCGGAACTCGGGGGCTGCGACCCATTCAGGGTTGCGTGCCTCGGTGATGTAAAACCACCCCGATTGCCACCCCTTTAGAGACTCCACAAAGGAGCCCTCGAGCCATAGGACGTTGGGCATCTTGCCCACCATGGCGCCTCCGCACTCCGCCTGGGTACCGCGCACCACCTTCGGCTTGACATTGAATGTCTTGAGCCATAGGCCGAAATGGGGGCGGATGTGGAGGGAAGCCTCGCACACGACGATAAACGCCGAGATGTTGAGGACAAAGTTCGGGGCCAGATCGTGGAAATCTAGGCCATAGTAGAACATGAGCCCCCGGACAAATGGGTGGAGAGGGAAGCCCAGTCCGCGGAGGAAATGAGGGAGGAACACCACCCTCTCATGGGGATGAGCTGCCCCTCTTCGGGAAGCTGGTGCGCAATGTCGTTAGACAAGTATCCGGCCTTCCTCAGTTTTTTGATGTGTCCCTCCGTGATGGAGGAGACCATCCACTTGCCTCCCACTCCGGACATGGCTGGAGGAGGTTGAGGTGGGGTGTGCGGACTTGGGCGCTGGAGCTCGAGTGCGCGGAAATGGATTGGCAAAGGAGGAAGAAGGCGTGGATGAAGAGGTGGATCCTTATCCCCTTATATGCGCGGACGCGACTATGCGTCCCCACCAGCCTGGTAAAACTCGCTTATCTCCCAAGCGCCATAATCAATGGCGCGGTTGGGTTACCCACGCCCGTATTGATGAGAACCCCGGAATAAGGGGACACGATCTCTGCTTTGACAAGACGTGCCAAGGAAACCGCCTCGCTAAACACGCTGAGGTGGAACAGTAAAACGATTCAAAAAAAGACTTGGTCGTGGTGTGATGTCACGCTACGGAATACGTCAGCAGATTAGATTTGTGTAAATATTATTCTCTCTATGGCAATATGTGGAAACTTATTTTGCAGAGCCGGACACTACCTTTGTGTTCAAAATCTTCTATGAAGTACTTGGAGGAGGAACCCGCCTTGCAATGCCGAAGACAATCTGCGCGTCGGACTCGTCATCATTGAAGCCTGGTTCAGGGGCTACTGAGGGAGTCCTGGATTACGGGGTGTCCGTATAGCCGGACTATACCTTCGGCCGGACTCCTGGACTATGAAGATACAAGATTGAAGACTTCGTCCCGTGTCCAGAAGGGACTTTCCTTGGCGTGGAAGGCAAGCTTGGCGATACGGATATGTAGATCTCCTACCATTGTAACCGACTCTGTGTAACCCTAGCCCTCTCCGATGTCTATATAAGCCGGAGGGTTTTAGTCCGTAGGACGAACAGCAATCATACCGAAGGCTAGCTTCTAGGGTTTAGCCTCTCTGATCTCGTGGTAGATCTACTCTTGTACTACCCATATCATCAATATTAATCAAGCAGGACATAGGGTTTTACCTCCATCGAGAGGGCCCGAACCTGGGTAAAAACATTGTGTCCCTTGTCTCCTGTTACCATCCGCCTAGACGCACAGTTCGGGACCCCCTACCCGAGATCTGCCAGTTTTGACACCGACAGGGGGTGTGGGATACCACCCTCCAGCGATGGATCCTCGCCAGCCGGCGGGACCTCAGGCATGTGGGCATTCCAGTCACTACTTCTTATCATTGTGACACAAACAGTCCAGCTATGCCTCTTGCGTCCCATCTGACGCATAATGAAGCTCTTTGGCACCAAAGGCAAGCTAATCACACGACACTTGATCAACACAATCTTTCTGTCTGCTCTTGGGTTATGCCAAGTAATCAACTCCCCAAACTTATCAACAGATTTATGAATATAATGAGATGTCTGATAGTCATGAGGAAAACCAACATAAAGTATCCAAATCTGAGGCCCATAACTAGTCATGCGCATGTTAATGGAAGCATGATGAGGGACAAAAGAAACTACTGTGTTCATATTTTGATCATCCTCATCAAGCTCAAAGGTTGTGCCCACAACAGTATCTCTAACCACAGAATTCACAAACCCAAAAATGCCAATGCCAAGCGGATAGTCATCTACCTCAGTTGGGAAGAAGTTGGATTCGTGGAGCAAGCCCTCAATGGTATGGCGCAGATCTGCCTTGCGGTGGAATGGGACGAACCTGTTAACCTCAGCAATGGCAAGGAAGTCATGCCGCAGCAGCGGGTTAGGGCCGATCACCATGTCATCGCGCACCTTCCGATCAGTGGGGCCGAGTTCAATGGTAATACCCTGTGGGAGGTAAGGGACGACATTGACCGGATAGTTCGCCATTGGAGCAGAGAGGGGATCTTGGTGCGAGACATGGGAGGAGGCGGGCTGGGTGATGGAATGTGTATCGGCAGTGGTCTTGGGAACCCAAACTCCCCCATTTGTCCTTTGGTTAGCTGGGCAGGAGGTGGCAACATGCCAAGGGTCGCCAGACGATGAACATCGAACAGTCCCGCTTGGTCTCCCAGTGATCGTGACAAGTTTGGTCAGATAATTAGTCAGTGACTGATTGATTGGATTGCTAGCAGGACTTGCTAATACCGACTCTGCATTAAAGATATTGCCATCCCCAAGATGATAAGGATCAGCATTAGCCAAATTTGAATGAATAAAAGCCGGAGATAAATCAGAATACATATTTCCTCCCCAGGGAGGGGATATTTTCCAAGAGAAGAATCAGTATGGCGTTTCCTTGTAATTTTGTGCTTCGATATGAAACAAGGGGAAGAACCATAGGCCCAAGAGGTGTGTCCCGATCTTCCCCAAGAAGAGCACTTAAAATAGGCCGGGAAATCAAAAAAATAGTGGTGTGAGGAACCACAAGTAACACACACCCGAACAGCAGAAATTTTAGTGGGCTCAGGAGGTTTGATGGGCTCAAGGGCCTTGACCAAAACAGGATAGGATTGTGACCCATTATATAAATCGGAGGTAGCACCATCATCAAAAGGGCAGTTACTGGCTAGGTGGCCCGACAGATTACAATTAGAACATTTATTAATCCTCTTGTAAATGTAGTCCGGTGGCGGAATGTGCTTCAAGTCCCAAATGGTAGCAATATGCTGAGGTGAATAGCCAAAGCGCAGTTGATCCAGAATATTAAGGATAATGAAAGTGGGAATTGAATTCCAGTAGGCTAGCTTAAAGATATTCCCAACAAAACACCGATAACCCCGATCGTTGGTGGACCAATTGAGAGAAAAACTGCCAATTTGAATATTCTTCTATGAACATTTATGATGATCAATAAATCCTTGATAGCCAGTTTGTCCCTCATTAAATATGAAACTGCCAATTACGAGGCCGGTTCTGGACAATTTTAGTAATGACCCAGAGGCGTTGACACGTGCTGCGGCGGGATATTCAGACGAGGCGGATCCATTGTGCGCGGTTGAACCGGTGCTCCTGTTCCAGGTGCTTCTACCCAGTTTACCACTTGCTGGTTACTGGTTCCTACTTCTCGCATGTTAAAGAGATTCCTTGGCTCATAAACTGGAGGCAGGTGGGACCGGTACCTTCTCCTCATTACATCATTTGATGCGTTCTGATCCAACATAAGCCAATAAGCCTGTGCATCCAACTCGGCCTGCTCCGCGGCCATTCTGGTGTTCTCGGCTTCCAGGTCTGCCTTGGCTTGAGCTATCTGATCCTTTACCTTCGCGACTTCCGCGTTATGCTGATCCTGATTCGCCGGGTTGACTTCAGCCGCTAGCAGTGTTCCCAATCGAATAAATCAGACAAACCCTGAGCGAGCGGTTGCGCAGGGCCTCCTGCCCTAGCTGCTGTCGCTGCTACTGAACCGGAGATCATTGCTGCTGCGGTTGAAGAATGTTGCGCTGACTATGTACCGGCCATGAAGATCGAATACTGTCGCCATCGGAACAGCCCCCACACCGGCCGTCTTGCAGTTGGTACAATGACTCGGTCTTTCTGGTAGATGACTCGTCATCAAAGTAAACTACTATTTCACCACCAGATACCGATCTATCCTCGGATTCCACTCTGTGGATGACTCCCATGAAGGCACGCTTCATGGCAGGCTGAACTAGGGTGGATCTCGCATGCTGAGCCGTTTTGACGATGTCGGCGCAGATGTCCGGCTCAGGGTCCAGTTCGCCGATCTTGCCAATGAAGACATGAATACCACCAAAGGGGACCCGATATCCATACTCAATTGAACCGGCCTCGGGGCCCTAGCCCGCATTGTCGATGTAGAGCTTCCCGCGACGACTCTTGGTCATTCGGCCCACAACATATCCCTTGAGCCCTTCGAAGCTGCCCTCTAAGAACTTGAAACCATCGTGCGATAGCCCCGCGGTGGGTGCCAACTGTCATGGGATTGTCACGACAGATGTCCTGGCGTAAGGACTTAGTCGTGAAGCCATCACGACGGGTTAGCTTAAAGGGGTTAAAGCAGGACAAAGGACGCAAGGGATTTATACTGGTTTGGCCCCTTACAATGAAGGTAAAAGCCTAATCCAGTTGTGGTGGAATTGCTAGGGTTTCGATGACCAGGGAGCGAATCCGCTTTGCCTTACTCTCAATTTGTTGTTTCCTGTCCTTGAACCGCCACCGGGTCGTCCGTTTATATACACAGGTTGACGCTCTGCGGTTTACAGGATCCCGGCCGGCTCATAAACGTGTCCGGCTCAGTATTCACCCTTTCCTATCTTACAACACAAGTCACACACCCTATGGCGGTTATATCTACAGGCCCTAATCCTCCTTTGGGCCCCGGGCCTTTAGATCTCTATAATAAAGCGCCATGCTCCTTGTCTTCATGGGCTTCAATATGGATAACTCCTTATGGGTATAACCCGGCCCCACCTGGGCGGTTTATACTCAGTAGTTATATCCCCAACACAGAGTCTACCGGATTAGTTGCTTAGTGTAATTTTAGGTGTGCTTAGTTTTATTTGACGGGTGTGTTGTGCTGAGCCCCCAGCAGAACTATGTTATGTTCCTTCTCGTTACTTTAACTCTTTAGTACGTACTACATACTAGTATTTCTTGCAGTTCATCTTTTAGTTGGTATAGTACTAACACTCATTTCTTCACGTTATTTACGCACAATATATATGGCCAACATCATATAGCCAGCAGTTTAGTTGTGAAAGAATTTCAGGGTGCTTAGTTTTATTTGAGGGGTGTGTTGTGCTAGACACCATTATTGTGACCCAAATCTCTTTGTTCATTTTATAATGACATAAATACCGATGGACCAACATGCCAGCTCTCCCTCTATCTCACTACAGTAAAATAAAGTGTGGGGCCTACTTGATCCCAACAGCGTTCTTATTTTCCTATAAAATTATTCGCTTGGTTACTCCTGACAAGTGGGACCACACTTATCACTGTGAGAATCGGCTTATTTTTTTGTCATACATATAACATGGTCAACGGGTTTGACGTGAAAACAACAATGTCTAATGGAATTTTTGAGATATCTAATTGCATTTTTGAGCAGGCATCTCACGGATCGATGGCTTTTTTGAGTAGTTGTAACTTCTAATGGCAAAACTGAGTAGTTATACACAACTAGTGGCATAAATAATAAGAACCCTAGAATTAAATAGGTATGTTAATTTATTTAATATAATTTAGCACCCCATTTAAGCACATACTAGCTTTTTTAATAGTACTATATGCATAATTTGGCGATGAGCGCTCTCTATGTATCACCTT
The DNA here is from genome assembly GCF_018294505.1 of Triticum aestivum. Taxonomy (NCBI): domain Eukaryota; kingdom Viridiplantae; phylum Streptophyta; class Magnoliopsida; order Poales; family Poaceae; genus Triticum; species Triticum aestivum. The sequence continues at coordinate 473,453,810 of NC_057803.1, forward strand.
TTTTTCTTTAATTACATCTTGTTAGTTTTTCTCCATGGCGCAATCCATCGATACTACTACTGTACGAAAGTATACATCTTTAAAAGGCTAGAGGGTGGGGCAGTCTAGCTTGGTCAGTTTCAAGAGAGGCGAGGGCCTTTGTGATTTGATGGCTCATTACTCCTGGAAGGCGGGGCCTTGTGATTTAACTGCTAGTATAAATGTGCCAACGACCTGAGAAGGAGCAAAGAACCGTGCGGTATACTCAAGTTTTCCACTGGAGTAGTACGACGGAGGAGCACCAAACACGGCAGCCCAGTGCCATATGACAATAAAAAATGATCTAATTTGCTAGTCATCTCATTGTTAGCATTGTTCTATTCATGCCTCGCAGAGAACGTGACACGTGCGGCGGAACACCCGAAGCAAAAGAACAAACACAGGAGAAAAAGAAGAAGGAAGATTATCGCCCCCAAAAAAGAAGGAAGACACACACACAAGTATGGGGCGCTGCTCTCTACTACATGGAGGGTTGCTGGCCGTGGAGTCGTAACTGCTTCTTCATTGCCTCCACGACCTCCATCTCCTTGTGCGTCTCCTCCGCCATCTTCTTCATTATGTCCATGATGCGGTATTTCTCGACGCGGGCCTTCATCATCTGTTCCATGGACGCATTATGTACCTTGACAGCAGCCGGGTTCTCGATGCGGAGCTTCGCCAACATCTCCTTCTGTTCCATGACGAGGGCCTGCAGCATCTTCATCGAGGAACTACTATTCTCATGCAGCTTCTTCCAGCCGGCGTTCTCCTCTTTCAGTAGGTCGAGCTCGTGGCAGAGCTTCGCCTTGTCCTCCTGAAGTTGCAGGATTTCGTCGGTCGCCTTCTTCTCTGAGGCAATGATCTTGTTCAGCAGCATCACCAAGCCGGCGGTCAACTCCCCCTGCTCATTGAGCTCAGCGGGCATGTCATCAAGGCTCTCCTTCAGCAGCTCCACCAAGCCGTGGATGAACTCCTTCCGCTTATTGAGGTCCTTATTGAGCTGATCAGGCATGCCGTCATGTTCGCCTCCATGGCTAGGGCACTCCTGGGAGCCATCGCCTGCCCGTGAGAGATCTTTCGAGGTCTCTACAAGGTGGCGAGCCCTCTCTTTTTTTCAATGTCCTTGCTGGTCGCTCCCTTGTTACAAGTAGTTCGGATAGTTCTCAACCTAGAGCTCTGCACACCGGCCATGGCAAGGACGAACGAACAAGAAAGACTTATGAGGAGGAAGAGGTAGAGTGATTTTCGGCTAGGTACTAGTTCCCCTTTTTATAACCAAGTACTAGCACTAGTACTAAAACATGCATAGTGGGAACACGTTCAGGTTTGACATGTACTAGGTCTGAGCAGGTTTGCACTTAATTATACTACTCCCTCCATCTAGGTGAACAAGTCATCTTAGGTTGTGCACCGTGACCAAGAAGGAGGGGAGAATGAGAGAACTTAATGTTTATTTGCTAATTAATAGCATTGCATGCAATGAACTAACCATTGCATGTCGTGTTTGGTAGTCTTGAGTCATTGAAAACATGCACGCCCCACATCTCTTATTGGTTGATATGTTAAGAAACAAGAAACAAGGTGGGAGCATTTTTATGCACTTTTAGAATGTGATGGGAACAAGCTAATGATTAATTGATGGTTTTGGTTTCGAGGCCCGAAACGGCTCCCGATGAGTTTAGTGGAACATAAATTTCAAGTACTCCCTCCATCTCCAGTTTACAAGGCTTGCACGTGTATCTAGGTCGTCAATGTAACTTATATAAAATAAATTGTTTAACATAAAAAATATTCTGAATATTTGAAGTTTGTAATGATTTTTGTAATGTATGGCTATTATTAAGTTAGTCAAATTAACGACCTAGGTACATGTGCAAGACTTGTAAACTGAGATAGAGGGAGTACTACATTGCTCAAATGTGGTTGCACAAGTCAGTGATGTAACTCGTCATACATGCCAGACGAAGCCGATGTGTGTCCCTTTGGTGAGACGCGGGTCCGACCGACCGTCTGTTGGTGCGACCGACCGTAAAGTATTACACGATGGAGCCTTCTGGTTGTGGCTTCGGTTGATTGTCACGACCAAGCATTCTAAAACTAGTGATAAATCAATTACCATCTTTTTCCAAACGACCAAGTATTTTCCCAAGAATACAATACATATAGATGGAGTGATTGTCAAGGTTGCAAACCGACATGGCGTTGCAAGTTCACTGCAGAAGCAACCGACTAGGTCACTGCATTGCTGGCGGGGAAGGAGGGCCGCTCACCTCGCCTATGATGCATGCCCAGCGGCACCGCCGCAACTGGTCCCGGTATTTGTCTTCTCCTATTGCCCATTTGAATAGTTGCACCAGCTGCTCATGCCATTGCACAGGCATGCATGTTCTTTCCTCCGCAGTCGACTCCGTGGATATGATCTCTGCCATTAGCCCTAGCTCGAAATCAACGCGACGCTGCCAGATGCTAACATCCCTCAGCATCTCTCTCCTGAGATCGACTTGCGCCTCCGCCTTGTGCTGCACCAGGCGCAGCTCCTTGGAACTTCTCTCCAATTGATGTGATGCTTCCTCGATCCGATTTGCCCTTGCTGCCCACCACCTGAAATGCAGCCCTAGTGAGGGAGTCCTGGACTAAGGGGTCCTTGGGCGTCCGGCCTGTTATCCATGGGCCGGACTGATGGACTGTGAAGACATGAAGACCAAAGACTATACCTGAGTCCGGATTGGACTCTCCTTGGAGCGGGAGGCAAGCTTGGCGACCGACTATGAAGATTCCTTCTTATGTAACTGACTCTATGTAAACCCAAGATCCCCTCGGTATCTATATAAACCAAAGGGGATAGTCCGGAAAGGACACATTCATTACCATAGTCATGCAGGTTAGACTCCTAGGGCTTAGCCATCACGATCTCGTTGTAGATCAACTCTTGTAACACCAATATTCATCAATACCAATCAAGGAGGACATAGGGTATTACCTCCATAGAGAGGGCCGGAACCTGGGTAAACATTGTGTCCCCTGTCTCCTATTACCATCGATCCTAGACACATAGTTCGGGACCCCCTACCCGAGATCCGCCGGTTTTGACACCAACATTGGTGCTTTCATTGAGAGTTCCACTATGCCGTCCATGAAAGGTTCGATGGCTCCTTCAATCATCTACGGCGATGCTGTCCAAGGAGAAACCTTCCTCCCCGGACAGATTTTTGTGTTTGGCGGCTTCGTACTATGGGCCAACTCGCTTGGCCATCTAGAGCAGATCAGTAGCTACGCCCCTGGTCACCAGGTCAGATTTGGAAGCTTGAACTACGTCGCGTATATCCATGGAGACTTGATCTTTAATGCATTTGAGACCGCAGCGATCGCCCCCCCCCCCCCCGCTCCGATGAATATGACCTAAATCTATCATCGGATCACATCCAGCGGATGGTCCCTGCTGCTGGAACGGCCTTAGAACCAGAGAAAATCGTGCCATCCGAAGCCACAGAGTCCCCGACATTAGAGCCGCACACGGACTCGACACCTCACGATATTTGCGCCAATAGAACTCCGGATTCATCTCCATCTATGAGTCCCGGACCGGGTATGCCTGCGGACACCGAGCTGGATTGGTTATTGATTTTTGACATTAGCACCGCAGACATCTTCCAGCACTCACCCTTGGGTGATGTGCTAAACTCTCTAAAGAACTTGTCCTTGGAGAAGGACTCACAGCTGAACTATGTTCGGTTCGAGCCAGAGGCTGATGATGGGAGATTTTGTTTCCCACCCGCCACCCACTTCATAGCCATTGTCGATGATTTAACTAACGTGCTCGATTACGGCTCCGAAGACATCGACGGTATGGACGATGATGCCGACCAGGAACAAGGCCAAAACCCGCCATTTACTGGACGTTGGATAGCCACCTCTTCACATGATGTGTACATGGTCGACACACCTAAAGAAGCTAGCGATGATGACAAAGGGGATCCAGTCGCGGATAAACCCTCTGAGACACAGTCCAAGCATCGGCGCCCTAAACGCCGCTCTAAGCCCCGTTGCTCATAAGATGTAACATCCCTAGCCTTGCCATGCACTTGGACTAGCTTGGTTGCTGCATCATGTCTAATTTTCTTTTAAACTTGAAATGGGGATTGTTCAAACCCTAGCACCAGATCAAATCAAATAGGTTCAACCTAAAATAATCTTCAATGAACCCAAAATGCCTTTGGAAATGTTCATGATTTTTGATAAAGGTGAAAACCTCTACCAAAAATGATGAGCATATTTCTTGGCGATTTATGGATTTTTGAATTAACTCATATTGTATTTGAATTGGGGCATTTAAATTCTATAAATATTTTAAATGCTCTAATAATTCTGAAAAGTAGTTGAGGGCTGTTGGGAATAATCTAGTATGTGCCCACAATTTATTTCAAGATTTTATAAAGTGGTTTAGTATTTTACTAAATCCAAAAAACAAAGACAGAAAATAGAAAACATAAAAAAAGAGAGAAGGACTCACCTAGTCTCACCTGCAGCCCACCTGGCCAGCCCAGTCGGCCCGCCTAGCCACCTAGCCTATCCCACCTCCTCTTGTCATCTTCCTCTTGCCAGAGGGACGGGCGCGCGTGGCCGATGCACGCAGGCGCGCCCCGGCCACCTCCTGTTTCGCCGTGTCGATGCCTCCTTCCCCCCCAACCCCGCGCCCAGGAGACGTGGACGAGGCCGTGCTGACCCCCCTTCTTCCCTAGCCATTTCCCCCTCTTCCTCTTCGTTCTTTGCCCGAACAGAGAGCCGTCGTCGACGCGCTCGCCGTTGCCGTGGCCACCGAGCCCCCCGCGCCTAGCTAGGATGCCCAGCAGCTCCGCCACCTCGCGCTACGCCTCTCCACAGAAGGAAGCCAGTCAAAGCGCCCCGTAACGCCGCCATCGCCGCCATCCCCTTCTTCGGCCGCCGAAGATTCGCCTCGCCGTCTCGGCATCGTCCGACCTTCCCCGAGCCCACCGAGACGCGTGCTGCAACCGCTGTGAGGCCGCCCATCTTTTCCCCCTAATCACGTCGTCGGTTGCGTCCTCTAGCTGGTAGCCCCGCCGCATTCGTGAGCTCACCGCCGGCGACCCCGTCGCCGCCATCAATCTAGCATGCATTAGACGTGCCCGAGCGCATGGTCGTGTTCCTGAAGATTCCAGGAGTCCAGAGGACCCCTTTGGTTAGCCACTAGCACCCTATAGCCGCGCTCGCTCGCACACCGAACTCCGACCGCCGCCCAAATGCTCGCCGTCGACGAACCAGGCCACCCCGCGACCTCCTCACACCTCCCCTGGATGCGGGAGACACGAGCTTGCCTCCGGTGCCCTTGGTGCATCCAGCCGTGGCCAGAAACGGCCGGCCGGCGATCGCCGCCGCGCCGGATTAGCACCACCAATTAGCCGCTGGTTAACCCCAGCGTTTGCACTAATTAAACCCCGCTCACAGGCAATGAAAGCGGGCCCCACCACTGGTCAAACCAAGTCAACGCTAGGTTTTGACCGGGATTAGCCCCGTGTCACTGACGTGTGGACCCCACACGTCAGGTTTGACCCTGGTCAGTGTTGTTGACTTGCTGACGCAGGCATGATGCAGTGCTGATGCAATAAGTCATTTCTAGACTAAAAATAATTCATAAAATTCCAGAAAATGTTTAAAACTTCTAAAAATCATAGAAATTCAACCGCAACTCCAAGTGAAATAATTTATATATGAAAAATTATCAGAAAAATTCAAGGAATCCACCTGTACCATTTTCATGCATGTTTTAACAATATTTGTCCTCTGTTTTGGACAAAACAAATAAAGGGCATTTAAATAATCATATATGGAGTTGGAATTTGAATCATGTATTCAAACCAACTTCATTTAAATCATAGCTAGATGCATTAGCTCAAATCATAACATTATTGCCATGTCACATTCATGCATCATACTGTTGCATTGCATTGATTGTTCTTCTCTGTTGCCGGTATTTGTCCCCTCTCGGTAGATGACGTTCCGATGATGAGTTCGATGACACCGATGAAGAACTATATTATCTTCAGAAGTGCCAGGCAAGCAAAACCCCCTTGTTCATTCCGATACAATCCCACTCTCTCGCTCCTGCTCTCTTTTACTGCATTAGGACAACAACGTTTCAACTATTACATGCTGCGGTAGCTGAACCCCTTTCCTCTGCATGACCTATCATTGCCACAGTAAATAGATGAAACCCACTAGCATGAGTAGGAGTTGTTTGAGACTTGATGTGCCTACTCATTCATGCTTGTTTGTCATGCCTGCTACTGCTTAGAGTTGAGTCAGGTCTGATTGATCGGGAATGGATTGGAACGTGGTGAACATGCCCTACCGTTGAGAGCTAAGTGTGTGAACACGATTTGGTAAAGGTAGCGGTGAGAGGCCATGTAGGAGTACATGGTGGGTTGTCTCATTGCAGCCGTCCTTAGGAACTGACTTCTGTGTTTGTGATCCATGAACAGCTACTACCACGCATTGGAATGCTTAAGTGCCCCTCTCCACTTATTAATCAACCTGATCTCTATCCAGGAGTTGCAACTAGTTTCTGGTGTTTGTAGGTAATGTTAGTAGTCTACAAAGTGGCACCCGGTACAGGTGGGCTTGGGACAGACTTGGCACTATGGCACGGTGTACCAAGTGGCACCCATATGGTGGGCTTGGGAACCCTGCTCACATCGTTTGGGGCCGTGAGCGACACCCAAACCGGATCTCCTTGCGGATGGAACCCGAGTAGGCGATAAACCTGGACTAGAGACTTGTTGGTTAGTCAGGTCGTGGCCGACTCCCTCGCCCGGCTTCCGCTTGAAGGTTGGCGAGGTACATGACGTGTACAGGGCGATAAGTGGCGAGAACATGTGTGAAGAAGTACACCCCTGCAGGGTTATCATTATCTATTCGAATAGCCGGATTCCTCGGATATGGAAACTTGGACCCCTTGCATAGTTCATAGACAAGTGAAAGTGGATACTCTAAAACTCGCAAGATAAGCGTGAGTGCTATGAATGGCGTTCTCGCAGGGAGACGGGAGTGGATCCATAGTGGTGTATTGGTATGGTGAATTTGTGGGCTCGTGTGCGCCACCTCAAAGAGTTACTTGCAGTGGTAGTTCAGGTTAGCCACTGAGTCAAAGCTGGCTTGCTGCAGTTAAACTCCACCACCCCCTTTGTTGATACCGATGCATATGTAGATAGTTCTGATGTAAGTCTTGTTGGGTACATTTGTACTCACGTTTGCTTATTTTATGTTTTGCAGAGAGATTTCAGTCTCGCTATTAGTTCCACGTGGACTTCAATGTTTAGCTTGATACCTCAGCTACGATCTTGTACCCTTGGCAGGGTTTTGTAGATAGTCAGGCTTCTGAGCCTTCTTCATTTGTAGTTGTCTGTACTCAGACAAGTTAAGCTTCCGCATGTGCTTGTTGCTTGTATGCTCTGTATGTTGGGTCATGAGACCCATGTTTGTAATATCTTGCTCCTCGGAGCCTAATGAATAAATACTTGAGTCGTTGAGTTATGATGTGATGCCATGTTCTATTTACACATATCGGGCATATTGTGTGTATGATTGAAATGCTTGGTATGTGTGGGATCCAACAACCTAGTTGTTCATCCTTGGTAGCCTCTCATGGGGAAATGTAGTCTTGTGCCTCCATGAGCCATAGTAGTCCGCTACAGCCCGGTTCACCGGAATCCTGCTAGCCCAGCACTACTACTCCGGAACACTTAGACTGGACAGCATGTGATTCACTTCGTTCATGTGTCTGTCCCTTCGGGGATATGTCACGCAGTGACATCCAGAGTCCTGCCTAGCCTGCTACAGCCCGGTTTTCCGGAGTCCTGCTAGCCCAGTGCTACAGCCCGGATTCGCACGCTGCTGACCAACATGCTCGATGTTGATTCATGTATGCCTGTCCCCGTAAGTTAGTGCCACTTTGGGTTCATGACTAGTCATGTCGGCCCGGGTTCCTTGTCATATGGATGCTACCGACACTATCATATACGTGAGCCAAAAGGCGCAAACGGTCCCGGGCATGGTAAGGCGACACCCGTGGGAATACCGTGCGTGAGGCCGCAAAGTGATACGAGGTGTTACAGGCTAGATCGGTGTGACTTTGAATCGGGGTCCTGACAGCTTTGGTATCAGAGCCTGACTGCCTGTAGGATTACCAAGCCATATTGGTCGAAGTTGAGTCTAGAAATGCTTTAGTTATATAAGGGAATTGATTGTGGGAGGGAACGTAAGGCTCTTTTTACTCCTTTACCTTATGCCCTTCTGATTTGAGTCATCTTATCTTTTTCTACGGGGTTAAGAACTAGGCTTCTCTTCTATCTCTCAGGATGACGTGTTACTAAACCGTAGTTGCCTAGGATTGTTGAGTTTAAGCCTTAGTTCAGTTCCTATTACTTCCATATGTTCATAGCTGGCCTCAGAACTTTGATATTGTGATGTTGAGTGGTTATGCCACCATTTTTGCAGGGTGTCTCAAATCTTCTTGAGCATTTACAGCCATTATGCTGTCCGAGTCATCCTAGGTTTCTAAATAGTCTGATGCATTTGCAAGTTCCTTCTTTCGTTCCTGATGTCCCTTTGGGCCAGTTCAACCACACTGATCGGTGAGTTGAGGTACTTTATTGCCTCGACATATATGTTGGAGTTGTTAGTATGACACTAGGGTATCTTAAAGTTAGTAATCTAACCATGTTTGGTGTTCCCAGTGTGATCATTCTGGCCATCATTCTCGAAAGCATCCCGTGATGCCATTTAGTAGTAGCTATTCTATTGCTGGGTTCTTGGACCTGAGTTTCACCCTACTTACTTCATGTTGATATTGTTTGCTAGTTCCTTTAGGATATTAGTAACCTTGTGATAGTCCTCGAGGTCCGTGGTATATCATTCTTCCTAATACCATGAATCATCCTTGGCGGAAGTTCATTGAACGAAAAGATCACAATAAGAGTGCTCTTGACGAGTTCTCCATTCAAATTGTGAATCTGCTAGTCCTTCTTCTTCCGCGTGGGTTATCCGCAAGAAACATGTTGAACATGGTTCAACATACTAATCTATGCATCCACAACTCAGAAAGTTATATGTTCCTTGAGTTGACCTTTCCTCAGCTGTATTCCGACCCTAGTCTATCAATTGATAGTCAGGAATAGTTGTGCATTTGTGTTCATCGATGCCTATTATTCTTGTGGTCCGTCAAGCCATTCTGTTCCGAAATGACTAGGAGAAACAAACTCTAGTACCTCGTCCACTTCTAGGATTGGGTCAAAGTAGTTGTATTCCACAGATCAAAATGCCAATCTAGTTTTTGTTCTGTTCTACCTTGGGGTATTACCATCTTTATATCAGGAATCTCATGGGAATTGCACCACCTCTTATGAATTCTTGACGCAGTAATACTTCTTGCCATCATTGTTCATTCCTCGGTTCCGTGTTATTATAACCGGAATGCCGACAAGTGTACTGTGATATGCGAAATCAATACTCCTAGCAACTCCGCTGCTTGGTAGTTAATGGACATAAATATCATTCTTAGCGTGTTGGTTATCGAATCACTATTCTAGGATTGATCGTGCTACCTTGTCCTTATTTCTGGTGCACTCTTCGATCTTTTAGTTAGGATTGAATCCCTTGCTCTTTTGATCATGTCGTCTTGCCTTGAAAAGCAAGATTATTCTCGAGCTTAGAGACATATCGGTGGTTCGTGATTTTCCGGATATCTTCACGGAGGTATCACCAGGTCGTCCCCTGACCGATATGTTGAGTTTGTGATCAAGTTGGTTTTCCAATAAACCACTCTTTCTCCAAGAATCTGTGTTGGATACCCCTGAGCTAGTTGGTTAAGCCAAACAACAACTTGGAGAGTTGGAAGATGAAAGCTTGTCCCGCTTAGTTCATCTCCAAAGGGATATCCTTATGTTTGTGTGTTTGTTGAAGAAAGATGATATCTTCATCGATTCATCCTCGTGATCAATTGTCGGTGCCATTGTCTTATCCAATCTTTGATTTGTGCATGGGCTATCGTCAAATCAAATCAGGACCAACGATAATCGTAATGTTGTCTTACTCGTGGTTGATCCCCTGAGCATACACCATTACATCTTTTGGTCTGACCAATACTATCACATTGTTCACATAATGGTGGAATTCCAGTGATATGGAAATTATGATGAGTTGTTGTTCAGCCCATCAGCAGCATCTTGTCTCCTCCGTGATTCATGTTGAACATTGAGCTAGTTTTGGAAACTTTTGTGAGCATTGCCTTTGTGTTCCGTTCATGAAGCTTGTGCTTGGATGGAAGAAGTGACTTCCTCAAATTCATGTGCATTTGGAGCAAGTTGCCGCCATGAGTTCGAGAAAGATTGTTTTGTTTCCTCTGGTACCATCCCAAGTTAGTTATGCATGTGCGAATGTATTATATGGTTTGGTAGATTAATTACCTCCACTCCATATGTATTCCCTAGCACACCAAGCCACTGACTGATTTGTTCAAGGAGAATAAGTTCCTTCTTAAGAATCATGACTTATGTTAGGACTTTGTTATCCTCGATGATGGTTCCCCGCCTGAACTCGGTAGTGCTTTTATTATAAGACTACTACGTGGTCATGCTTGTCTGGGACAACATGTTCACATGTGTTAGCAGAACCAGCTCATGTTTTGGAGCTTACTACCATAGTCCATTTCCCGAGAATCTTGCAACGCCATCTCGTCGATTTGTGTTGCAAACTTTCATTTTTCTTCTAGACTCGATGGGTCTGGAATATCCTGTTACCAACCAGATCTGAATCTCAGGCAGATATGATGGTTGGAACTTTTCCAAGATCTATGATGTAGGTCCCCGACAAGGTTGATCTTCTGGCCAACACAACTAGCCAGAAGTTCTATCATTGTAGTATCTTGATTGAGCTATTTGACCATCTTCTCCATGAGGATTTAGTGTGACTTATTCTTGAAGTTGTTCCTTAGGGATCCTTGTGCTCTCAGTTTCTTCGATGATTTTATAACCATTGGAACGTTGGAAACACTCTCGACTGTTGAGTTCTTCCCCAGTTACCAGAATCATTCCCAACATTTGCATTTTTGTTCCCAGCTTGCACCTTAGTAGTTGTTGTTCAGGATCATCTTCAAAAGTGGACTTACCATGGGTACCATCCATTTCCGATGATAAGCCAAAAATCATCCATTGCGTTGTCTTCAACAAGGGAGTCCACATCATCCTTTCTAGTCCAAGTATCTCATTCTTTTGAACTCCTTCAAATGATCGATTGTGATTGCCTTAGGCTGGTATAAAGAGTTTCAGTGATCTCCGAATCAAAAGTAATTCTTTTTGCCACTTAAGGGAATAATTCTATGAGTCACCTTCCCCGAGGTATCACGTTACGAAATCATGGCAAATATCTCCTTGCTACTTTGAAATTCATGCTCCATCTTATTCGAGTATGGAATTGTTGCCTACCTAGTGAACCTTCGCCATCCGTTACATTCCATCCCTCTAGGTGTATGCTTCGCGTCTCAGCTCGAGAGATGTTACTATGTCTCACTCCATGAGTTGATCTTGAGTTGCTCGATCTTTGAGAAGATCGTTTTCTGTAGAGTTTCCTTCCGTCGTCATCGTGTTGGATGAAGATATCGAAGACAAAGACGTCAAGAGCAATGTGATGCAATATATCAACATCTTCGAGAAGGGCAAATGGATCATGAAGATTGTGATAGTTTTGTGACCCCCTTTCCTTTTACCTCACGTCTTAAATCTTGGGACGAGATTCTTGTTTAGTGGGGGTGAGTTGTAACATCCCTAGCCTTGCCATGCACTTGGACTAGCTTGGTTGCTGCATCATGTCTAAATTTCTTTTAAACTTGAAATGGGGATTGTTCAAACCCTAGCACCAGATCAAATCAAATAGGTTCAACCTAAAATAATATTCAATGAATCCAAAATGCCTTTGGAAATGTTCATGATTTTTGATAAAGGTGAAAACCTCTGCCAAAAATGATGAGCATATTTCTTGGCCATTTATGGATTTTTGAATTAACTCATATTGTATTTGAATTGGGGCATTTAAATTCTATAAATATTTTAAATGCTCTAATAATTCTGAAAAGTAGTTGAGGGCTGTTGGGAATAATCCAGTATGTGTCCACAATTTATTTCAGGATTTTAAAGTGGTTTAGTATTTTACTAAATCCATAAAAAAGACAGAAAATAGAAAACATAAAAAGAGAGAGAGAGAAGGACTCACCTGGTCTCACCTGCAGCCCACCTGGCCGGCCCAGTCGGCCCGCCTAGCCACCTGGCCTAGCCCACCTCCTCCTGTCGTCTTCCTCTTGCCAGAGGGATGGGCGCGCGTGGCCGATGCACGCAGGCGCGCCCCGGCCACCTCCTACTTCGCCGTGTCGATGCCTCCTCCCCCCCCAACCCCGTGCCCAGGATACGTGGACGAGGCCGTGCTGACCCTCCTTCTTCCCTGGCCATTTCCCCCTCTTCCTCTTCATTCTTCGCCCGAACAGAGAGCCGTCGTCGACGCCGCTCGCTGTTGCCGTGGCCACCGAGCCCCCCGCACCTAGCTAGGATGCCCAGCAGCTCCGCCACCTTGCACTACGCCTCTCCACAGAAGGAAGCCAGTCGAGCGCCCCGTAACGCCGCCATCGCCGCCATACCCTTCTTTGGCCGCCGAAGATTCGCCTCGCCGTCCCGGCGTCGTCCGACCTTCCCCGAGCCCACCGAGACGCGTGCTGCAACCGCTATGAGGCCGCCCATCTTTTCCCCTACTCCCGTCGTCGGTTGCGTCCTCTAGCTGGTAGCCCCGCCGCATCCGTGAGCTCACTGTCGGCGACCCCGTCGCCGCCATCGATCTAGCATGCATTAGACGCGCCCAAGCGCATGGTCGTGTTCTTGAAGGTGCAAGGAGTCCAGAGTACCCCTTTGGTTAGCCACTAGCGCCCTATAGCCACGCTCGCTCGCACACCAAACTCCGGTCGCCGCCCAAATGCTCGCCGTCGAAGAACCAGGCCACCCCGCGACCTCCTGACACCTCCCCTGGATGCGGGAGAACACGAGCTTGCCTCCGGTGCCCTCGGTGCGTCCAGCCATGGCCGGAAACGGCCGGCCGGCGATCGTCGCCGCGCCGGATTAGTGCCACCAGTTAGCCGCTGGTTAACCCCAGTGTTTGCACTAATTAAACCCCGCTCACAGGCAATGACAGCGGGCCCCACCACTGGTCAAACCAAGTCAACGCTAGGTTTTGACCAGGATTAGCCCTGTGTCACTGACGTGTGGACCCCACACGTTAGGTTTGACCCTGGTCAGCATTGTTGACTTGCTGACGCGGGCATGACACAGTGCTGACGCAATAAGTCATTTCTAGACTAAAAATAATTCAGAAAATTCCAGAAAATGTTTAAAACTTCTAAAAATCATAGAAATTCAACCGTAACTCCAAATGAAATAATTTATATATGAAAAATTATCAAAAAAATTCAAGGAATCCATCTGTACCATTTTCATGCATGTTTGAACAATATTTGTCCTCTGTTTTGGACAAAAAAAATAAAGGGCATTTAAATAATCATATATGGAGTTGGAATTTGAATCATGTATTCAAACCAACTTCATTTAAATCATAGCTAGATGCATTAGCTCAAATCATAACATTATTGCCATGTCACATCCATGCATCATACTGTTGCATTGCATTGATTGTATTTCTTCTCTGTTGCCAGTATTTGTTCCCTCTCGGTAGACGATGTTCCGACGATGAGTTCGATGACACCGATGAAGAACTATATTATCTTCAGAAGTGCCAGACAAGCAAAACCCCCTTGTTCATTCTGATACAATCCCACTCTCTCGCTCCTGCTCTCTTTTACTGCATTAGGACAACAATGTTTCAACTGTTACATGCTGTGGTAGCTGAACCCCTTTCCTCTGCATGACCTGTCATTGCCACAGTAAATAGATGAAACTCACTAGCATGAGTAGGAGTTGTTTGAGCCCTGATGTGCCTACTCATTCATGCTTGTTTGTGAAGCCTGCTACTGCTTAGAGTTGAGTCAGGTCTGATTGATCGGGAATGGATTGGAACGTGGTGAACATGCCCTACCGTTGAGAGCTAAGTGTGTGAACACGATTTGGTAAAGGTAGCGGTGAGAGGCCATGTAGGAGTACATGATGGGTTGTCTCATTGCGGCCGTTCTTAGGAACTAAGTTCTGTGTTTGTGATCCATGAACAGCTACTACCACGCATTGGAATGCTTAAGTGCCCCTCTCCACTTATTAATCAACCTGATCTCTATCCAGGAGTTGCAACTAGTTTCTGGTGTTTGTAGGTAATGTTAGTAGTCTACAAAGTGGCACCCGGTACAGGTGGGCTTGGGACAGACTTGGCACCATGGCACGGTGTACCAAGTGGCACCTAGATGGTGGGCTTGGGAACCCTGCTCACATCGTTTGGGGCCATGAGCGACACCCCGACCGGATCTCCTTGCGGATGGAACCCGAGTAGGCGATAAACCTGGACTAGAGACTTGTTGGTTAGTCAGGTCGTGGCCGACTCCCTCGCCCGGCTTCCGCTTGAAGGTTGGCGAGGTACATGACGTGTACAGGGCGATAAGTGGCGAGAACATGTGTGAAGAAGTACACCCCTACAGGGTTATCATTATCTATTCGAATAGCCGGATTCCTCGGATATGGAAACTTGGACCCCTTGCATAGTTCATAGACAAGTGAAAGTGGATACTCTAAAACTCGCAAGATAAGCGTGAGTGCTATGGATGGCGTTCTCGCAGGGAGACGGGAGTGGATCCATAGTGGTGTATTGGTATGGTGAGTTTGTGGGCTCGTGTGCGCCACCTCAAAGAGTTACTTGCAGTCGTAGTTCAGGTTAGCCACTGAGTCAAAGCTGGCTTGCTGCAGTTAAACTCCACCACCCCCTTTGTTGATACCGATGCATATGTAGATAGTTCTGATGTAAGTCTTGTTGGGTACATTTGTACTCACGTTTGCTTATTTTATGTTTTGCAGAGAGATTTCAGTCTCGCTATTAGTTCCACGTGGACTTCGACGTTTAGCTTGATACCTCAGCTACGATCTTGTACCCTTGGCAGGGTTTTGTAGATAGTCAGGCTTCTGAGCCTTCTTCATTTGTAGTTGTCTGTACTCAGACAAGTTAAGCTTCCGCATGTGCTTGTTGCTTGTATGCTCTGTATGTTGGGTCATGAGACCCATGTTTGTAATATCTCGCTCCTCGGAGCCTAATGAATAAATACTTGAGTCGTTGAGTTATGTTGTGATGCCATGTTGTATTTACACATATCGGGCATATTGTGTGTATGATTGAAATGCTTGGTATGTGTGGGATCCGACAACCTAGTTGTTCATCCTTGGTAGCCTCTCTTATGGGGAAATGTAGTCTTGTGCCTCCATGAGCCGTAGTAGTCCGCTACAGCCCGTTTCACCGGAGTCCTGCTAGCCCAGCACTACTGCTCCAGAACACTTAGACTAGCCAGCATGTGATTCACTTCATTCTTGTGTCTGTCCCTTCGGGGAAATGTCACGCGGTGACATCCGGAGTCCTGCCTAGCCTGCTACAGCCCGGTTTTCCGGAGTCCTGCTAGCCTAGTGCTATAGCATGGATTCGCACGCTGCTGACCGACATGCTCAATGTTGATTCATGTATGCCTGTCCTCATAAGTTAGTGCCACTTTGGGTCCACGACTAGTCATGTCGGCCCGGGTTCCCTGTCATATGGATGCTAGCGGAACTATCATATACGTGAGCCAACAGGCGCAAACGGTCCCAGGCCATTGTAAGGCGACACCCATGGGAATACTGTGCGTGAGGCGCAAAGTGATATGAGGTGTTACAGGCTAGATCGGTGTGACTTAGAATTGGGGTCCTGACATAAGATGACAACACTGGCACGGGAGAAAATGGTACTCCGGGCGATGCAGAAAACAATAAAGACCCTATGGGAGCTACGTCCGAACAGGAGGAGCAAGACAACGGGCAAGATGACCCTGATAAACAGGCCACGCCCAATAACTCAGATGATGATAGTTATCGTCTAGTATCCGAAGATGAGGAAAGCCTCGATAGCGAAGATTTCATCGTACCCGAGGCACCCCTAGAGCAGGAACGCTTCAAGCGCCAGCTAGTAGCTACTGCTAGAAGCCTGAAAAAGAAGCAGCAGCAGCTCCAGGCCGATCAAGACCTGCTCATCGACAGGTGGACTGATGTCCTGGCAGCCGAAGAATACGGCCTCGAACGCCCAGTCAAGAGTTACCCAAAGCGTAGACTGCTACCTCAGTTTGATGAGGAGGCACTAAATCCCATACCTCCCTCACGCAATGTGGACCGACCACCACGCGGTCGTGATACTGCGGCGGACCGACCACCCCGCGGTCGGGATAAAGCGGTAACTCAAGCCGAACAACAGCCCGTGTAACACCCTCGATGCGACTATATCTCCCACGTGTCGAGGCACGACTTAGAGGCATAATCGCATTGAAGGCATATGTCGCAAGTTAGGCAATCTTCACAACATCCCATGTAATATAAATCATAAAGGGGAGATAACATAGTTGGCTTACACTCGACACGTCAATCAAGTACATAAATAACATTACATCATCCAAACACTCATGGCCCGACTACGGCGCCAAAATAAAAGATAACCCAACATGCGACATGGTCCCGATCAACCCCAACTGGGCACCACTACTGATCATCAGGAAAAGAAACATAGTAACGTTGAGAGTCCTCGTCGAACTCCCACTTCAGCTCAAACGCGTCTCCTGGAGCGGAATCATCAGGCCCTGCATCTGGTGTAATAGTAATCTGTGAGCCACAGGGACTCAGCAATCTCGCACCCTCACGATCAAGACTATTTAAGCTTATAGGTAAGACAAGGTAAATATATGTGGAGCTGCAGCAAGCGACTAGCAATATATGGTGGCTATTCTGTTCGCAAAAGAGAGCGAGAAGAGGAGGCAAAGCGCGAGCGAGAAACTAGAGAACAACCTGCGCAAACATTACTCCAACACCGTGTCCGCTTCCCGGACTCCGCCGAGAAGAGGCCATCATGGTAACACACTCAGTTGATTAATTTTAATTAAATTAAGGTTCAAGTTATCTACAACCGGACATTAACAAATTCCCATCTGCCCATAACCGCGGGCACGGCTTTCGAAAGTTCAAATCCCTGCAGGGGAGTCCCAACTTAGCCCATGACAAGCTCTCACGGTCAACGAAGGAATAGACCTCCTCCCGAGACGTTCCGATGAGACTCGGTACCTGGGTTCTTCAAGACACTTCGACGGGTTAAAAGAAGACCAGAAACACTGCCCGAATGTGCCGACAAATCCCGATAGGAGCTGCACATATATCTTTCTCAGGGCACACTCAGATTGTCCTAGGTACGGGTAGGCCAGCCCAGAGTTGCCCCTGGTGGCCACCGGTAACTGACAGGTGGACCAACACTCAAAGGAGCACTAGCCCAGGGGGGTTTAAAATAAGATGACCCTCGGGCTTCGGAAACCCAAGGGAAAAGAGGCTAGGTGGCAAATGCTAAAACCAAGGTTGGGCGTTGCTGGAAAAGCTTTAATCAAGACGAACTATCAAGGGGTTCCCATTATAACCCAACCGCGTAAGGAACGCAAAATCTGGGAACATAACACCGATATGACGGAAACTAGGGCGGCAAGAGTGGAACAAAACACTAGGCGAGAGGCCGAGCCTTCCACCCTTTACCAAGTATATAGATGCATTAAGATAACAAGATAATATAATGATATCCCAACAAGTAAAAGAATGTTCCAACAAGGAATGGCCTTCAATCTTCACCTGCAACTAGCAACGCTATAAGAGGGGCTGAGCAAAGCGGTAACATAGCCAATCAACGGTTTGCTAGGACATGGTGGGTTAGAGGTTTGACATGGCAATTTGGGAGGCTTGAAAGCAAGTGGTAGGCATCGTAGCATTGGCATAGCAAAAGAGCGAAAATCTAGCAAAGCAAAGATAGTAGTGATTTCGAGGGTATGATCATCTTGCCTGCACAGTTGTCAGAGTTGACTGGATCCTCGAAAGCAAACTCAACGGGCTCCTCATTAGCGAACTCGTCTCCCGGCTCTACCCAAACAAGACAACAAGCAACAAGGACACAATCAACCACGTGCAAGTCAAACAACACGATGCAAAGATGGTATGCTATGCGGGATGCAATGCGGGATGCAAATGCAAGATGTGACAGGGAATGCATGAACCTGGCCTCAACATGGAAATCCAAGTGTGCCACTGGAAAGATGAGATTAAATCGCTTGAAAACAATATAAAGAACGCCGGAATCGGAGTTACGGTTTGGAAATGGCAAGCGATTCAAATATGACACCAGTCTGCGATTTACAGCAAGTGGCCATCTAAATGCAATGAGATGAACATGCTACAGCACCCAAACATGGCAACAAAATACATGGCAGCGATGCATTCATGATGCTTAACAAAAGTCTAGCACTGAGCTACGGCCAATTCATCCATTAACAGGTTCAAACAAGCATGGCAAAAATGCATATGGTAAACAGATCTCAGACTTAGTGAAATTAACACTTGTCTGGAATTTCAGATCAGGTAGCACTCTTCGGAGCAACAAAACTACATTCTACAGGTCCTGAACATGGCAAAGTAAAGCATGGCATGGAGCTACTCAAAGATCTTAACAAAAGTCCCTTAGTGACCTTGAGCCAAAAGGGATCAGAAAATACAATTACAAGCATGTGAACATGGAAAAAACATAATCAGTTTTCAGACTTAGTGAAAACTGACACATGCTGAAACATAACTCAAGTAGGCATGTTTACGAGCTCGATGCACTCACTACGGAGAAAGTCATGACAAACTAAGCATGCATCTATCAAGAATACACAAAATGCAAGCTAGACATGGCAAGGACAATAACATAGCATGCACGGATCAACTACAACATCATCGGCAAAATTGCAAACAAGTTGACAATCTGCCCAGATTCACAAAGTAGCAAAAGTAGAGCTTGATTGACTCAAGCTAGGTTGCTCCATAATTGGAAACAAAGACATGGATGGATAGAGCACTATAAGATTAACAAAACATCCTTACTAATCATCCTCAAAAGAGGCACGGATCACTAGGAAACAACAAGAACATATGGCATCATGAGATAAACAGATCAAGGACTTACTGGAAATGCTAAGTCCCTGAAAACAGAATTAACAAGTGCACCACTTTGCAAGCTTGTGCTAGTCACCACACACATCACAAAAATACATGGGTTGCACCTCTGGAAAGATGACAAAACCCTTACCAAAATATATGTAGAGCTCAGGGGCATATCATGCACACAATAATCATGGCAAAAATGACAAAAAGCTAAATGGAGTAGCAGATCTGACAATTATCTCAAGTAGCCCTCTTCTAACAGCATTTCGGGCATCAAGATGCACTCAAATGAAAATGATGCAATGGAATGAAATGATGTGCTCTCTGAGATGAACATTTTGATATGCTATATGCATGAATCAGAGCTACGGATGCAAAGTTACGGCACGACGAACAGGAGCACATGGATCTGGGATTTCAGGGACTTAGAAGAAAATTGAACCTCTGGATCTAGGGTTTCACGGCACGCGAACCGAGGCGGCGGCGCACGCACTCCGGCGAGTAGATGGTGGCCGGGGCCGGCGAGGAGAAGGCCGGATCCGGGTCGGGGCGGCGAGATCCGGCGGCGGGGTGGCCGGATCCGTCGCCGGGCGGCGAGGGGGCGACGAGGGGGTCACGGAGGAGACGCCGGGCGTCGGCGGCGCGTCGCTCCGGCGATGACCATGGTGGACGGAGGCGACGGACAGCGCTGGCGGCTGGAGACGGGCGGCGCAACGAGGGCGGCGCCCCTCGGGCGGTTGGCGGCGGCGACCGGGCCTCGGGGGCCCTCCCTGGGCCTCCCGGGCCGACGAAGTGGGGCGAGGCGGCGGCGAGTGAGGAGGCGACACGTGGCGGCGGGGGGGTCGGCCCGGACGTGTCCGTCGGTGGGATTTTTGTCCGGCGGCGCGTGATTATGAGATCTAGGGTTTTCGAGGGGGAAGGAGAAGGAGATTTTCAGGGGATCTTTAAATAGAGGTAGAGGGAGCTAGGAGTGTCCAAATGAGGTGCGGTTTTCGGACGCTCTAGATGATGGAGAGGTTTTTGGTGGGTTTTGGGCCAAATTGGAAGGGTGTTGGGCTGCCACACACACGAGGCCTTCTCGGTCCCTTGGTTAACCGTTGGAGTATCAAATGAAGTCCAAATGATACGAAACTTGACAGGCAGTCTACCGATAGTAAACCAAGGCCGCTTGGCAAGTCTCGGCCCAATCCGGAAATGTTTAATCCCCACACACAAAAGAAAGGTAGAAATGACCACCGGAGGAGAACGAAGCGCCGGAATGCAAAACGGACAACGGGGAAAATGCTCGAATTCATGAGATAAACACGTATGCAAATGCAATGCACATGATGACATGATATGAGATGCATGACGACAAAAACAACACCCGGAGAAAAAGACCCGAACCCGAGAAAATAAAATAACTTAACACCGGAAACGACAAGAGTTGGAGTACAAATTGGGAAAGTTACATCCGGGGTGTTACAACACTCCACCACTACGAAAGGATCTCGTCCCGAGATCTAGGACTGAAAGAACGCTGGGTACTCAGAATAGAGGTGATCCTCGCGTTCCCAGGTAGCTTCACGGTCGGAATGGTGTGACCACTTGACTTTGAGAAATTTGATTGACTTGTTGCGAGTCTTGCGTTCAATCTCTTCAAGAATAGCAACTGGGTGCTCACGATAGGAGAGATCTTCTTGGAGCTCAATGTCCTCGAAGTTAACGGTGCGGTCAGGAGTCTTGAAGCACTTTCGGAGCTGAGAGACATGGAACACGTCATGAACATTTGCAAAGTTTGAAGGAAGCTCGAGTTGATAGGCGAGGTCGCCTCTCTTGCTAATAATCTTGAAAGGTCCCACGTATCTAGGGGCAAGCTTCCCTTTGATACCGAAGCGACGAGTACCTTTCATAGGAGAGACGCGAAGGTAAACATGATCTCTGATCTCGAAAGCCAAATCATGGTGCTTACTATCATAGTAGCTCTTCTGGCGGGATTGGGCTGCTTTGAGGTTATCACAAATGACTTTGCACATTTCCTCTGCCTCTGTGATTAAGTCATTACCCAAAAGCTGACGTTCACCAGCTTCAGACCAGTTGGGAGGGGTACGGCACTTCCTGCCATACAAAATTTCAAATGGGGCCTTGCCCGAACTTGCTTGAAAACTGTTGTTGTAGGAGAATTCAGCATAAGGAAGACAATCCTCCCACTTCATGCCAAGGAGATCACACAAGCCCTGAGCATATCTTCAAGAATTTGGTTGACATGCTCGACTAGACCGCTAGTTTGAGGATGGAAAGCTGTGCTGAAGCGGATGTTGGTGCCCATGGCCTTCTGAAAAGAATCCCAAAACTTGGATGTAAAGATGCTGCCACGGTCTGAAGAGATCACTTATGCAATACCGTGCAGAGAGACAATACGAGAGGTATAGAGTTCCGCCAATTGAGCTGCAGTGATCGACTCTTTGATAGGCAGAAAATGAACCACTTTGGTGAGTTTGTCGATGACAACAAATATAGCATCATTGCCACGCTTGGACTTTGGAAACCCAGTCACGAAGTCCATCTCAATGTGGTCAAACTTCCATTTTGGAATGGCAAGAGGTTGGAGGAGACCAGCTGGCCTTTGGTGTTCTACCTTCACTCTTCTGCAGACATCACACTCATTCACGAATTGAGCAATCTCGCGCTTCATTCGAGTCCACCAATAAGCCTGCTTAAGGTCCTGATACATCTTTGTGCTCCCTGGGTGGATGGAGAGGAGAGAATTGTGAGCCTCGTTCATGATCACTTTACGGAGGTCACCTTTGGGTACAACAATACGATCCTCGAAGAAGAGAGTATCTTTGTCATCAAGGCGGTAGCACTTGTACTTGGGCTGATTCTTGGCAATCCCAATCTTCACCTTTTTCACCATAGCATCCAGAAGCTGAGCTTGGCGAATCTGATCTTCCAAGGTAGGAGAGACTTGAAGGTTGGCGAGGAAACCTTGAGGAACAATTTGCAGGTTAAGTTTGCGGAAAGCTTCACAAAGCTCGGGTTGATAAGGCTTGAGAATCAGACTATTGCAATAAGCTTTCCTGCTCAATGCGTCAGCAATCACATTGGCCTTGCCTGGAGTATACTCGATACTTGGATTATACTCTTGAATCATTTCGACCCATCGAGTTTGCCTGAGGTTGAGATTAGGCTGAGTGAAGATGTACTTGAGACTCTTGTGATCAGTGAAAATGTTCACTTTTCTTCCCAATAAGAGATGTCTCCAAGTCAAAAGAGCATGCACAACTGTCGCCAACTCGAGATCATGAGTGGGGTAGTTCTTCTCATTAGGCTTCAACTAACGAGAGGTATAAGCAACAACTTTCTTCTCTTGCATCAAAACTGCGCCGAGACCTTGGAGAGAGGCATCACAAAAGACCTCGTACGGCTTGGATTCATCAGGCGGAGTCAGAACTGGAGCAGTGATCAATTTCTCTTTCAAAGTGTTGAAAGCAATGTCACACTCCGGAGACCAAACGTACTTGACGTGCTTCTGGAGAAGATTAGAGAGAGGCTTCACGATCTTAGAAAAGTTTTCAACGAATCTTCGGCAATAGCTTGCGAGACCGAGGAAGCTACGGAGTTGCTTCACGTTCTGAGGAGGTTCCCAATTCACAATTGCAGACGCCTTCTCAGGATTCACGGCAATGCCCTTGGCAGAGATGATATGACCAAGATAAAGAACCTCATCGAGCCAAAATTCGCACTTGGAGAACTTGGCATAGAACTGGTGTTCTCTGAGCTTATCAAGAACCAAACGCAAGTGCTTGGCATGATCTTCCTTGTTCTTCGAGAAAACCAGAATGTCGTCGAGATAGACCAAAACGAAGTCATTGGTGTAGGCGTTGAAGATGAAGTTCATCATGCGAGAGAACGTCAGAGGAGCGTTGACGAGGCCAAAAGACATGACAGTGTATTCATATGAACCATAGCTTGTCCTGAAAGCCATCTTGGGAATATCTTGCTCACGGATTCGAATCTGATGATAACCCATACGGAGATCAAGCTTGGAGAATACTTGGGCACCTTTGAGTTGTTCGGACAGCTCGTTGATGTTAGGAAGTGGGTATTTGTTCTTGATGGTCTTCTTGTTCAATGGACGGTAATCAACACAAAGTCGGTCCGTTCCATCCTTCTTCTTCCCAAAAAGAACACTACAACCCCACGGAGAAGAACTAGGCCGGATGAGACCCATTTTCTCTTGAATATCGAGTTACTTCTTCAGCTCCTTCAGCTCTTCAGGTCCGAGCTTGTTAGGACGTTTGCACACAGGTTCCGTGTCAGGCTCAAGATCAATAATGAATTCAACTGGCCGGTGTGGAGGCATTCCTGGAAGCTCTTCTGGAAAGACATCTTGATATTCGCAAATGACTGGAATTTGCGAGATAGCATCCAGTTCACCCTTCTCATTGAGTGAAAACAAACAGATAGTATCATCACGAGCGGCAAAGACAATTACATCCTCAGATGAATGAGTCAATTGAATCTACCTGGCTGCACAATCAAGCTGAGCCTTGTGCTTAGAAAGCCAATCCATTCCGAGAATAAGATCAATATCCGAGTCACCAAGAACCACCGGAGAAGAGAGAAACTTGTAGTCACCCAAGGTGATAGTAACATCCGGAACGATGGAGTTAGCATGCATGCGCTTACCGGGAGAGACCACTGCTAAAGGACTAGACAAAACTTGCGAAACCAATTCATGCCTAGATGTAAACGGTCTCGAGATGAAACAATGCGATGCACCAGTGTCAAAAAGAACTTTAGCTGGAATATCATTAATAGGAAGGTTACCCATGATCACATCTGATGAGTCCTCTGCCTGAGCTACGTTCATCAAGTTTACCTTGGCGTGCTTGGGGTTATGCTTGACCACAGCTGTACTTGCCGATCTGACAGGAGGAGGAGGAAGACGCCTCTGATTGAAACACTTGTTGGCATAGTGACCCTTCTGTTGGCACTTGTTGCACGTGACCTCTGAAAGCGGATGGTGATACGGAGCACTCGATCTTGGAGCTTGAGATGAAGTCTTGTTCTGAAAGCCAGGGTTGGGTGGGTGGGAAGAACCACTGCCACCTTTGCTCTTCTGCTGATATGGCTGACGGAACGGAGGAGGAGGAGGAAGCCAATACTTCTGCTGCTTGGCCACTTGAGTAGAGGAAGAAGGAGTAACATCTCTGACTCGCTTCTTGGAAGCATCACACCTCAATTGAGCAGCCTCTTGCTTCAGTGCCATGTTGTAGAACTCATCGCATCTCAAGGGCTCAAAGAGAACAAGAGCTAGCTGAATTTCTTCTCTGAGACCACCCCTGAACTGATATATCATGCTCTTCTCATCAGGTACGTCCTACTTGGCAAAGCGGGCGAGCTTCTAAAACAACTTTTTGTAGTCATAGACAGACAAAGAGCCTTGCTTCAGGTTGCGGAATTCCTCACGCTTGCTTTCAACCACGCTCTGAGGGATATGATGAGCTCTGAAATCTTGATGGAATTCATACCAAGAGATAACACGTCCACCTCTGGAGTCCTTGTACTGCTGGAACCATTCTGCAGCTTAATCTTTGAGTTGGAAGGAAGCGAACTTGACAAAGTCCTCAGGCCTGACGTTACTACACTCGAAATGCCTGCACAGATCCACAAGCCAATCATCAGCATCGGTTGCCTCAACACAATTGCTGAAAGTCTTTGGCCCATTAGCAAGGAACTGGTTGAGTGTAGCAAAGTGATTCTGATTGTTGCCTTGATTCCCTTGGTTGCCTTGATTGCGCTCTTGAAGAATTTGCATGATCAACTATGTGTTTGCATTGGTTGCGGCCATCACAGCTTGCCATGCCTCCGGAGGAGGTGGAGGTGGTGGCAGATCAGGATTCGGAGTCGTGCGCGTTGGAGGAGCCATCCTGAAGAGGTTGACCACCATTAGCACATTGATAGACAAAATATTGGAGCTGAATCCAACGGAATGAAAATTGCAACATATAGTCTTCACATCCGAACAAAGTGAACGAATGCATTCCTCTTGAAATGGTCACATATCCATAAATTGAGAAGCCACATAGAATTAAGGTAGAGAAATAAATCAACAAGGTACGGATCAAGAACGAATAATCGGTAAGAAATCCCAATCTCGAACCAATATCCGTGGAAGAAGAACTAGAGCTACAAGAATTCCCACCTATGAAACTCCCGAACCTTTCCGGTTATGCAATCAGGTGTTGGGGATACAGGGGAAGCATAATATCTCACCCAAACTAGCAAATCCTACATCCAGCTGTATCCATCCTTCAACACATCCGAGAAAAACTTCGGAACCCATCTACCTCAACCTTCGAAAAGCATCCATTATACAAGTTATGGCGATACTCCCGAACTCCTGCCCCAGTACTGGGTGGCGTCGAGGTTATCTCACCAACGAACTGCATAAAAGAGATTTTCGATGTCGGCGTACTAAACTCGGGTATTCCAGAACTGCAACGATAAAATTATGATGACAACACCTCAGAGCTCAACTCCCCGGGACACTTCCACAAAACCCCTGACAGGAGGCACCAAGACAATGTTCTCATCATAAAACCATCGGAACGATTCCAAGATACCCGCGTGATCCTAAAATATTTTTTTAGTGAAATTTGAGAAGAGAAGAGTCAAAACTCTACGTCAGGATGCCTTACCAGAGCGATGAGGAGACTGGGAAGTAAAAAAGAATTCCTAAACTCTCCGATATATAATTCCTAAATGACTCAAAACATTTTCTAGACACAACTCGGCCGCTAAAAACGATCAAGCAATGGGGCTCCTAAGGTCGGGGAAGGCTCTGATACCAACTTGTAACACCCTCGATGCGACTATATCTCCCAAGTGTCGAGGCACAACTTAGAGGCATAATCGCATTGAAGGCATATGACGCAAGTTAGGCAATCTTCACAACATCCCATGTAATATAAATCATAAAGGGGAGATAACATAGTTGGCTTAAACTCGCCACGTTAATCAAGTACATAAATAACATTACATCATCCAAACACTCATGGCCCGACTACGGCGCCAAAATAAAAGATAACCCAACATGCGACACGGTCCCGATCACCCCCAACTGGGCACCACTACTGATCATCAGGAAAAGAAACATAGTAACATTGAGAGTCCTCGTTGAATTCCCACTTGAGCTCAAATGCGTCTCCTGGAGCGGAATCATCAGGCCCTGCATCTGGTGTAATAGTAATATGTGAGCCACAGGGACTCAGCAATCTCGCACCCTCGCGATCAAGACTATTTAAGCTTATAGGTAAGACAAGGTAAATATATGTGGAGCTGCAGCAAGCGACTAGCAATATATGGTGGCTATTCTGTTCGCAAAAGAGAGCGAGAAGAGGAGGCAAAGCGTGAGCGAGAAACTAGAGAACAACCTGCGCAAACATTACTCCAACACCGTGTCCGCTTCCCGGACTCCGCCGAGAAGAGGCCATCACGGTAACACACTCAGTTGATTAATTTTAATTAAATTAAGGTTCAAGTTATCTACAACCGGACATTAACAAATTCCCATCTGCCCATAACCGCGGGCACGACTTTCGAAAGTTCAAATCCCTGCAGGAGAGTCCCAACTTAGCCCATGACAAGCTCTCACGGTCAACGAAGGAATAGACCTCCTCCCGAGACGTTCCGATCAGACTCGGTACCTCGGTTCTTCAAGACACTTCGACGGGTTAAAACAAGACCAGAAACACCGCCCGAATGTGCCGACAAATCCCGATAGGATCTGCACATATCTCTTTCTCAGGGCACACTCAGATTGTCCTAGGTACGGGTAGGCCAGCCCAGAGTTGCCCCTGGTGGCCACCGGTAGCTGACAGGTGGACCAACACTCAGGGAGCACTAGCCCAGGGGGGTTTAAAATAAGATGACCCTCGGGCTTCGGAAACCCAAGGGAAAATGAGGCTAGGTGGCAAATGCTAAAAACAAGGTTGGGCGTTGCTGTAAAAGCTTTAATCAAGACGAACTATCAAGGGGTTCCCATTATAACCCAACCGCGTAAGGAACACAAAATCCGGGAACATAACACCGATATGACGGAAACTAGGGCGGCAAGAGTGGAACAAAACACTAGGCGAGAGGCCGAGCCTTCCACCCTTTACCAACTATATAGATGCATTAAGATAACAAGATAATATAATGATATCCCAACAAGTAAAAGAATGTTCCAATAAGGAACGGCCTTCAATCTTCACCTGCAACTAGCAACGCTATAAGAGGGGCTGAGCAAAGCGGTAACATGGCCAATCAACGGTTTGCTAGGACATGGTGGGTTAGAGGTTTGACATGGCAATTTGGGAGGCTTGAAAGCAAGTGGTAGGCATCGTAGCATTGGCATAGCAAAAGAGCGAGCATCTAGCAAAGCAAAGATAGTAGTGATTTCGAGGGTATGATCATCTTGCCTGCACAGTTGTCAGAGTTGACTGGATCCTCGAAAGCAAACTCAACGGGCTCCTCATTAGCGAACTCGTCTCCCGGCTCTACCCAAACAAGACAACAAGCAACAAGGACACAATCAACCACGTGCAACTCAAACAACACGATGCAAAGATGGTATGCTATGCGGGATGCAATGCGGGATGCAAATGCAAGATGTGACAGAGAATGCATGAACCTGGCCTCAACATGGAAATCCAAGTGTGCCACTAGAAAGATAAGATTAAATCGCTTGAAAACGATATAAAGAACGCCCAAATCGGAGTTACGGTTTGGAAATGGCAAGCGATTCAAATATGACACCGGTCTGCGATTTACAGCAAGTGGCCGTCTAAATGCAATGAGATGAACATGCTACAGCACCCAAACATGGCAACAAAATACATGGCAGCGATGCATTCATGATGCTTAACAAAAGTCTAGCACTGAGCTACGGCCAATTCATCCATTAACAGGTTCAAACAAGCATGGCAAAAATGCATATGGTAAACAGATCTCAGACTTAGTGAAATTAACACTTGTCTGGAATTTCAGATCAGGTAGCACTCTTCGGAGCAACAAAACTACATTCTACAGGTCCTGAACATGGCAAAGTAAAGCATGGCATGGAGCTACTCAAAGATCTTAACAAAAGTCCCTTAGTGACCTTGAGCCAAAAGGGATCAGAAAATACAATTACAAGCATGTGAACATGGAAAAAACATAATCAGTTTTCAGACTTAGTGAAAACTGACACATGCTGAAACATAACTCAAGTAGGCATGTTTACGAGCTCGATGCACTCACTACGGAGAAAGTCATGACAAACTAAGCATGCATCTATCAAGAATACACAAAATGCAAGCTAGACATGGCAAGGACAATAACATAGCATGCACGGATCAACTACAACATCATCGGCAAAATTGCAAACAAGTTGACAATCTGCCCAGATTCACAAAGTAGCAAAAGTAGAGCTTGATTGACTCAAGCTAGGTTGCTCCATAATTGGAAACAAAGACATGGATGGATAGAGCACTATAAGATTAACAAAACATCCTTACTAATCATCCTCAAAAGAGGCACGGATCACTAGGAAACAACAAGAACATATGGCATCATGAGATAAACAGATCAAGGACTTACTGGAAATGCTAAGTCCCTGAAAACAGAATTAACAAGTGCACCACTTTGCAAGCTTGTGCTAGTCACCACACACATCACAAAAATACATGGGTTGCACCTCTGGAAAGATGACAAAACCCTTACCAAAATATATGTAGAGCTCAGGGGCATATCATGCACACAATAATCATGGCAAAAATGACAAAAAGCTAAATGGAGTAGCAGATCTGACAATTATCTCAAGTAGCCCTCTTCTAACAGCATTTCGGGCATCAAGATGCACTCAAATAAAAATGATGCAATGGAATGAAATGATGTGCTCTCTGAGATGAACATTTTGATATGCTATATGCATGAATCAGACCTATGGATGCAAAGTTACGGCACGACGAACAGGAGCACATGGATCTGGGATTTCAGGGACTTAGAAGAAAATTGAACCTCCGGATCTAGGGTTTCACGGCACGCGAACCGAGGCGGCGCCGCACGCACTCCAGCGAGTAGGTGGTGGCCGGGGCCGGCGAGGAGAAGGCCGGATCTGGGTCGGGGCGGCGAGATCCGGCGATGGGGTGGCCGGATCCGTCGCCGGGCGGCGAGGGGGCGACGAGGGGGTCACGGAGGAGAGGCCGGGCGTCGGCGGCGCGTCGCTCCGGTGATGACCGTGGTGGCCGGAGGCGACGGACGGCGCTGGCGGCTGGAGACGGGCGGCGCAACGAGGGCGGCGCCCCTCGGGCGGTTGGCGGCGGGACCGGGCCTCGGGGGCCCTCCCTGGGCCTCCCGGGCCGGCGAAGTGGGGCGAGGCGGCGGCGAGTGAGGAGGCGACACGTGGCGGCGGCGGGGTCAGCCCGGACGTGTCCGTCGGTGGGATTTTTGTCTGGCGGCGCGCGATTATGAGATCTAGGGTTTTCGGGGGGGAAGGAGAAGGAGATTTTCGGGGGATCTTTAAATAGAGGTAGAGGGAGCTAGGAGTGTCCAAATGAGGTGCGGTTTTCGGCCACGCGATTGTGATCGAACGTTCTAGATGATGGAGAGGTTTTTGGTGGGTTTTGGGCCAAATTGGAAGGGTGTTGGGCTGCCACACACATGAGGCATTTTCGGTCCCTCGGTTAACCGTTGGAGTATCAAACGAATTCCAAATGATACGAAACTTGACCGGCGGTCTACCGATAGTAAACCAAGGCCGCTTGGCAAGTCTCGGCACAAGCCGGAAATGTTTAATCCCCACACACAAAAGAAAGATAGAAATGACCACCGGAGGAGAACGAAGCGCCGGAATGCAAAACGGACAACGGGGAAAATGCTCGAATGCATGAGATGAACACGTATGCAAATGCAATGCACATGATGACATGATATGAGATGCATGACGACAACAACAACACCCGGAGACAAAGACCCGAACCCGAGAAAATAAAATAACTTAACGCCCGAAACGGCAAGAGTTGGAGTACAAATTGGGAAAGTTACATCCGGGGTGTTACAGCCCACCCCACTACCTCGTAAAAACAGGGACAGAACAGCTCGGGACCATACATACGACCTTCGACAGGAGCTGGACAACAGAGCAGAACACACCAGATCAATCTACGGATCGTGAGGACACTTCCCATCTCGGGATGACGGCTACCTATTCGGGCGTGACAAACCTAGTCACACCCGGGCCGATAACCGCAGACGCACTCCATAGAAGGTGCGTCGTGACGCGGCCCGATATAGAGGCGCCACACACCCTCTCTGCTTCACAGATGAGGTGTTGGATCATGAATTCCCCGAGGGATTCAAGCCCTTCGATATTGAATCATACGACGGAACAACCGACCCTGCAGTGTGGTTTGAAGATTTTATTCTCCACATCCACATGGCCCGAGGAGATGACCTCCACGCTATCAAATACCTCCCATTAAATCTCAAAGGACCAGCTCGCCACTGGCTGAACAGCCTGCCTGAAAATTCCATTGGCAGCTGGGAGGACTTAGAAGAAGCCTTCCTCGACAACTTCCAAGGTACATATGTCCGGCCACCCGATGCCGATGACCTAAGCCACATAGTTCAACAACTCGGAGAATCAGCCAGAAAATTCTGGACTAGGTTCCTAACCAGAAAGAACCAGATCGTTGACTGTCCGGATGCCGAAGCCCTAGCGGCCTTTAAACACAGCATCCGTGACGAATGGCTAGCCCGCCACCTCGGCCAAGAAAAGCCAAGGTCCATGGCAGCCCTCATGGCACTTATGACCCGCTTTTGCGCGGGAGAAGATAGTTGGTTGGCTCGCAGTACAAACACAGCCAACGAAGCAGGCCCCTTCGAGGCCAAAAATAGCACCAGCAAGCTCCGGTGCAACAAACACAAATGCCGAAGCAATGGCGATAACACCGATGACACCACAGTTCATGCCGGATTCAGTGGCTCCAAATCCGGCAGCGAAAGAAGCCCTATAAAAGGAACGGCGGGGGACCATCCAGCTTGGATTGCATACTCGATCGTCCCTACCAGATACATGACACCCCAGACAAACCGGCCAACCATACTAACAGAGATTGTCAGGTCCTTAAGCAAGCCAGCAAGGTAAATAGCAAAAACAAGGAAGGGGAATCGCAGACCGAGGACGAAGACGAGGAGCCCCGGCAGCCGAACACTGGGGGGCAGAAGAAATTCCCACCTCAAGTCAAGACGGTGAACATGATATACGCTACACACATCCCCAAAGGGGAGCGCAAGCGCGCACTTAGGGACGTTTACGCGGTAGAGCCAGTCGCCCCAAAGTTCAACCCATGGTCGTCATTCCCGATCACCTTCAATCGTAGTGATCATGCAACTAGCATCCGTCATGGCGGCTCGGCCGCATTGGTACTCGACCCAATCATTGACGGATTTCACATGACACGAGTCCTAATGGATGGTGGTAGCAGCCTCAACCTGCTCTATCAGGATACAGTACGCAAAATGGGCATTAATGCCTCGTGAATCAAGCCCACGATAACTACCTTTAAAGGAGTTATACCATGTGTAGAAGCCCATTGTATGGACTCGATCACACTAGAGGTGGTCTTCGGTTCCCCGGATAACTTCCGAAGCGAAGAGCTAATCTTCGATATCGTCCCCTTTCGCAGCGGCTACCACACACTGCTCGGACGAACCGCGGTCGCTAAATTCAACACGGTGCCGCATTATGCTTATCTCAAGCTCAAGATGCCCGGTCCAGGCGGCATCATTACAGTTAATGGAAACACGAAACGTTCCCTCCGCACAGAGGAGCATACCGCAGCCCTAGCAGCAGAGGTACAGAGCGGCCTACTCAAGCGGCACCATAATTCGGCCGCCGAACCCCTGGACATCGTCAAGAAGGTCCGGACTACACTGCAAAAGGGCAGCTCGGTTCGTCAAGAGCTGAATTAGTAAATTCGGCCTCCATCCCAGCCCCGATAAAGAAAGGGGCATCCATGCCGCGCATACATAATTACGCACTCAAAACCTCATGGGCACTGACGGAGGCATAACTCGCTCGCGATCCACAGGGCGGCTTGACTGACCCTGGGATTCGCACGCCTTTATTTTTTCTTTTTATTATTATCATGGGTCATTTCTCTTTTTGAGGTATATATGGACGACCCGCTTGCAGAACACACCAAGGAGGCAAGAAGCTCTGGCATGCAAGGGAATCCCCAAGTGGTCTCTATTAAAGGATTGCCATACTTGTTTTACATACATGCACGTAGCTCACCCTTCGTTGCGACATGTTAAATAGCTTTACTTGCTTATCACATTACTCGCACAAAGTACGCCTCGACGTACTAACTACATCACAATGGTGAATAAATGGTGGCGTCAGCTTATTACTCAATTTTTCTTGTTTCCTCACCTGTGTGTATATTATTTATCACACGCGTACACTATGGTATGTATTATTGCGCCAGGGGCTTCATTACACCCCGTTCTACGGCAACAAAACTCCGAACACTTTTTCAGTATAGTTTGGCACACCGAACTTATAGCATTATATGCATCGGCTTCGAATCATGTCTTTGGTCAATAGTTGGGTTGCCCGGCTCCTGTGCTTACTACCTTACGTTCTGCTATATCGGCTAGGGTAGTAAAGGGAGGACTACTACGATTGTGTCCCGGTTCTTCCGGACGAGCACCTCAGTAGAGAAAGCCGAAAAGTGACTGTCATGATGCGGCGAGAGCCAGTCAGCTGTTCGAGAGGTTCCAAATCATTGGAGATTTTTTCCGCTTCATGCAAAGAATCGGTCCCTCCGATTAGGCGTGTATAACGCCCCTAGTTCGACCTTCTGAATACCAGGAGCTTCGCCAACCTTTTCAATTGTCAGACTCCTATGGCTAAGTGAGGGCGGTAAAGGCCGCATAGTCTGATTGCCTTGTTCGTTGCGCTAAACACCTCCTTTAAGGACCAGAAATGTGGAGTAAAGAGTGTTTAGATTTATCCCAAACACCCCCGTACTATCTACATGGGGGCAGAAGCCGACGACTGGTCAACCCTCAAATTTCATAAATGGCCGCACAGGAGGTAAAATGTAAATCACAAGCATTATAATACATAACATCATTGTTCCGTATTACAGGACATGATATTACACATGTTCTCATGGGAAAATGATATCCTTCGAACATTGTTCCGCCACAAGGCGGGACCCCTCCAGGACGCCATCAAAATAGAGCTCGGGTCGACAATGCTCCTTGCCCACCGGCGGCACCTCGGTCATCAGCTTTTTGGCATCCAGCTTTGCCCAATGCGTCTTGACGCGGGCAAAGGCCATACGTGCACCTTCAATGCAGACCAACCGCTTCACGGTTTCAAGCTGCGGACAGGCATTTACAAGCCGCTTAACAAGTCCAAAATAGCTGCTAGGTACAGGCTCGGCAGGCCACAGCCAGACTATCAGGTCCTTCATGGCTACCTCTACCGACTTGTGCAGCTCGACCAACTGCTTCAGATGGTCGATGAAGGGCAACGGATGTTCGGGTCCAAGATACTGGGACCAGAATAGCTTCTCCGAAGACATCCCTTCTTCGGCTCTATAATGCTCGGTAGCATCCGACATACTGCGCGGCAGATCCGCAAACGCCCCTGGAAAACCCAATTCCGATAAGTACATGAAACGTTTCTTTTACATACTTGCTTTGCATGGTGAAAGAATTACCCGCCGCAATCTCCTTGGCCGTCTGAATTTCCTGGAGGGCGTTCTGGGCTTCGGCTCGTGCATCCTGTGTGCTCCGGCGGGCCTTCGCCAGTTAGGACTCTTGTGGGTTACAATCACACTCCAAGGACTCAAATCTCTTGATCGCGTCCTGGAGCTATCGCTGCGCCTCGCCGACCTGGGCCTCGTGCTTCTCGCGTGCGGCATGTTCCTTCGCCGCCTTGTCCTCAGCCTCGGCCAACGCCTTCTTGAGGGCTGCCACCTTGGTCGCAGCCCCTAGTAAAGGTCATGACAACTTAGTCTGGACAGACTATTCATTTTTTCTTAAAAAGGTACCAGCAGGTCAGCACATACCTTGGCTATCCTCTAGCTGCTTCTTTATGAGGCCGAGCTCTTCCTCGGCCCGCTCCAGTTTCCGCTTCAGTCCGGAGACCTCTACAGCATGAGTGGTGGCAACTGATACGTCTCCAACGTATCTATATTTTTTGATTGTTGCATGCTATATTATCTACTGTTTTGGACTATATTGGGCTTTATTTTCCACTTTTATATTATTTTTGGGACTAACCAATTAACCGTAGGCCCAGCCCAGAATTGCTGTTTTTTGCCTATTTCAGTGTTTCGAAGAAACGGAATATCAAACAGAGTCCAAACGGAATAAAATCTTCGAGAACGTGATTTTCTCACCGAACGTGATCCAGGAGACTTGGACCCTGCTCCAAGGAACAAAAGAGGCGGTCACGAGGGTGGGGGGAGCCCCCCCTAGGGCGTGCCCCCTGCCTCGTGGGCCCCTCGGTGCTCCATCGACGTACTCTTTCCTCCTATATATACACACGTACCTCCAAACGATCAGAACAGGAGCCAAAAACCTAATTCCACCGCCACAACTTTCTGTATCCACGAGATCCCATCTTGGGGCCTGTTCCGGAGCTGCGCCGGAAGAGGGTCGTCATCATGGAGGGCTTCTACATCATCCTAGCCCCTCCGATGAAGTGTGAGTAGTTTACCTCAGACCTTCGAGTCCATAGTTAGTAGCTAGATGGCTTCTTCTCTCT
Source organism: Triticum aestivum (assembly GCF_018294505.1). Classification (NCBI taxonomy): domain Eukaryota; kingdom Viridiplantae; phylum Streptophyta; class Magnoliopsida; order Poales; family Poaceae; genus Triticum; species Triticum aestivum. Next base: position 473,488,850 of record NC_057803.1, read on the forward strand.
CCTTGAATCTCAATACAAAGTTCTCCCCCTTTCTTGTGGAGATCTATTCGATGTAATCTTCTTTTTGTGGTGTGTTTGTTGAGACCGATGAATTGTGGGTTTATGATCAAGTCTATCTATGAATAATATTTGAATCTTCTCTGTATTCTTTTATGTATGATTGGTTATCTTTGCAAGTCTCTTCAAATTATCCGTTTGGTTTGGCCAACTAGATTGGTAGTTCTTTCCATGGGAGAAGTGCTTAGCTTTGGGTTCGATCTTGCGGTGTCCTTTCCCAGTGACAGAAGGGGCATCAAGGCACGTATTGTATGGTTGCCATCGAGGATAGCAAGATGGGGTTTATTTCATATTGCATGAATTTATATCTCTACATCATGTCATCTTGCTTAAGGCATTACTCTGTTTTTAACTTAATACTCTAGATGCATGCTGGATAGCGGTTGATGAGTGGAGTAATAGTAGTAGATGCAGAATCGTTTCGATCTACTTGTCACGGACGTGATGCCTATATACATGATCATGCCTAGATATTCTCATAACTATGCTCAATTCTGTCAATTGCTCAACAGTAATTTGTTCACCCATCATAGAATACTTATGCTCTTGAGAGAAGCCACTAGTGAAACCTATGACCCCCGGGTCTATTCTCATCATATCAATCTCCATTACTTTAATCTTGCTTTGCTTTTTACTTTGCCTTTACTTTTTACTTTGCATATTTATACCAAAAATACCAAAAAATATTATATCTATCAGATCTCACTCTCGTAAGTGACTGTGAAGGGATTGACAACCCCTAATCTCGTTGGTTGCAAGTAGTTATCGTTTTGTGCAGGTACGAGGGACTTGAGCGTGGCCTCCTACTAGATTGATACCTTGGTTCTCAAAAACTGAGGGAAATACTTACGCTACTCTGCTGCATCATCCCTTCCTCTTCGGGGAAAACCAACGCAAGCTCAAGACATAGCAAGAAGGATTTCTGGCGCTGTTGCCGAGGAGGTTCGTGCAAGTCAAGATTTGACTCCCGACAACGAGCCATTTCTGGCGTCGTTGTCGGGGAGTCTACACAAAAAGTCAACATACCAAGTACCCATCACAATCCCTATCTCTCGCATTACATTATTTGCCATTCGCCTCTCGTTTTCCTCTCCCCCCCAATTCACCCTTGCCGTTTTATTCGCCCTCTCTCTCTCAATCCTCCCTCTCTATTTGCCTTCTTTTGCCCGCTTGCCTTTTTGTTTGCTCGTGTGTTAGATTGCTTGTTTGTCGCGATGGCTCAAAATACTACCAAATTGTGTGACTTCACCAATACCAATAATAATCATTTCCTTAGCACTCTGATTGCTCCTCTTACCGATGCTGAATCTTGTGAAATTAATACTGCTTTGTTGAATCTTGTTATGAAAGATCAATTCGTCGGCCTTCCTAGTGAAGATGTCGCTACTCATCTGAATAGCTTCGTTGATTTATGTGATATGCAAAAGAAAAAAGATGTCGACAATGATGTCGTTAAAATGAAGCTATTTCCTTTTTCTCTTAGAGATCGTGCTAAAGCTTGGTTTTCGTCTTTGCCTAAGAATAGTATTGATTCATGGAACAACTGCAAAGATGCTTTTATCTCTAAGTATTTTCCTCCCGCTAAGATCATCTCTCTTAGAAACGATATTATGAACTTTAAACAACTTGATCATGAACATGTTGCACAAGCTTGGGAGAGAATGAAATTAATGATAAGTAATTGCCCTACTCATGGTTTGAATTTGTGGATGATCATACAAAATTTTTATGCCGGATTGAATTTTGCTTCTAGAAATCTTTTAGATTCGGCCGCAGGAGGCACTTTTATGGAAATCACTTTAGGAGATGCTACTAAACTCCTAGATAATATTATGGTTAATTATTCTCAATGGCATACTGAAAGATCTTCTAATAAAAAGGTGCATGCGATAGAAGAAATCAATGTGTTGAGTGGAAAGATGGATGAACTTATGAAATTATTTGCTACTAAGAGTGTTTCTTCTGATCCTAATGATATGCCTCTGTCTACTTTGATTGAGAATAACAATGAATCTATGGATGTGAATTTTGTTGGTAGGAATAATTTTGGTAACAACGCTTATAGAGGGAATTTTAATCCTAGGCCATATCCTAGTAATCCTTCTAATAATTATGGGAATTCCTACAACAACTCTTATGGAAATTATAATAAGATGCCCTCTGAATTTGAGAATAGTGTTCAAGAGTTTATGAATTCATAAAAGAATTTTAATACTTTGCTTGAAGACAAATTGCTTAAAGTTGATGATTTGGCTAGAAACGTTGTTAGAATTTCTCTTGAGGTTGATTCTTTAAAGCTTAGATCTATTCCTCCTAAGCATGATATCATGAGTCTCTCAAAGCCATGAGAATTTCCATTGATGAGTGCAAGGAAAGAACCGCTAGGATGCGTGCTTCCAAAGATGCCTTTATTAAAGCGTGTTCTTCCAATTCCTATGAAAATCAAGATGAAGATCTAAAATTTATTGATGTGTCCCCTATTAAATCTTTGTTTTGCAATATGAATCTTGATGAAACTGAATATGATCTTCCTTTACCTAGAAGGCGTTCTAAAAATTTGGAGTATTTAGATCTTAATGATGAAATTGATGAAAGTGGGATTGAAAGAAATAAAAATCTTGATGTTGCTAAACCCATTATATTGGATTTCAAGGAATTTAATTACGAAAGTTGCTCTTTAATTGATTGTATTTCCTTGTTGCAATCCGTGCTAAATTCTCCACATGCTTATAGTCAAAATAAAGCCTTCACCGAACATATTGTTGATGCCTTGATGCAATCTTATGAAGAAAAACTTGAGTTGAAAGTTTCTATCCCTAGAAAACTCTATGATGAGTGGGAACCAACTATTAAAATTAAAATTAAAGATCATGAGTTTTATGCTTTGTGTGATTTGGGTGCTAGTTTCTCTACTATTCCCAAGACTTTGTGTGATTTACTAGATTTCCACGATTTTGATGATTGCTCTCTAAACTTGCATCTTGCGGATTCCACTGTTAAGAAACCTATGGGAAGGATTAATGATGTTATTATTGTTGCAAATAGGAATTATGTGCCCGTATATTTCATTGTTCTTGATATAGATTGCAATCCTTCTTGCCCTATTATTCTTGGTAGACCTTTCCTTACAACGGTTGGTGCGATTATTGATATGAAGAAGGGAATATTAGATTTCAATTTCCATTAAAAAAGGGCATGGAACACTTTCCTAGAAGGAAAATAAAATTGCCATATGAAACTATCATGAGAGCCACTTATGGATTGCCTACCAAAGATGGCAATACCTAGATCTATCCTCGCTTTTATGCCTAGCTAGGGGCGTTAAACGATAGTGCTTGTTGGGAGGCAACCCAATTTTATTTTTATTCCTTGATTTTTGATCCTGTTTAGTAATAAATAAATTATCTAGACTCTGTTTTGTTTGTGTTTTTTGTGTTTAAATTAGTGTTTGTGCCAAGTAGAACCGTTGGGAAGACTTGGGGAAAGTCTTGTTGAACTTGCTGTAAAAAACAGAAACTTTAGCGCTCACGAGAACTGCTGTCATTTTTATTTGAAGAGTTGTATTTAGTTAATTCTTTTTGAAGATGATTAATAGATAAATTCCTCACGTCCAGCAATTTATTTTAGAATTTTTGGGGTTCCAGATCTTGCGCTAGCTACAGATTACTACAGACTGTTCTGTTTTTGACAGATTCTGTTTTTCGTGTGTTGTTTGCTTATTTTGATGAATCTATGGCTAGTAAAATAGTTTATAATCCATAGAGAAGTTGGAATACAGTAGGTTTAAAACCAATGTAAATAAAGAATGAGTTCATTACAGTACCCTGAAGTGGTCTTTTGTTTTCTTTCGCTAACGGAGCTCACGAGTTTTCTACTTTAAGTTTTGTGTTGTGAAGTTTTCAAGTTTTGGGTGAATTCTTTTGATGGATTATGGAAAAAGGAGTGGCAAGAACCTAAGCTTGGGAATGCCCATGGCACCCCCAAGATAATTCAAGGACACCAAAAAGTCAAAGCTTGGGGATGCCCCGGAAGGCATTCCCTCTTTCGTCCACTTCCATCGGTAATTTACTTGGAGCTATATTTTTATTCACCAACATGATATGTGTTTTGCTTGGAGCATCTTGTATTATTTGTGTCTTTGTGTATTAGTATGCCACAATCATCCTTGCTGTACACACCTTTTGAGAGAGCCATACATGAATTAAAGTTTGATAGAATACTCTATGTGCTTCACTTATATCTTTTGAGCTAAGTAGTTTTGCTCTATGTGCTTCACTTATATCTTTTGAGATAAGTAGGTTTGCTCTATGTGCTTCACTTATATCTTCTGAGCGTTATAATTTCGCTCTATGTACTTGACTTAGATATTTTAGAGCACAGTGGTGGATTTGTTTTAAAGAAACTATTGATCTCTCATGCTTCACTTAAATTATTTTCAGAGTCTCTTAATAGCATGGTAATTTGCTTAATAATAATACGCTTGGTATTCAAGATTTGTGAAACTTTCTTTTGAGTGTGTTGAATACTAATAAAAGATTGAAACATGATAATTGTTTTGAGATATGGAGGTGATAATATTAAAGTCATGCTAGTTGAGTAGTTGTGAATTTAAAGAATACTTGTGTTAAAAGTTTGTGATTTCCGTAGCATGCACGTAGGGTGAACCGTTATGTGATGAAGTCGGAGCATGATTTATTTATTGATTGTCTTCCTTATGAGTGGCGGTCGGGGAGGAGCGATGGTCTTTTTCTACCAATATATCCCCCTAGGAGCATGCGCGTAATACTTTGCTTTGATAACTTCTAGATTTTTGCAATAAGTATATGAGTTCTTTATGACTAATGTTGAGTCCATGGATCATACGCACTCTCACCCTTCCACCTTTGCTAGCCTCTCTAATACCGCGCACTTTTCACCGGTATCATACACCTACCATATACCTTCCTCAAAACAGCCACCATACCTACCTATTATGGCATTTCCATAGCCATTCCGAGATATATTGCCATGCAACTTTCCACCATTCCGTTTATCATGACACATTCCATCATTGTCATATTGCATATCCCGGTACACTGCAGGATGCATTCACATAGAGTCATATTTTGTTCTAAGTATTGAGTTGTAAGAAAAATAAAAGTGTGATGATCATCATTCAATAGAGCATTGTCCCAAATAAAAAAAGAAAGGTCAAAGAAAAAAAAAGGCCCAAAAAAGGGGCAATGGTACTATCTTTTTTTCCACACTTGTGCTTCAAAGTAGCACCATGATATAGCGAGTCTCATATATTGTGCTTCAAAGTAGCACCACGTTCTTCATATAGAGAGTCTCATATTATCACTTTCATATACTAGTGGGGATTTTTCATTATAGAACTTGGCTTGTATATTCCAATGATGGGTTCCTCAAATTGACCTTGGTCTTCATGAGCAAGCAAGTTGGATGCACACCCAGTTAGTTTCTTTTTGAGCTTTCATATACTTATAGCTCTAGTGCATATGTTGCATGGCAATCCCTACTCACTCACATTGATATCTATTGATGGGCATCTCCATAGCCCGTTGATACGCCTAGTTGATGTGAGACTATCTTCTCCTTTTTGCCTTCTCCACAACCACCATTCTATTACCTATAGTGCTATATCCATGGCTCACGCTCATGTATTGCGTGAAGATTGAAAAAAGTTTTGAAAAAGTTAGAGTATGAAACAATTGGTTGGCTTGTCATCGGGGGTGTGCATGATTTAAATACTTTGTGTGGTGAAGATAGAGCATAGCCAGACTATATGATTTTGTAGGGATAACTTTCTTTGGCCATGTTATTTTGAGAAGACATAATTGCTTTGTTAGTATGCTTGAAGTATTATTATTTTTATGTCAATATAAACTTTTGTCTTGAATCTTCCTAATCTGAATATTCATACCACAATTAAGAAGATTTGCATTGAACTTATGCCAAGTAGCACTCCGCATCAAAAATTCTCTTTTTATCATTTACCTACTCGAGGACGAGCAGGAATTAACCTTGGGGATGCCTGATACGTCTCCAACGTATCTATAATTTTTGATTGGTCCATGCTATATTATCTACTGTTTTGGATTATATTGGGCTTTATTTTCCACTTTTATATTATTTTTGGGACTAACCTATTAACCGGAGGCCCAACCCAGAATTGCTGTTTTTTGCCTATTTCAGTGTTTCGAAGAAACGGAATATCAAACGGAGTCCAAACGGAATAAAATCTTCGGGAACGTGATTTTCTCACCGAACGTGATCCAGGAGACTTGGACCCTGCTCCAAGGAACAAAAGAGGCGGTCATGAGGGTGGGCCCCCCCTAGGGCACGCCCCCTACCTCGTGGGCCCCTCAGTGCTCCACCGACGTACTCCTTCCTCCTATATATACACACGTACCCCCAAATGATCAGAACATGAGCCAAAAACCTAATTCCACCGCCGCAACTTTCTGTATCCACGAGATCCCATCTTGGGGCCTGTTCCGGAGCTCCGCCGGAAGAGGGCCATCATCACGGAGGGCTTCTACATCATCCTAGCCCCTCCGATGAAGTATGAGTAGTTTACCTCAGACCTTCGGGTCCATAGTTAGTAGCTAGATGTCTTCTTCTCTCTCTTTGAATCTCAATACAAAGTTCTCCCCCTCTCTTGTGGAGATCTATTCGACGTAACCTTCTTTTTGCGGTGTGTTTGTTGAGACCGATGAATTGTGGGTTTATGATCAAGTCTATCTATGAATAATATTTGAATCTTCTCTGAATTCTTTTATGTATGATTGGTTATCTTTGCAAGTCTCTTCGAATTATCTATTTGGTTTGTCCAACTAGATTGGTAGTTCTTGCCATGGGAGAAGTGCTTAGCTTTGGGTTCGATCTTGCGGTGTCCTTTCCCAGTGACAGAAGGGGTAGCAAGGCACGTATTGTATCGTTGCCATTGAGGATAACAAGATGGGGTTTATTTCATATTGCATGAATTTATCTCTCTACATCATGTCATCTTGCTTAAGGTGTTACTCTGTTTTTAATTTAATACTCTAGATGCATGCTGGATAGCGGTCGATGAGTGGAGTAATAGTAGTAGATACAGAATCGTTTCGATGTACTTGTCACGGACGTGATGCCTATATACATGATCATGCCTAGATATTCTCATAACTATGCTCAATTCTGTCAATTGCTCAGCAGTAATTTGTTCACCCACCGTAGAATACTTCTGCTCTTGGGAGAAGCCACTAGTGAAACCTATGGCCCCCAGGTCTATTCTCATCATATCAATCTCCATTACTTTAATCTTGCTTTGGTTTTTACTTTGCCTTTACTTTTTACTTTGCATCTTTATACCAAAAATACCAAAAAAATATTATATCTATCAAATCTCACTCTCGTAAGTGACCGTGAAGGGATTGACAACCCCTAATCGCGTTGGTTGCGAGTAGCTATCATTTTGTGCAGGTACGAGGGACTTGAGCGTGGCCTCCTACTGGATTGATACCTTGGTTCTCAAAAACTGAGGGAAATACTTACGCTACGCTGCCGCATCATCCCTTCCTCTTCGGGGAAAACCAACGCAAGCTCAAGACGTAGCAGCAACCTGCAGCGACACCTGCTTATTCATAAAGACAACTTATGTTAGACTCCAGCGATATTTCTTTTCGATCCTCTGTTCGGCTTTTTCTTTTCGAACACCAAATAGAGCATCAGGGGCTACTGTTATACTATGATATTCTTCCTACAAATGCATTACTTACCTCAAAGCCTGATAGAAGGCTAGTGCAGGCTTTGGTCAGTCTGCTTTTCATGAACTAGACCTTCGCTATTACCGTGCCCATAAGGGCGCGGTGCGCATTCACAATAGAGGCGCCTCGTAGCGCCTCTAGCAGGTTATCTGGTGCCTCTAGTTGGATAGAGGTCACCGGCGGAACAGGCACATTCCCTCCTTTCGGGGCATGTCGTTCGTTGGACTCCGGAGCCTTATAGGTCTCTAGAATGGTATCCGGCACAGGTCCAAAGGGAACCTGGCCCCCGTCGCCAGTCCCCACAGGGGCTTTTTCCCCCATGCATCCATCAATTGAGGAATCATCCCGGGGCACCACCCTGACGATCTCCTGAAGCCCCCCCCCCCCCCCGGTCAGGGAAGGTCTCTTGCGACACCACCTCGTCGTCACCCTTGGGAGAGACGGAATGAGCTGGTGGCGGAGACATGCTAGCCATCTCCTTTGAGTCTAGCGATCCCTCTGACGAGGATCGCAGGGAGCCATCGCGTGCTGGACTGCAATAGCAAGGTTTAAAGTGTATCAATATTACAAATCGGGAAGGCTAGACATTTTCGGATCCTGGTACTTACGAGTCGGCTAGAGGCTTGGTCCGGCGAGGTCGCTCCGGACTGCTGTCAACATCCCACACGGAGTTGTCCGCGTGGGAACCCTTAACCCTCTTAGGCGCTTTCGCCTCTGGATCTGCGGGGGCCGCTCTTTTCTTCCTCCCCACTTTAGGTGGGGAGTCGCTTTCTTCTTCCTCTTCGTCGTCGTCGTCGGCAGACGAAGAAGAAGTTTCATCGTTGGACATCACATCTGAAGCGCCTTTTCGGTGAGGGCCCTTCTAGGCCCCTTTGGCCGCTTTCTTGGTCATCTTCTCTGGCACCTCATAAGGTGCTGGTAAAAGCATTTTCGTCAATAACGGGAATTCTTGGTCTTCGGGCAGCGGAGCCGGACTGTTAATCCCCTCCACTATCTTGACCCAGGCCTGAAAACATGGGTAGAAAAGCTTAGGCTTTTTATCAAAATATGCTAGTAAAGGGTACGCCTTGAAAACATTAAAAGAACTCACCGGGTTAGCCTGGCGTTTTAAGCTAAGCCCGCGATCTTCGGTCGTGGGCGATGGCGTCTCGCCGGCCTTGAAGAGCACCTTCCAGATTTCTTCGTGCGTCATGCCGAAGAGCTCTAGTAGCATCTGGTGCTTGGCCGAATCGTACTCCCACAGATAGCAAGTCCGGCGTTGGCACGGAAGGACCCAACGAATGAGCATGACCTGGACCACGTTGACAAGTTTGATCTTCCTATCCATCATGTTCTGGACACATGTTTGGAGCCCAGACAGCTCGTCCGAGGGATCCTAGGTCAGGCCCCTCTCTTGCCAGGAGGTGAGCCCCATCGGGAATCCAGATCTGAATTTGGGGGCTGCCACCTAGTTGGCGTCGCGTGGCTCGGGGATATAGAACCACCCCGATTGCCACCCGTTTACCGTCTCCGTGAATGAGCCTTCGGGCCAGGTAACGTTGGGCATCTTGCCCACCATGGCACCTCCGCACTCTGCTTGTTAACCGCTCACCACCTTCGGCTTCACGTTGAAGATCTTCAACCATAGGCCGAAATGAGGCGGGATGCGGAGGAAGGCCCCGCACATGACAATGAATGCCGTGATATTAAGGATCACGTTGGGGGCTAGGTCATGAAAGTCTAGCCCGTAGTAAAACATCAGTCCGCGGACGAAGGGGTGGAGAGGGAAGCCCAACCTGCGGACGAAGTGTGTGATAAACACAACCCTCTCAGGGGGATCTGGAGTAGGGATGATCTGTCCCTTATCCGGGAGTCGGTGAGCGATCTCCTTGGCCAGATATCCGGCCTCCCGGAGCACCTTGATATCCTTCTTCCTAATGGAGGAGGCCATCCACTTACCCCGAGCTCCGGATCCGGACATTTTTTGGAGTGCTTTCTCAGTTGAGGGAAAAACTAGAAGCTCGGGCGCTGGAGCTCAGGGACGGAAGGACTAAGGAGGAGCTGAGGTGTGGGTGAAGGAAAGGGAATCCGTATCCCCTTATAAAGGCTGTGAATATCAAGCGTCTCCCCACTCGCCTCAAACTCACCTATTCCCGAGGGCCATGCTAATGGCATGGTTGGGCCGCCCACGCCCGTATTGATGAGAATCCCGTAATAAGGGGCATGATCTCTACTTCGACAAGACATGCCAATGGCAACCGCGTCTCGAAACGTGGGGCAGCAGACGAAAAATGGTCCGAAATTATGACCAGACAGACGTGATGTCATTATTGTAAAAGCTGTCAACGGATTAGACTCTTGTGAAAATATATATTCTCTCTACGGTTATGTATGGTGTATGACAGGTCCAGATACTATCGTCGCATCCGAAGACTATCTTGAAGTTCGGATAAAAGGGAACCCACCTTGCAATGCCGAAGACAATCTACGCGCCGAACTCCTCGTCATTGAAGCCAGGTTCAGGGGCTACTGAGGGAGTCCTGGACTAAGGGGTCCTCGATGTCGGTGTGAAACAACACCTATAGGATCACAAGAATCCCTACTACGGTTGCCGGGGCGCAGGGTTGCGAGGAGAGCGGGGCTAGTAGACAACACAAGGATCGTTTACCCAGGTTCAGGCCGGAAGGATGCGTAAAACCCTAGTCCTGCTTTGGTGGGTGTATTTCTGAGAGTTCTTGAGCTCTCGAACTAGCTGTGGTCAGCGTGTGGTTCCAAAGAGCCGAATCCCTCTTCTTGTCGCCCCGAGCCTCCTTTTATAGGAAAAAGGGGTTGCCACAATGGAACACAAGAGGTGGAAAAGTCTATAGTGGCATGAGGTTATCCCTCGTATTATAGGACAAGGTGCATTTAATGCACCGCTTAGGTGTCCTCTTGCTTTATCGGGGACGGGGGAGAGGCCCGTCCCATCCATCGCCGCTTCTCCTTGCTTCGACACGCGCCTCGGCCAGGGATGCATGCGGTGCCATGTAGGCAGGCAGGCAGCTGAGTTGGCGTGGTGGTGGAGCCTTCACGAAGATCTACATGCCACCACGTAGGCACTTGATGAGTTGGCCTGGGAGCAGCATGTTGCCACGCAAGTGCCTGCCCAGCTGGTTGGCAGCTGCATGTGAACGGCGCCGGGAGCTTGGTTGACGTGGACTTGGCGGTGGCCTTGCCGGCGTCTTTGGCGAGGCCCTTGCCGGGTGGCCCGGCAAGGGGTCTCGCCATGGTGTGTTGTCGTCCCCGGCAAGGATCTTGCCGGGGGTCTGCTGGCCTTCATTGGTAGGGATCCTGCCGATGATCGTCGTCTTCTAATCTGATCCTGAATATGTCTTCACAAAGATCCGTATGCCACCACAGGGGTGCCTTTCCGAGCCCTGGCCCTATGCCGATGACGGCACTAGGGGCCGTGGGCTCAAGGGAGGCTCGCCCTGTTGGCGTGGGGCGAGCTGTCCCGGCAAGAGTCTTGCCGGGGCCGCTGAGGCCACCCGGCAAGGGTCTTGCCGGGGGAACCTGCTTCGTCCCTCTGCTCTTTGTGGTCTTGTCCTTGGCGTTGCTTTGATTGTCTTGGGCTTTGATCTTACCTTGGCTCACCTCCCTTGTTCTGCTTGGTGTGGCCGTGGGCGCGGCTCTAACTGCCCGTGCATAGGAAAAGGGGTACAAAGATGCGCCCCTATTTTTGTACACCGACAGGAGCCCTGGGCCTGGGCCACACATAAGCGCAACACGTTGTTGCGCCAGGCCCAAAACGGTGTGCGGGCAGGTGGGGTGGTTTTAAGCGTGGTAAGTTTCTTCGCGCGCTTGGCCTCCCACGACCCACGCATGTGGCGCGGTGTGGGGGGTGTGCGTGACGTGGGCGGCATGCGTGGGACAGTTTCCGCACGCATGCGTCACGTCGCAGTAAAGAGGCGGCTCGCGTCTTCCCCGTAAAAATAGGGAGGCGTGGAGGCGTGGCTCATTTACTGAGCGGGGTCGGGGCGTGGTCTTCAAGGCGTCCATTCCCCGCGACCACGGGGAGTGGAGAGGTCACCTCACCCGTCCCTTCAGTTTTGCACGTCTGCGACGCGTCCTTGTGGTGGCAAACGGTGGAGGCGAGAAACCGGGCCGCCGCTGGTTGGGCGGCGGGTCGGTCCTGATTCCCCGCGCCTCCGGTGTCTGGATTGGCCGAGCGGGGCGGCCGAGCCTCAACCCCGTTCCTTTATAAAGAGGAGGAAGGGGGAAACGACACCTCGCATTCTTCCATCTTCCATCTCTTCTCTGCTTCTGCTCTTTCCTCTCACCTGCCATGGAGAAAGGGAATCCTGGCCCTTCGACGGTGGCGGCGAGGGTCGCCGCTCTACAGCGCGTCCCTCCCCCTCCTGAACCCGTGGTGGCGGAACCGACCGTGAAGGGAAGGTGGAGGGGCGAGGCCGTGGGCGAGGCCGAGTTAAAGGCCGTAGCGCTCGGGGAAGAGGAGGACGGGGCGGCGCGCCGAGCCCCGCCCCTGCCAATGATGCCCTTCCCGATGGAGGGCCGCGTTGAAGACCAGCCTTGCGAGTTCTTCATCAGGATCCGTCGGCCCCCACGTCGTCGTCTTCGTCTCCCCACTCCGTTCGCTCTGGTGATGGAGTGTGCCCCGCCCCAAACCCTCAGGTTGCACATGAGGGGCTGCGGGAACGGGGGCACGCGGGTCGACGTCGACTTCCCGGCTCCTCGAGTCATGTATCTCTGCTGTGGATGGAAGACATTCGCCCGCATCCACAGCTTGACGGTGGGGCTCGTCCTCTACTTCAAGTTAATGGAGGACGGCCTGCTCTTCGTCAAGGTCTTTGGAGATCTTGGAACTCATCTAAAATGTTGCGTGGAGAGCTCCTCTGATGGAGATTCTGACGATGGGAGCTCGTCCTCGAGGAGAGCGACGAGGAGGTCAGCGGGGTGGACAGCGGGGACGAGTCCGACTAGGCGTCGAATGCCCCGCGCCTGGGCGGGTGCGGCAGGAGCAGCATCTGCACCTGGCCGCTCCTCCGGCAAAAGTTGGCCGGGGCAGGGCCAGCTACTTGAACCTTGCGGGGCTGTCTCCTTGGGCGGCTGGCGTCGGGAGGCTACGGAAGAGGAAGAGGACGGGCGGCAAGACCGTTAACTCGGAGTACGCGGGCACCAACGCCTTCGTCGCGTATTGTCGTTCCTGCCGCCTCGTCTTCTAGCTCCTTTCCCGGCACTGTCATCACCGGCCCGCCTGTGGGTGGCCACCGAGATGTTCTCTTGGTGCTTTCTGCTGCTCGTAGCTCGCCTAGGCGCCCCTTTTGCCCTTTCGCCTCCTTGACCTGCCTCCTGAGGAGAGGGACAAGAAAGGGATTACGGGCATCTTTATCTTTCTTTAGTTTGTAAGCCTGCGGGCCTTTGTTAATTTTGAAACTTGTAATCCCCTTGCTCATGTTTTTCATCTCGCACAGATTGTACCTGTATGGGATGTTTTTAATGAAAAAGGGATGCTTGCCGGGTTTTCGTTCGCGGGTAAATCCCGCGACAGGGAGCGAATCCTTGTTCTTGTTTTAAGATAAACATTTTTCGCCCGGCAACAGGCCTTGCCGCCCCCCCCCCCACTCCACTCGACTGTTCTCGTGCTCTTGGCGGAGGCAGGGATGAAGTGGGCTTTAGGCTCCTCGTCCCACCTCCTTGCCGCCGCGGCTACAACCAAATCCGGACCAAGGAAATAATCCCTAGGTATAGGATAAAAGGGGAGCATGGCAGCCTAGAGATAAAAGCGAGTTTTCACATGCCCCAGTCCGGTTCCGAAATGCATGACAGAGGATAAAAGACTCATCTGGACCCGCAGCCCTTGGCAATCTCATCTTGCCGCATTTGGATCCTTGTGCTTGTAGCCCCCGGCAACTCTGGCTTGCCGGGGTCGGGACGCCGGTCCATTTCCTTCTTTCCGAGTAGCTCAACAGAAGTGCTCATATGCTCTGCGAACCAAAAGAGGACAGAAAAGGAACAGACAGACGCGCACTCAACCTCTAGGCTAGGGGTTAGTCGCCGCTAAGCACTATCAACCCTAACCAAGGAAGAGACTCGACCTAGCATGCATGCTATAACTTAGGGTGCGAGCGCTTCATTTATTCTCGCTCAGGGTCTGCGCCTGGCTTTGTACAAAGGGTCACATGCCTCGTCGGCAAAGCTTGTACAAAAGGTGGCTTGCCGGGAGGCCCGGCAAGCTGCGCCTTATGGGTAAAACTTGCGAAGATGCTCGATGTTCCAGGAGTTGCTCACTGGGATGGCATCTTCGGTCTCCAGGCGGACTGCGCCAGGCCTGGTGACTCGTATTACCCAATAAGGGCCTTCCCACTTCAGCGTCAACTTGTTGGAATTCTTGGCCGACTGAACGCGCCGAAGAACAAGGTCGCCTTCCTCAAGGCTTCGGGCATGAACCTTGCGGCTATGATAGCGGCGCAAGGCTTGCTGGTAGCGTGCCGCTCTCACAGCCGCCCGAAGACGATCTTCCTCAAGGAGCGTCGCGTCATCTTGGCACAACGGCTCTTGATCAAGCTCATCATAAGCGAGTACTCGAGGTGACTCATATATGAGTTCCGTGGGGAGAACTGCTTCTGCCCCGTATACCAGGGCAAAAGGTGTCTGGCCGGTGGCTCGATTTGGCGTCGTCCTGATCGACCAAAGAATCGCCGGCAACTCATCAATCCAGTGGCTTCCACTCTTGTGCAGCTTGTCAAAGGTCTTCATTCTCAAGCCTCGCAACACTTCAGCATTTGCCCTCTCCTCTTGGCCGTTGCTCCGTGGATGTGCCACGGAAGCAAAACAGACCTTGCTGCCGAGGTCTTGGATGTACTGCATGAAGTTCTGGCTTGTGAACTGCGTGCCGTTGTCGGTGCTGACTCTATTTGGCACACCAAAACGGCAGACCAGTCCTTTGAAGAACTTGACGGCTGACTGAGCAGTCACCTTCCTCATCGCTTCCACTTCCGGCCACTTTGTGAACTTGTCGATTGGAACATACAAGTACTCAAAGCCCCCGGCAGTGCGGGTGAAAGGGCCTAGTATATCGAGCCCCCAGACCAAGAATGGCCAGGAGAGAGGGATTGTTTGAAGGGCTTGAGCCGGCTGATGAAGCTTATTTGAATGGAACTGGCACGCTTCACACTTGGTTACTAGGGTCGTCGCATCCTGGAGGGCGATGGGCCAGAAGAAACCTTGCCGGAACGCCTTCCCGGCAAGGGCCCTTGACCCTATGTGGGAGCCACATATGCCTCCGTGTATCTCCGCCGAAGGCTCCAGTCCTTCCTCCCAGGGAATGCACATGAGTTTCATAGCGTTTGGCCTCCTCCGGTACAGGACGTCATCGACGAACTGGTACAGGGCGGACTGACGGGCTACTTTCTCTGTTTATTCCTACTCCTCAGGAAGCTCCCCTGTTTTGAGGAAGTGGACGGTAGGCTGCGCCCATGCCGGAGCCTGGGGCTCGACGACAAGGACCAAAGGCATTTCTTTCGCCATGAGAGCGGCTGTCTCTATGGCCAAGGCTTGACGCCCTGTTGGAGCCATTCTCTCTTGGGAAGGCTTAGCGTCTGCGGCAGCACCCTTGCCGGCGGCCCCAGGGGGCTCGGTAGGAAAGTACTTGCCGAGACCTGATTTCCTTCGCTTGTTCTGTCCCGCTGATGGTTCTACAGATGGTTGAGTTAACCGGAGCAAAAAGGTACCTGGTTCCACAGGTAGCTTGAATGCGGCACACTTTGACAGGTAATCGGCGATGTCGTTCTCCGCTCGGGGGACGTGCTCTGCCTGGATACCGTCAAAGCGTTCCTCCAGCTTCCTCACCTCATCTACGTAGGCTTCCATCAATGGGCTCTGATAATCCTTGTTGACCTGCCTGACAACGAGCTGCGAGTCGCCCCTGACGATGAGCTTCTTAACCCCGAGGTCTGCCGCGATCCTGAGATCGGCAAGCAATCCCTCGTACTCAGCAGTGTTGTTGGTGGACATCTCCCTGGGGCAGTGCATCTGGATCACGTACTTGAGGTGTTCTCCGGTGGGTGCGACGAGTAGCACACCGGCACCGGCGCCTTGCAGCGAGAAAGCCCCATCAAAGTACATGATCCAGTCGCGATCTACTTCCTTGCCGGGGAGAGTGGTCTCCTGGATTTCTCCATCAGGCGTCGAGGTCCATTCTGCAATGAATTCCGCCAAGACTCTGCTCTGAATTGTCGAGGTACTTTCAAACTTTAAACCGAAACTTGACAGCTCCAAGGCCCATTCCACAATCCTTCCGGTTGCGTTCGGGTTGTGCAGTATCCGTTGCAACGGGAGGCGGGTGACGACAGTGATCTCGTGGGCCTAGAAGTAGTGACGCAGCTTCCTCGAGGCCATAAGGAGGCCGAAGAGCAATTTCTGCATGCCGGAATACCTCGACCTAGCCCCCCTGCAAGAGGGAGCTGACAAAGTAAACCGGGTGCTGCATCATCTTCTTCTTTGGAACCACTTCACTTGACTGCGCGGGCCTTGCCTTGGTGGCACCGGACTCCGCCGGGGGCCGTGCCTTACCGGCACCAGGCCCTCTCGGGGGAATCTTTGGCTGGCCATCCGCTGGTTCTGCCGCCACTACCGCCCCCTCGTCAACCTCCCTCTGTGCCACCAGTGCGGCGCTGACCACTTGATTCGTCGCCGCCAGATACAGCAGCAACGGCTCTTGTGGTTTAGGCGCAACCAGTATCGGCGTGCAGGAAGGCTACTTCTTCAGATCCTGCAGTGCTGCCTCGGCTTCTAGTGTCCACTCTATTGGGCCTGCCTTCTTCAAGATTTTGAAGAAAGGAAGGGCACGCTCGGCGGACTTGGAGATGAACCGACTCATGGCGGCAACGCAGCCGGTGAGCCGACGCACATCCTTGATCCGCTTGGGTGCCTCGATCTTCTCAATAGCCTTGATCTTGTCTGGGTTTGCCTCGATCCCACGCTGCGACACAGAGAACCCGAGAAGCTTGCCGGACGGAACACCGAAGACGCACTTCTCAGGGTTCAGCTTGAGGTTGATCTTGCGCAGGTTTGCAAATGTCTCCTCCAGATCTTGCACAAGAGTGGGATCGTCTTTGGTTTTGACCACTATGTCATCCATGTAGGCTTCCATATTTCTATGGAGCTGAGGTTCAAAACCAATTTGGACTGCGCTTGCAAATGTTGAGCCGGCAATCTTCAACCCGAAAGGCATCCGTAAAAAGCAATATGTACCACATGGGGTGATGAATGTCGTCTTCTCTTCATCCTCTCTTGTCATGAAGATTTGGTGATAGCCTGAGTAGGCGTCGAGGAATGATAACAAATCACACCCAGCCGTGGAGTCAACAATCTGGTCGATGCGCGGCAATAGGAAGGGGTCCTTAGGGTAAGCCTTATTAATATCTGTTTAAGCAATACATAGCCTCCACTTCCCATTCGCCTTGCGCACCACTACTGGATTGGCCAACCACGTCCGGTGGAGCACCCCTCTCACCAAACCTATCGCTTCCAACTTCCTAATCTCCTCTGTGATGAACTCCTATCTTTCCAGAGCCTACTTCCTGACCTTCTGCTTGACGGGCCGCGCGTGGGGACAGACAGCTAGGTGGTGCTCAATCACCTCCCTGGGAACACCGGGGATGTCAGACGCTTTCCATGCAAACACGTCGACATTTGCCCGCGGGAAGGTGACGAGCGTGCCTTCCTATTTGCTGTCGAGGGTGGAGCCTATGATGAAGGCCCCTCCCGTGCCATCCTCCCCAACGGGCACCTTCTTAGTCTGCGGCGGCTCGGCTCTGGATCTCTTGCTCTTGTCGGTAGAGTTCTCTGGCACGTCCTCAATGGTGGCACAACACTCCGAGGAGGTGCGCTTGCCGGAGTGGGTGTGAGAGGTCTTGTTAGGTTCCTTTTTCCCTCCCGGGCTGTCAGCGGCAGGAGCAGGTGCCTTGACGGCAGTTGCTGCAACTGCTTCTCGGTAGAGCTGGTCGGTGCAAATCAGCGCGTCCTTCTTGTCGGAGAGGTCGGAGATGATGGTCAACGACCTGGGCATCTTTAGCATGTTGTAGACGTAGTGTGAAGCCGCCATGAACTTGGCCAATGTCGGGCGGCCGAGGATCCCGTTGTAGGGTAAGGGGATCTCGGCCACGTCGAAGACGATCTTCTCCGTCCTGTAGTTCAACTCTCTTCCAAATGTCACAGGCAGTGTGACCTTTCCCTTCGGCTGGCTCCTCCCCGGATTGACCCCTTGAAACGTGCCCGTTTCCTCGAGGTCTCCATCAGGGATTTGCATCCTTTTGATCACAACAGGTGAGATCAGGTTCAGGCCGGCCCCGCCGTCAACCAACATCTTGTTCACCCTGAGGTTGCGTATTGTTGGGGAGACCAACAATGGCAAACACCCGACCGCGGTAATGCGGTCAGGGTGGTCCTCGGCATCAAAGATGAGGGGCGTGTTGGACCACTTCAGCGGCTTCTGAGCGCCGAACGATGGCTCTGCCGCTGTAATCTCTCGCGCCCACTGCTTGAGCTGGCGGCGAGAGGTATGCAGCGAGGCGCCGCCATCGATGCACAAGGCCTCCGTAGCCTTCTGGAACCCTTGCTCACCAGACTCGTCGTCCTCGTTGTGATCGTTGTCTTCTTGTTTCTTGTTGCGGCACTGGGCGGGATTCTCTTGCCAGTTGTCCTTGCTGGGGCGGCCTATTTGGCTGCCACGCTTCTTGCCGGATCTCTCAGCACCGTCCTGGTCCTTCTCCTTGTCCCGCCTTTCGTATTCAGCCTTTTGCTTCTTAGCAAGCAGCTCGACTTGTCGACAGTTCTGGAGGTCGTGGCCCTTGGTGCGGTGGATCTTGCAGTATTGCTTGCCGGAGCTTCCTGGCTTGTCGGTAGCCGCCAGGGCCTGGCAGGCGGTGCACCCGGCAATCTCCTTGCCGGGGGTGTCTGCCTTGACCTTCTTGCCGGCACCGGTGTCGTCAGATCCCTCAACGGCAAGCACGGCCTTGCCTTTGCGTTTCCTATTGCGATGCCGGCTCTTCTTCGTCGGAGTGGCGATGTCTTCATTAGTAGAGTTGGTTTCCACGCCGACGTCTTCGTAGGGGTACTTCCTTCCTTCTTCAGCCCGGGTGCACCTACCGGCCGGAACGTAGAGCTCGGCCACATCCTTAACCTTGGTCATCGCCAGCTCCTCGCGCATCTTGCGATTGCGTACGTTCTGGTGGAACGCACTAATCACAGTGGCAGGATGAACGTCGGGGATGTTGTATTGCACCCAGCTGAATCTCTGGATGTACTTGCGCAGGGTCTCCCCTTCCTTCTGGGGAATGATATGCAGAGCACTGGCCTGGCCATGAGCTTGGTGGCCCCCTGTGAAGGCGCCAACGAACTCATGGCACAAATCTGACCAGGAAGAAATGGAATCCACCGGCAAGTGCATCAACCAAGACATCACATTGGGCTTGAGCGCCAGCGGGAAATAGTTGGCAAGCACCTTGTCGTCGCGAGCCCCAGCGGCCTGCATCGCGATGGTGTAGATGTTGAGGAACTCAGATGGATGGGTCTTGCCGGTGTACTTCTCGTCGACGTCGGGCTTGAACGTGTGGTGGGACGGCCACTGGAACTGCCTCAGCTCACGGGTAAAAGCCGGGGAGCCCACCTCGTAAGGTAGGCGCCGGGGCCTCCCGGTGCCGGGTGGTCCATAGCGGGTCCTGCCCGCTTGTCCGACTGGCGGCGCATTTTGCACCGGCGCTCGACGGTGGTTCGAGCGTCTTCGTGGGCTCGCTCTCGACGGACCTGGCGCTAGTCGCGGAGGGTTCGCGGGTCGGACGATGCTATGGAGATGTTATCACAAGCGTCGTCGCGACGGGCCGACGTCCACGGTGGCTGGCGAGGAGGAGGAGAGTGCAGAGTGGCCGCAGCTCCCCCGGTCCTCCCAGCGCCAGCGTGCGGTGGCTCGGTGGAGCGCTGGCCCAAGGGCCCCGTCGGTCGCGGATCGTCTTTGTTTGCGATGGCGACGAGGCTCTGGATGGTGGCCCTCCACTCGTCGAGCTTCTCCGCTGCAGGAGGGAAGTCGAGGAGCAGCTGTGCGCATGCCAAAGCTTCCGCTGGCGTGTGCGGCAGCGACAGCTGCGTGGATCACGGTGCATTTCAACTTCTAACTACGTTAGAAGGAGCTCCATCATGACCCGGCGGCTGCGTGCCATTTTCGCCAGCGCTTCGGCGAGCGTGCTAACCCCCCTCATTTTGTCGATGACGCACAGGGCTCTTCCCACGGCGGTGCCCAGGGTCACCAGACGCTGCTTGGCGTGCACACCATGGGAAGAACGCACGGCCGGTGTAGGCGTCCCGGAGATCATCGCGCCGCCTGGAGTGGGCACAGCGACACCCCTGGAGGGCCCTGTGCCGCCTACGGGGGGCCCAGCTCTGTCCTTGGATCCAGTGATGTGTAGCCGGTCATCTGGCGCGCGAACAACGCCGCTTGCCAGGCTCCGACTGCCTGAGTGATGCTGGTGCTCGCGGGCCGCGGGCCGGGTCCTGTCTGTGACCGGTATGCTACTCGTCTGCACTGGCACGGGTCGCTCGGCTCCCAACGAATCGACCGCTGTGGCCGTCTTCTTCTTAGGGGTCATGGCGACGAAGAACTGCTAGGCTAACTACTAGACCAGATTCTCACAATTGTGCCCCCTACCTGGCATGCCAAAGATGTCGGTGTGAAACGACACCTATGGGATCACAAGAATCCCTACTACGGTTGCCAGCGCGCAGGGTTGCGAGGAGAGCAGGGCTAGTACACAGCACAAGGATCGTTTACCCAGGTTCGGGCCGCAAGGATGCGTTAAACCCTAGTCCTGCTTTGGTGGGTGTATTTCTGAGAGTTCTTGAGCTCTCGAACTAGCTGTGGTCAGAGTGTGGTTCCAAAGAGCCGAATCCCTCTCCTTGTCACCTCGGGCCTCCTTTTATAGGAAAAAGAGGTTGCCACAGTGGCACACAGGAGGTGTAAAGGTCTATAGTGGCACGAGGTTATCCCTGGTATTATAGGAAAAGGTGCATTTAATGCACCGCTTAGGTGTCCTCTTGCTTTATCGGGGATGTGGGAGAGGCCCATCCCATCCGTCGCCGCTTCTCCTCGCTTCGACACGCGCCTCGGCCAGGGATGCATGCGGTGCCATGTAGGCAGGCAGGCAGCTGAGTTGGCGTGGTGGTGGAGCCTTCACGAAGGTCTGCATGCCGCCACGCAGGCACTTGATGAGTTGGCCCGGGAGCAGCATGTTGCCACGCAAGTGCCCGCCCAGTTGGGCTGGCAGCTGCATGTGAACGGCGGTGGGAGCTTGGTTGACGTGGGCTTGGCGGTGGCCTTGCCGGCGTCTTTGGCAAGGGCCTTGACGGGTGGCCCGGCAAGGGGTCTCGCCATGGCGTGTTGTCGTCCCCGGCAAGGATCTTGCTGGGGGTCTGGTGGCCTTCCTTGGCAGGGATCCTGCCGATGATCGCCGTCTTCTAATCTGATCCTGAATATGTCTTCACAAAGATCCGTATGCCACCACAGGGGTGCCTTTCCGAGCCCTGGCCCTATGCTGATGACGGCACTGGGGGCCGTGGGCTCAAGGGTGGCTCGCCCTGTTGGCGTGGGGCGAGCTGTCCCGGTAAGAGTCTTACCGGGGCCGCTGAGGCCACCCGGCAATGGTCTTGCCGAGGGAACCTGCTTCGTCCCTCTGCTCTTTGTGGTCTTGGCCTTGGCGTTGCTTTGATTGTCCTGAGCTTCGATCTTACCTTGGCTCACCTCCCTCGTTCTGCTTGGTGTGGCCGTGGGCGCGGCTCTGACTGCCCGTGCACAGGAAAAGGGGTACAAAGATGCGCCCCTATTTTTGTACATCGACACTCGGGCGTTCGGCCTGTTATCCATGGGCCGGACTGATGGGCTGTGAAGACATGAAGACCGAAGACTATACCTGAGTCCGGATTGGACTCTCCTTAGCGTGGGAGGCAAGCTTGGCGACCGACTATGAAGATTCCTACTTATGTAACCGACTCTATGTAAACCCTAGATCCCCTCGGTATATATATAAACCGGAGGGGATAGTCCGGAAAGGACACATTCATTACCATAGTCAAACAGGTTAGACTCCTAGGGTTTAGCTATCACAATCTCATGGTAGATCAACTCTTGTAACACCCATATTCATCAATATCAATCAAGCAGGACGTAGGGTATTACCTCCATAGAGAGGGCCCGAACCTGAGCAAACATTGTGTCCCCTGTCTCCTGTTACCATCGATCCTAGACGCATAGTTCGGGACCCCCTACCCGATATCTGCCGATTTTGACACCGACACCAGGCATGCCCTTCGGCACCACCGATCTATGATTCCAGAGCAATGGATCCCCTCTAAAACACATGTGGGTTTCGCTCAAAGGCAGCAGTGCTCCGAGCCGTAGTGAGAGGGCAGCCCGCGGGATCCTGGGATCTAAGGGATTATCCATGGCGGGATCCTCCATGGCGGGATCTGGTAGGCGAGGCGGGGAGGCGAGCCTAGGCGCTGGGAGAGCCCTAGGAGGCTAAGATAAAGATAGTACTACTCCACTCTGTCCATATTTAAATACAAAGGCCACCAACAGAAGCCCTGGCAAAAATTGATCATGTTGCCTACGTCCTGATTTAGTGGCCCCCTTTTTCGTGCCACTTTTCATGACATGCATAAATATTATGTTACTTAAAAAATGGTCAAAAATTGGCACAAAATACGAAGGAGACCAATGAAAGTAGCAACCCATGAGTTAACTACTCGCATGAACGTAGTGGAGTAGTAATGTCTTTCTTCCTCCCTCACGTCCACTCAATTTGCATGCGCTATAATTGACCATCAATGAAGTGAAGGAATTTACACGCGTCAAAGTATCACATGGGGTGGATCTTCATACAAAAATGCCCCCCCCCATGTACGCGCATGTACGTGTGGGGGAATGAGTGCGTGCGTGGCATGCGTGCACATCTTCGCTTCGTGCATGTACCGCCAGTGTGCCTCAGAGAGGACGAATAGATTCTTCTGGAACCAGTAGCACGTCATTGTGATCAATCCACACAAGGAGGTCGCGTCAATGCCTCCACATGTGCCACATGGCTTCATGAACTGTAAGAGAGACACTATGTAGCATGCCATTGGAATTCTAATTTACATGTTTTGCACATACTCTAAGTACTAGTAAGGTACACGTGCATTGCACGCATCAGATTTGGCAACCAAATTATGAATAAATACCACACTATAGCATGTAAGCGTTGAGTCATATATGCCTGATGTAGACGTTTGTTTAATTCTTATAGTTCAACTCATTCAAAATCAATTTGTTTTTATAAAAAAATCTAGGGCCTCTTTGATTCATAGGATTTCCAAAACGCGGGAATAGGAAAAACATGGTATTAGAGTGGAATGTCGTCTTGAATCCTATATGATTGTATGAGTGTTTGATTGTGCATAGGAAAAACGCAGGATTCTTTCAAACAAGTTTGAGTGGATGGGATGTTTCCTATGAAATCTAGTGCAAATTAATCCTATGGAAAAATTCCTATGGTTTACAATGCTTCGAATCAAACAACCAAGATAGGAAAAATTCCTAAGGATTAGAATCCTCCAAAATTCCTTTGAGAATCCTTTGAATCAAAGAAGCCCTTAATCTATTTTGTGATTCATGGAATTATGCATTGTAAAGCATAAAGTAAAAAACAAATAATGTCAATTCAACTAGAAAAAAGTTTGGGCAGTAATGATACGGAAGATTCTAGAATAAAGGAGAAGCACTTGTGTTTTGAGGTTTGTGCATTATGCTTAAGTTCAACCATGGAGTCTGCTTGATTGTACATGTGGCAAAATCCGGTGGGGGCTAGACGATGGTGCGAGGGTCCAAGTAGAAGGAGACTATGAAGGAGTGCACATGAGCGAGATCGATATTTAAAGGGTGGGGGTGAAAACGTGCGTTGTTGCGCGCAGTGGCGGAGTCATGAAAAATAAATGAGCTAGGGGGCCAAGCATTGCTTATCCTTTATGAGGAAGGCCAATTCATCAACTTAAACCATTTAGAGGAACATCGATCGTTGCACATGCACGTGAGAGATAAAAAATGCCCGATATGATGGAGAGGGGGAGGTGTATGTGTGCATACATGGGAGACCGACCTGAAGAAAAAGATTGCATGTGTGCGATGGATAATGCCGACTGGTAATGTGTGTGCATGCATGCACGGGAGAAAGTTAGTAGTACAATTATAAAGAGAAGATGACTGTGTGGGTGTAAAAGACTAGGTGAGGTCATAATCAATGTAAAGTTGAATTCAAATATTTGAATAAGAGATCATGATGTTCGAAACGCATGCATGCATGAATATAACTAAGATATGTGCGGTGTGGTTTGGAAACGAGCATGTTGTACTGTATACACACTGAACAAGGTCATACTGATTTGAATTTGAGATACCGATGGCAGACATCGTTTGGCCACATTGCATCCGTGCATGGACACACTATTCTAACTAGAGATGATGGCTGGCTTTCGCATCACATATCTATATCTATACCCCTATATTTTATATTTTTTATATAGTGTGCGGATAACTTTAACTTTCAAAGATGGTCGTTGGATGAAGCAAATCCGATGGTGCAGAGATGGCAAATTTGAGCACTACTGGCTGTTGGACATCATCTAGATTCCACCAGATTTTGCCACATGTACAATCTAGAAGACTCCATGGTTGAACTTAAGCATAATGCACAAACCTCAAAACACGAGCACTTCTTCTTTGTTCTAGAATCTTCCGTATCAGAATTGCCCAAATGTTTTTCTACATGATTTTCCATTATTTGTTTTACTTTATGCTTTACAATGCACAATTCCATGAATCTTAAAATAGATTAGCTTTCTTATAAAAACTAGATGATTTTGAATGAAACGAACTATAAGAATTAAACGAACATCTACATCATGCATATATGGATCAAAGCTTACATGCTATAATGTGGTATTTATTCATAATTTGGTTGCCAAATCTCCGCAATGCACGTGTACCTTACCAGTCTAAATGGTGTTTGTGTGTGTGTGTTGTGCGTGTTAAACACATTGTATGTAGTATCATACATGGTTTAGATTCCGAACATCTAGCTAGAGCACACATGTACTATGATTTGAATTCAACATAAAATGGATACATATATTTGAATTTGAGATCGTATGTACATGTAGTTCGCATCTATATAGGAATTTACTTCTCCTGTATTCATGTCATGTGTTGTGAAGATAATATTTAGATTGTTGTATAACTAACCCGAGTACAATCCCATTCAAACAGGGAAAATGTACTCAAATTTAATTAGTCCATATGCTAGACAACACACATTGTTTTTTTATTGTTGAGGGAAGTGCAAATTGTTTTGGTACTGTACACGTTATGTTTGTTGTCCCGATTCTTTTAGTTTTTGTTGTTGTATTTAAATGCATTTCTAGTAATATAGTAAAACAGGACATGGATCTCTCTAGTGATGAGGTGCGAATTGTTTTTTTGGTACACGTTAAACTTGTTCTCCCGAAATTTCAAGTCGCGCCTTGTTATGCCAAAATTTCAAGCTAGCATCTCTGTCTATCGTGGTGCGAAACTCCCGCCTCTTGAACCCACGCCTTGTTACCCCGAAATATTTAATATATATCTTTGTCTCATTGTGCTCTGAAAACTCCCTCCATCTCAACCCACGCCTTGCTATCCCAAAATTACAACGCGCGCGAAAACTCCCACCTCCTGCGAAATCCTGACACGCGAAATGCCCGTGATACGCCTGAACCGAAAGAACCACCTAGCTCAAATTGGTGGGGGTACTTTCGGAACTTACCCCACATTTCAGACAAGCGCGTCCCTAAGCCATGGTTCCGCCTCCCATCGCCTCATTTTCGCCATTCGAAATCCCAGGCCGCCATAACCTCTCCACTCCAGCCGCGAAACCCCACCCTCCTCCGTCCGCCACCTCACCGCTGCCCAGCCGGAGCCTCTTCCACGACGATGTCATCCACAGCAACACCTCGACGTCCCTCATCCACCGTATCGGATGAGGATCGGTTGTCGATCTCATCGTCCTGCCGGTTCAGCCACCCCGTCCTCCACCTCCAAGGAGCTGCCCCGACGTTCCCCTCGTCTTTCGCGCCACCTCCATTCCCACACCGCCGTCTTCACCTGCACCACCGGAAGAGCATCATCATCACCGTTTCCTCGGATGAA
This sequence comes from Triticum aestivum, assembly GCF_018294505.1. NCBI lineage: Eukaryota > Viridiplantae > Streptophyta > Magnoliopsida > Poales > Poaceae > Triticum > Triticum aestivum. The sequence goes on from NC_057803.1 coordinate 473,514,899, forward strand.
GCTGAGGCCTAATCGGCGCCACCAAAGAGGTTGTACACTAATCGCCGCATTTCCTTCTTCATTCGATCTCACGGTGCTGCCGGCGCTTGGTCCCGAGCCAACATGGTGTGGCTCCATCCATGGCGGCGTCGCCGGCCATTTCCTCCATGGCGTCGCTCCCTCGGCGGCGATGTCCACATCAGTAGGAGTTGCTGCTGCTTTAGCTCTCACTCGCGCTGCTGCTCTACGCTTGCTCTCAGTCTCCTGCCTGGTCTACTCTTGCTATTGCTCTTGCTCACGATGTTGCTCTCGCTCTTGCTCTTGCTTGTGATGCTGATCCGATTTGGCTACACTTCAGTCGACTGAATCGACTTTTGGCACAGTCGATTTTCAGGGGGTGGGGGGCTTGTCGGAGTTAAGGAAGAACCAGCCGCAGCAGGCAGGGGGGCTCGCCGGAGAGGTACCCCACTATCAATCTTAGGGTTCAGGGTGGGGACGGTGGTGGGCGGTGGCATCAGGATCACCAAAGAAAAAGCTCCGCACGGGGGGCTAGAGGGATGGCTAGGCGGCGGCGGACCGTTGATGGGGAGTGGTTTCGACGCGGGCGGAGCGGCGCACCGCCGGCCGCGGGCCGCGGGGGGCGGTGGTTTGGCCGGTGATGGCTGGCGGCTCAGGGGGTGGAGGTTGAAGATGAACTACTACATGACCAGCTGCCTCGGCTCTTGCACGCGCCGCTGCTACTGCTTTTCTGCTACTAGTGCGTTCATTTTCGCCAGCAAAATTCAGTTTCGACAGCAAAATTCAGTTTTGACGGTTAAGTTCAGTTTCGATAGTTAAATTCAGTTTCTACAGTTAAGTTCAGAGATGAGCGGCTGATGTATTTTACATCTAGCACTTTTTGGTTATGTATTTTACGTCATCTATTGGAGATGCTATTAGAATTCCACTCAGGTTAACGTTGTCTCTCTTGTCCTGCTTTAGCATCGGCGTCGTATAACTCACCGGAGTGCTCCAACGACAAAACCCTCCATCACAGCGGAGCAGTACCCCGGGATCCATCTCTAGATGCCTAAGATCTTCTTCCCCTCCTCCGATAGCCAAGTCAGCTGGAGCATCCTCACCGACCAACCCAATCATGCTAAGATCGACATCGCTTCGCCAAAGAGGTTGTACACTTGTTGCATCTCTTTTTTGCTCTACATGTTATATATATATTGTCCACTGGGCACACGTAGTAACATGAAATACGATTATTTTATCCTACTCTATGACAAGCAGTGAGGTACCAAGCAACTTAGCTATCCGTGATGGAATGTCTTGAACGCCATCATTATTTATCTCTGCGCGTTTGAGTCGTGCATTTGTCGATGGGCCTGGGAGTAGAGCTAGTAGGCCAATGGCCTGGGTCCAAAGTAGTAGAAGTAGCTCAAACATTTTTTGAGTGTATGCTTTTCCTTGCTCAAGCCTACCTACTAGAATCGCCGGTGCTTGAAAGGAAAAGTGAAGGAAAAACATAGGAATTGGACAGTTTCCTATGGTACTAGTATTCATGCATTTGGTTCAAAGGAATGGAGCAAAGGAAAACTGTAGGATTTGTTCCTTTAGTGTCTCCTTGAAAGAAAAACCGTAGGAATTTTAATTTCCACTTGTTCTCCTTTTCAAATTCCTATTCATGAAGCACAAGACTAAGAGATAGTAGCATAATAGCATTATAACCGTACATTTTCTTGTGGTTTGACTTAATCTCACCATGCTTCTTTGCATCCTGTGATCTTCCAATTCTTGTGAACAAAACACCCAGATTGGCAGAAATCCTGTGTTTTAAATTCTCTATTTTGCATGTGCATTCCTATCCTATTCCTGTCTATTTCCTATCACTGCATTGTTAGAATCCTCAAATTCAAACAAGCCCTTACACAATTATTTCTGTTACAGATATGTGTCAAAGAAAACCTTGTGTGGTTTGTCCTGCTCCTGTTGAGCTATGTTCCACCCCAGCACATTTGCTCCAACGACGAAAGGGTCACCATAGCAGGGATCCTCTCTCCAGACTGTCTTTCGCCGCCTCAGATCTTCTTCCCCGCTGCCAGCAGCCACGATAGCTGCATTACCATCATCAACTAAGCAGATGACCTTGAGGACTACACGGGTCCACAAGAGAGGCCGCACTCTTCCGTGTCTGCTTACGTTATGCATCACTTAATATGATGAAATGCTACTTTATCGTCGTGTTCACCTATTAGACTCTGAGTCAGGTCTAGACTAATGCTGAAACTTGAGTTTTTAAATGGTTGTGGGGTACATATTGGGGCAGCAATTAGTACTATCTGGTTAATCTCGGGTGTCTACTGTGAGTTTCATGTTGGGTGCAAACAAACATTAAAGGAGCCATTATCTGTATTTTAACTAAAGTTATTATCTGCCTGCTATCATTGGTTTTGGGTCTATCCACAGTTTGCTACCAGCACTCTGGATTTGTGCATGCACTCCTTACATAATCTCACTATGTTTCATTCCAATGCATGTCAGTTATTGTACACAATGGAACTGAACATGTAGAGCAAAAGAGACGAGCCTTGCGTGGCAATAAAATTTCATGCAGACGTCGCTCCATGGTGGGTGCAAAGGCAGCCCCCCTCCACCCATTTCGGATTGTAATCAAGAAGAAGATAACTGTTTTGAGGGGGATTCAGAAGGAGAAGACCACTCCTATTTACCCCCTAAGGTCTTCGCTCTAACTTGGCATGCTGATGTTGGTAATATCATGCATATGGTGCCTTGCATTGCTTACTTTATACATCAAATATGTCATCTGCTTAGTTTAGACATGCTTTAATGCCATCTGTTTAGTTTCTTTATCATATATGTGAATCATGCAATGCCATCTTGTTTAGCCAGGCATCATATATGTGAATTTTGCAATGCCACCCTGGTTAGCCAGTCATCTTATATGTGAATTATATCATGCCATCCTTTTTTATTACATGCTAAATTTGTCAACAATTTTAGTACATTCAATTACTCTTCCTATGCATCAGTCATTCGGCATGGTCATGGAAAAATCTGGAGTAGAAACAAGGTTTTCAGAGCAGACAATGCTGTCTGATGAAGCGCATGTCTTGTTGGTTACGAATAGCTCCTCAGTGGAGGATTCAGAGACAGATGACCAGTCCTATTTCCCCCCCGAGGTGCATGCTCGAACTTGGTAGGGTTATGTTGCTCATACCATGCATATGGTATCTTGCATTGCTATGTCATTTGCTTAGTTTAGACATGCTTTGTGTGAATACCACCTGTTTAGTGTCTAATTACCATATATGTGAATTATGCAATGCCATCTTGTTGCAAGACATCATATATGTGAATTATGCAATGATATCTTTTTGCAAGGCATTATATATGTGAATTATGCAATGCCATGCAGTTTAGCCAAGCGTCATATATATGAATTATATCATGTTGTCCTTTTTTGTATTTCTCGTTGCATTTGTCGACAATGTTTGTATATTCAACTGCTCTTCTTATGCATCAGCCATTTGAATTGGTGATGGAGAAATCTAGAGTGAAAACAAGGTCTTCAGAGCAGACAATGCTACCTGCTGAAGCAGATATCTTGCTGCTTACAGATAGCTCTTCAGAGGAGGATTCAGAGGCAGATGACCAGTCCTATTATCCCCCTGAGGTGTATGCTCAAACTTGGCAGGGTTACATTACTCATATCATGCATATGTTGTATTGCAATGCTTAGTTTTTACATCATATACACAATATTGAATGCCATCTCCTTAGTTGACACATCATATATGTGATTGCCCTCTGCTCACTTTCTTAGTATACAAATCATATATTTGAATTATATCATGCCATGATGTTTACATAGACAAAATGTATCTGAATTATGGCATGCCAACCCATTTTCTAAAGACATAATATAGTTATATCATCTCATGTTGTTTACATAGTCATCATATTTTGAATTATGTCATTCTATTCATGAATTATATCGTGCCATCATGTTTCCATCGACGACATGTTGGTGATTTATGGCATGCCAACCACTTTAATAGACACATCGTATAGTTATATCATGTCATCCTGTTTACATAGTCATTATATTTTGAAGTATGTCATTCTATCATGTTTGGTTAGCTATCATACATGTGAAATTGTGTCATGCTATCTTGTTTAATAGCCATCATATATGTGAAACTATGTCCTTCTATTCTGTTTGGTTAGACAACATAAATGTGAATTATTTCATGCCCTATTTTCTTCCCTACTGTCCATTGCACCTGTCTATCTTATAATGTGTGTACATTCAGTTAATTTTCTTGTTTATCGGCCATTTCAATTGGAGGGGGTGATGGCAGCATCTGTGGGAGTAAAAACATGGTCTTCAGAAAAGATCATGCTACCTGTCGATGCAGATAGAACCACGGTTGTACTTGCCCAAGAACCAGCCCCACAACACATAACCGAGACTCGCGCAGATTGTACCCCTACCCAGTTGGACAGAGAACCAGCTACACCCCTTCTAACCCCAACCCCAGCAGATAGTAACCTAGTTCCAGTTGACACAGCACCGTCTCCACCATAGAGCACCCAAACACGATCAGTTAGTAAGGCAACTGCAGTGCCCAAAGCACGAGGACCACCACTCCGAACCCCAAGTCAACGCTTAAAGAAGAAGAAGAATTGTTCTCATGTCAGGTTTCGTAGCTATGGTTCATACTACTTTGCTCTTGCATCACTGTATTTACTCATACCAACTAATTTCAAATTTGAAGGATGCAATTGAAACTCCAATGGCGCAACAGGTATGTTTTAAACCTGTTTCTTTAACGTGTTTGCTTTTGTAACTTGCTCTATGTTGATTTTAGTTTCAATTGAATAAACATTTATGTTCTCATGCCATGCACATTACAAGTGTTGTTATTGCTGTGTAGTTTCCCACAGTTATACTCTGTCTATGCTGGTTTGTATTAAATAGATATGATTCGAACTGTCTCTATCTTGATTTGGCAACATAAACTAGAATGATCTAGACCATACAATGACCATACTACATAGATATATGTTTGTTTCGTGCTGTTATCATGTCCACATACTACTGAACTGGTTTACGAAAATGAGTTTCATATACAACATGGTAAACATGTGATGTGTTTGTTTGTTTCTCTTTTATTACGCAGATAAAATATTGGAGAAGAGTACCCCGTTATGCAATGGTAAAGGAAGTAATGCAAATAAGGTTCAAGATAGTGAGACATCCCTGTTGGTCTCCAAGAAAGCTGATAAAAACTATATTGAAGACACTGAGACAACCCCAAAATCCTGTCTTGATGTAGTGTTCGAGTTATTGGCTACTACTGATGCACCAGCTCTTCGAACTTGCTGCGTGAATCAGTTCGGCTTCTTGAGTCTCAACTTCAAGTTGAAAGACATCGATCAGATGTTATGCGACAGGGAGCCAAAGGATTGAGGAAGTCCCTGCAAAATGCAGATGCATACTATCTGGTGCAACAACATGTGCTGGAGGATTTAAGCGCCAAACATGAGAAAGTTAATAAGCTTGCTAAGCATCTTGCCAGCATTGTGGGTACCCAGGATATTGTTCTTGAGCTCTTCAGAAGTGGTTTCAGTTCTGGACTTGTTTTGCTACGGCGTTTATTTGCAATGGTCGCCAACTTCGATAACTAGTGTATATGATATGCGGCTTTGTTCCCTATATTTGCACTGGTGGCGAACTTTGATGCTCGGTGGATGTAATATGTGTAATAGCCGTGATAGCCTAGCGTAAGTTGCTTGCTTATTTATTTCCTTGTTGTCTTGTTTATTTGTTTGCTTGTAGTCAGTGCAGATCTTTTTCCGTGGTTTGCTAGTGGATGCAATAACCTATTTTTTAAAACTAGGACACAATAACCATGGGCTACTTATTTACTATATTTACCATGGGCCTCCTACGAGCCGTAGAAACAATGGGCCTTCTAAGGGCCATAGAAACAATGGGCCTTGTACGGGTCGTATGATCGATTGGCCAAACATGGGCCAATAACAGACCGCATTATGGGTCGTAAACGGGCTAGATTTGAAATCGTCCGTTCATGGGCCGACCATAACAGGCCGTCATTAATCGATCGTATTTGATGACATTACGAAAACGGCCCAAAGGATTAACAGGCCACAAACGGGCCAATTGTAACCACGGGCTGAATTTGTCCCACAAGCAGAAAAGGCCAGTAACGGACCGTAAGTAACCGAATGCTGGAAATAAGCCCAAGAATAAATGGGCCCAAAGAAGGCCGAAAGATAACACGGGTTGGAAACGGCCCAATGGAATAATGGGTCGTTAATGGGTATAAAGTGGTACACTGTTCATTGCGGGCCAGATTCACCACGAGCCGTTAATCGGCCAAGAGTTACAAATGGCCACATATGGGCCAAAAGATATCATGGGCCGTACATGGGCCGAAAGTTAAAATGGGCTACAATCATATTGGACGGTCCAGATGAAGCTACTGGGCTTAATTCCGATAGGCCATTGATAACCCACAGGTATAGGGGATCGCAATAGTTTTCAAGGGTAGAGTATTCAACCCAAATTTATTGATTCGACACAAGGGGAGCCAAAGAATATTCTCAAGTATTAACAGCCGAGCTGTCAATTCAACCCCACCTAGAAACTTAATATCTGCAGAAAAGTATTTAGTAGCAAAGTAATATGATAGTAGTGGTAACGATAGCAGAAGTAACAGAAACTAATATTTTTGGTGTTTTATAGTGATGATAACAATAGCAACGGAAAAGTAAATAAGCGAAGAACAATATATGGAAAGCTCGTAGGCAATGGATCGGTGATGGAGAATTATGCCAGATGCGATCGATCATGTAACAGTCATAACCTAGGGTGACACAGAACTAGCTCCAATTCATCAATGTAATGTAGGCATGTATTCCGAATATAGTCATATGTGCTTATGAAAAAGAACTTGCATGACTTCTTTTGTCCTACCCTCCCGTGGCAACGGGTCCTATTGGAAACTAAGGGATATTAAGGCCTCCTTTTAATAGAGTACCAGACCAAAGCATTAACACATAGTGAATACATGAACTCCTCAAACTATGGTCATCACCGGGAGTAGTCCCGATTATTGTCACTTCGGGGTTGTCGGATCATAACACATAATAGGTGACTATAGACTTGCAAGATAGGATAAAGAACTCTCATATATTGATGAAAACATAATAGGTTCAGATCTGAAATCATGGCACTCGGGCCCTAGTGACAAGCATTAAGCATAGCAAAGTCATAGCACCATCAATCTCAGAACATACTGGATACTAGGGATCAAACCCTAACAAAACTAACTCGATTACATGATAAATCTCATCCAACCCATCACCGTCCAGCAAGCCTACGATGGAATTACTCACGCACGGTGGTGAGCATCATGAAATTGGTGATGGAGGAAGGTTAATGATGACGATGGCGACAGTTTCCCCTCTCTGTAGCCCTGAACGGACTCCAGATCAGCCCTCCCGAGAGAGTTTAGGGCTTGGCGGCGGCTCTGTATCGTAAAACGCAATGAATCCTTCTCCCTGATTTTTTTTCTCCCCGGAAGTGAATATATGGAGTCCAGGTTGAGGTCGGTGGAGCGTCAGGGGGCCCACGAGGCAGGGGGTGCACCCCCCACCCTCGTGGGCAGGTGGAGGCCCCCTAACGTGGATCTTCCTTCCACTATTTATTACATATTCCAAAATAATTCTCTGTTGATTTTCAGGTCATTCCAAGAACTTTTATTTCTGTACAAAAATAACACCATGGCAATTCTGCTGAAAACAGCGTCAGTCCGGGTTAGTTCCACTCAAATCATGCAAGTGAGAGTCCAAAACAAGGGCAAAAGTGTTTGGAAAAGTAGATACGATGGAGACGTATCAACTCCCCCAAGCTTAAACCTTTGCTTGTCCTCAAGCAATTCAGTTGATAAACTGAAAGTGATAAATAAAACTTTTACAAACTCTGTTTGCTCTTGTTGTTGTAAATATGTAAAGCCAGCATTCAAGTTTTCAGCAAAGATTGTGAACTAACCATATTCACAATAACACTTAGGTCTCATGTTTACTCATATCAATGGCATAATCAACTAGCAAGCAATAATAATAAATCTCGGATGACAACACTTTCTCAAAACAATCATGATATGATATAACAAGATGGTATCTCGCTAGCCCTTTCTGAGACCACAAAACATAAATGCAGAGCACCTTTAAAGATCAAGGACTGACTAGACATTCTAATTCATGGTAAAAGAGATCCAGTCAAGTCATACTCAATGTAAACTAACAGTAATGAATGCAAATGACAGTGATGCTCTCCAACTGGTGCTTTTTAATAAGAGGATGATGACTCAGCATAAAAGTAAATAGATAGGCCCTTCGCAGAGGGAAGCAGGGATTTGTAGACGTGCCAGAGCTCGATTTTGAAATAGATATGAATAATATTTTGAGCAGTATACTTTCATTGTCAACATAACAACCGAGAGATGGCGATATCTTCCATGCTACACACATTATAGGCGGTTCCCAAATAGAATGGTAAAGTTTATACTCCCCCTCCACCAACAAGCATCAATCATGGCTTGCTCGAAACAACGAGTGCCTCCAACTAACAACATTCCCGGGGGAGTTTTGTTTGCAATTATTTTGATTTGATTTGCATAAAGCATGGGAGTGGGCATCCCGGTGAGCAGCCATTTTCTCGTGAGTGAGGAGCGGAGTCCACTCCTCTTGAGAATAACCCGCCTAACATGGAAGATACGGACAGCCCTAGTTGATACATGAGCTATTCGAGCATACAAAACAGAATGTTTATTTGAAGGTTTAGAGTTTGGCACATAGAAATTTACTTGGAACGGCAGGTAGATACCGTATATAGGTAGGTATGGTGGACTCATATGGAATAACTTTGGGGTTTACGGAATTGGATGCACAAGCAGTATTCCTGCTCAGTACAAATGAAGGCTAGCAAAAGACTGGGAAGCGACCAGCTAGAGAGCGACAACAGTCATAAACATGCATTAAAATTAATCAACATCGATTGCAAGCATGAGTAGGATATAATGCACCATGAACATAAATATCATAGAGGCTATGTTGATTTTGTTTCAACTACATGTGTGAACATGTGCCAAGTCAAGCCACTCGAATCGTTCAAAAGAGGATACCACCCTATCATACCACATCACAACCATTTTAATAGCATGTTGGCACGCAAGGTAAACCATTATAAGCTCCTAGCTAATTAAGCATGGCATAAGCAACTATAATCTCTAATTGTCATTGCAAACATGTTTATTCATAATAGGCTGAATCAGGAACGATGAACTAATCATATTTACAAAAACAAGAGAGGTCGAGTTCATACCAGCTTTTCTCATCTCAATAAGTCAATCATATAATCATCATTATTGCCTTTCACTTGCACTACCGAATAGTGTGGATAATAATAATAGTGCACGTGCATTGGACTAAGGTGGAATCTGCAAGCATTCAATTCAAGAGAGAAGACAAGGTAATATGGGCTCTTTGTCAGATCAATGATAATGCATATAAGAGCCACTTTAACATTTTAATTATGGTCTTCTTCTCTCGACCCCCAAGGGAAAGAAAAGAAATAAAACTATTTACATGGGAAAGATCCCAACAAGCAAAAGAAGAACGAGAAATCTTTTTGGGTTTTCTTTTTATTACTACTACAAGCATGGAAAGTAAACTAATTAAAGGTTACAAACATTTTTTTTGTTTTTTACTAAGATTTATTAAACACACAAGAAGAAAGCATAAAAAGGAAAATAAACTAGCATGGATGATACAATGAAAAAGTATGAGCACCGACAACTAGCAATGAGTGTGTGAACATGAATGTAATGTTGGTGAGAAATACGTACTCCCCCAAGCTTAGGCTTTTGTCCTAAGTTGGTCTATGGCCACGGCTGGCCTGGCAGATATCCATATTAATAGTTGGGGTCGTACTGAGAAGAAGCCTCAAATTGCCACTGGTTAGCAATCACCTCCGGATCCCACTGGTAATTAGACTATCGTGGAGGATCAAATTGTGGTTCCGGCTCTGGCTCTGTAGCTGATGTAGGGTTCCGGTAGGTGTGAATGGCCTCCAACGGAACAAGGTACTTGTCTGCAGATAAATCAAACAAGGATGGAGCAGGCAAGGTAATAGTCTCAGGATGATTTTTACCAAATATTAATGTATACTTAAGCGCCTTTTCCCTATTCTTAACAATAAAATCATGTGCTACCATACTCTTATGATCTAGATAAACAGGAGGTAGCAACTTCTCTTCCTTCTCATAATGCCTAATAGGTATGTTGAAGTGTGCAGCAAGGCGCGAGGCGAAGATGCCTCCAAGGACGGGGCCCTTAGTACGGTTAAGATTTAACCGCTTTGCAATAATAGCGCCCATATTGAATGTGTCATCGCGAAATAAAGCATGGCACAAAATAACAATATCAGGGGCACTCGGGTTTCCACAGTTTCCGTGCTCAATTAAGCATCTACTAGCAAATATAGCAAAGTATAGTAGAACTAGAAAGTGTATGCTAGTAATTCGTGCATCGGAAACCTTCCTCGTTTCCCCTACAGTAATGGTATCAATAAACCCATCCACATCGTCGCGATGTGGTTCCTCTATGCTGCCCAAACAAACCCGACAAAAATCATAAAGTGACATATCCTTATGCTCATCATATAAATAAAATTTCACCGTAGGTGGTGAGCTCCTAGCATGGAAATGAAAGTTTTGCACAAAGATATTGGTGAGTAAGAGATACTGTTCATGTTGGTCGTGGAGGAAGGCGGTGAGGCCTACATTCTCATCCAACTCATAGAAATCATCATAAATCCCGTCTGCCCTCAAGAAATTATCACAAGTCCATTCACACGGCCGGCCCTCCGCGGTGCGAGGGAGATTATACTTGGGCATCTTATCCTGCTCACTTTGCTTATCCTTCGAGCTTCGGCTCGATGAGCCCCTCAAAAATCTCTTCATCTTTTTCTGAAAATATCTGAAATTTTTAGTAACTTCAAAATAAAAGTGAACCAAACTCAATAAAATTGATAGAACTACTCCCACAAGTGCCTAGAGACTATATCATGCATCAAAACTACTTTTAACCGTATAAATTTGACATGCAAGCACAAGAATAGGGTCACCTAAGCAGCAAAAATATGCAATGAATAAAGCACTAGAACAAAAACTAATTGGACCATTGGAGGAGTCACATACCAAGGAACAATCCCCCAAAGCAGTTTTCTGAGAGGTGCTTTGAGCAAGGAGATCGAAAATGGCAGCAAGATGAGCTTGGACTCGGGTTTGAGCTGGCTAGTGGTGTTTGTGGGAGGAAGAAGGAGTGTGTGGTAGCTGGAATAAGTGGAGGGGAGTCACCGTGGGCCCACGAGGCAGGGGGGCGCGCCCTGGACCCTCGTGGCCAGGTGCTTGCTTCCCCTGATGAGTTCTCAGTGCCAAATATTCTAAAATATTCTAGAAAAAATCATATTTAATTTTCAAGGCATTTGGAGAACTTTTATTTTTGGGGTATTTTTTATTGCATGGATAATTCAGAAAACAGAGAGAAATTACTATTTTTTCTTTATTTAATATAAATAACAGAAAGTAAAAAGAGGGTACAGAGAGTTGTGTTTTCTAAATTCATCCATCTCATGCTCATCAAAAGGAATCCACTAACAAGGTTGATCAGGTCTTGTTAACAAACTCATTCTGAATAACATGGAACTGGAGAATTTTCGAATAACACTAGGTTACCTCAACGGGGATATACATGTCCCCAACAATTAGTATATCATATTTCTTCTTGACAGTAGGAAGAGGAAATTCAAAACCTCCAATAGTGCTTGTTGAAATTTTTCCAATAGAATTGATATTGTGCACTTGAGGTTGTTTCCTTAGAAAGTGTACCGTATGCTCATTACCATTAACATGACAAGTGACATTGCCTTTGTTGCAATCAATAACAGCCCCTGCAGTATTCAAAAAGGGTCTTCCAAGAATAATAGACATACTATCGTCCTCGGGAATATCAAGAACAACAAAGTCCGTTAAAATAGTTACGTTTGCAACCACAACAGGCACATCCTCACAAATACCGACAGGTATAGTAGTTGATTTATCAGCCATTTGCAAAGATATTTCAGTAGGTGTCAACTTATTCAAATCAAGTCTATGATATAAAGAGAGAGGCATAACACTAACACCGGCTCCAAGATCACATAAAGCAGTTTTAACATAGTTTCTTTTAATGGAGCATGGTATAGTTGGTACTCCTGGATCTCCAAGTTTCTTTGGTATTCCACCCTTAAAAGTATAATTAGCAAGCATGGTGGAAATTTCAGCTTCCGGTATCTTTCTTTTATTAGTAACAATATCTTTCATGTACTTAGCATAAGGATTCATTTTAAGCATATCAGTTAATCGCATACGCAAAATGATAGGTCTAATCATTTCAGCAAAGCGCTCAAAATCCTCATCATCCTTTTTCTTGGATGGTTTAGGAGGGAAAGGCATGGGTTTCTAAACCCATGGTTCTCTTTCTTTACCATGCTTCCTAGCAACAAAGTCTCTCTTATCATAACGTTGATTCTTTGATTGTGGGTTATCAAGATCAACAACAGGTTCAATCTCTATTTCATTGTCATTACTAGGTTGAGCACCAACATGAACATCATTATTAACATTATCACTAGGTTCATGCTCATTACCAGATTGTGTTTCAGCATCAAAAATAGAAATATCATTGGGATTCTCAGGTGTGTCAATAACAGGTTCACTAGAAGCCTGCAAAGTCCTATCATTTTTCTTTCTCTTCCTTTTAGAAGGACTAGGTACATCGATATTATTTCTCTGAGAATCTTGCTCAATTCTCTTAGGATGGCCCTCAGGATACAAAGGTTCCTGAGTCATTTTACCACCTCTAGTCATAACTCTAACAGCATTATCATTTTTCTTACTATTTAATTCATTGAGCAAATCATTTTGAGCTTTAAGTACTTGTTCTACTTGAGTTGTAACCATAGAAGCATGTTTACTAATAAGTTTTAGTTCATCTTTAACATTGGCCATATAATTACTCAAGTGTTCAATCATATAAGCATTGTGTTTCAATTGTCTACCAACATAAGCATTGAAGTTTTCTTGTTTAACCATAAGGTCATCAAACTCATCCAAGCATGGGCTAGCAAACTTAGTAGGAGGGATTTCAGCTTTATCATATCTATAGAGAGAATTTACCTTTACTACCTGTGTCGGGTTATCAAGACCATGTACTTCTTCAACAGGCGGTAAATTAAGATCATGTATTTCTTCAATCGGAGGTAAATTCTTAACATCTTCAGCTTTAATGCCTTTTTCTTTCATAGATTTCTTTGCCTCTTGCATATCTTCAGGACTGAGAAATAGATTACCCCTTTTCTTGGGAGTTGGCTTAGGAGTTGGTTCAGGAATTGGATCCGGAAGTGTCCAATTATTTTCATTAGTGAACATATTATTCAATAGAATTTCAGCTTCATCTGGTGTTCTTTCCCTGAAAACACAACCAGCACAACTATCCAGGTGGTCTCTGGAAGCATCGGTTCGTCCATTATAAAAGATATCAAGTATTTCATTTTTCTTAAGAGGATGATCACGCAAAGCATTAAGTTATTGGAGAAGCCTCCCCCAAGCTTGTGGGAGACTCTCTTCTTCAATTTGCACAAAATTATATATTTCCCTTAAAGCAGCTTGTTTCTAATGAGCAGGGAAATATTTAGTAGAGAAGTAATAAATCATATCCTGGGGACTACGCACACAACCAGGATCAAGAGAATTAAACCATATCTTAGCATCACCCTTTAATGAGAACAGAAATAATTTAAGGATATAATAGTAGCGAGTTTTCTCATCATTAGTGAACAGGGTGGCTATATCGTTTAATTTATTGAGATGTGCCACAACAGTTTCAGATTCATAGCCATAGAAAGGATCAGATTCAACCAAAGTAATTATATCAGGGTCGATAGAGAATTCATAATCCTTATCAGTAACGAAGATAGGTGAAGTAGCATAAGTAGGATCATATTTCACTCTAGCATTCAGAGTTTTTGTTTCAGCTTAGCTAATAATTTCTTAAGATCACTCCTAACATTGCAAGCAAGAATGTATCTAGCAGTTTCTTCATCCATAACATAACCCTCAGGAACAACAGGCAATTCATATTTAGGGGGGAATCTTCATCATCGCTTTCATCAATATTATCAGTTTCAATAATTTCATTCTTTCTAGCCCTAGCAAGTTGTTCATCAAGAAATTCACCAAGTGGCACAGTAGTATCAAGCATAGAACTAGATTCATCATAAGTATCATGCATAGCAGAAGTGGCATCATCAATAACATGCGACATATCAGAATTAATAGTAGAAGCAGGTTTAGGTGTCGCAAGCTTACTCAAAACAGAAGGTGAATCAAGTGCAGAGCTAGATGGCAGTTCCTTACCTCCCCTCGTAGTTGAGGGATAAATCTTGGTTCTTGGATCTTTCAAGTTCTTCATAATGATAAGCAGATATAAATCCCAAGTGACTCAAAGAATAGAGCTATGCTCCCCGGCAACGGCGCCAGAATATAGTCTTGATAACCCACAAGTATAGGGGATCGCAACAGTTTTCGAGGGTAGAGTATTCAACCCAAATTTATTGATTCGACACAAGGGGAGCCAAAGAATATTCTCAAGTATTAGCAGCTGAGTTGTCAATTCAACAACACCTGGAAACTTAATATCTGCAACAAAGTATTTAGTAGCAAAGTAATATGATAGTAGTGGTAACGATAGCAGAAGTAACAGTAGCAAAAGTAATATTTTTGGTGTTTTATAGTGACGATAACAATAGCAACAGAAAAGTAAATAAGCGAAGAACTATTGGGGTATGGGGTCCCGGCAAACCCTTAAGGTTCGAACACTGGGGTGCACGCGAAGTCTTTCCCTTCAACCGATCTACGCTCTAGCTTGCTAGGATCTCGCGGACGAACTCGACGAACTCACAACACAGATGGACACAAGGATTATACTGGTTCGGGCCACCGTTCTAGTGTAATACCCTACTCCAGTGTGGTGGTGGTGGATTGCCTCTTGGGCTGATGATGAACAATACAAGGGCAGAACGGCCTCCTAAGGTTAAGGCGTTCTTGTGCTCGGTGAGCTTGTGTGTGAGGTGGTCTCTCTCGAGCTAAGATGATCTCGTCCTCTCTCTCACTCTGCTCCCCCCTCTCCACTATGGTGGCTAGTCCTATTTATAGAGGCCCTGGTCCTCTTCCCAAATATCGAGCGGGAAGGGAGCCAACAATGGCGGGCTAATTTGAAGGGGGGCAGCTAGTACAAGCTATCCTGACAAAGGTAGTCTTCGCCTGCACAAAGTTCTGGCGATGACGCTGTTCTGGGCTCCACGGTGACCTCCGTCCTGCAGCCCATGGTCTTGGTCTTGTTGCACCGAAATGGCAACCTTTGCCTAATGCCTCGGTACTCCGTGGGTGTGCGTTCCCCCTTTGCACCAAAGAGGAAACAACGATGCTATGCGCGCTGGTGCCCGCTTGGTGTCGATCGTCACGGCTCACGCCATGAGAGCCTCATGAGGTTCGCCTCGCCTTGATATCTCCGCTCCTCGTGAGCCTGGCTAGCTAGGCCACTCCAGAGGAGGTCTTGCGTCGTCCGCCTCGCAAGGCTTGGCCCCTCGCGAGGGTCTTGAGTGCTTTGTTGGTGAAGATGGGCCGTACGGCCTGCTGGCTCAGCCACGCGGCGGTCCGCAGGCAGGCAAGTCTGAGGACCCCCGTTCCTAGCATGCCGACAGTAGCCTCCAGGCCCAAGGTGCGTGTGGGCTTGGCTTCATGGCGAAGCCAAGGGTCAAGCTCGAAGCATGGCAGACCCCAAAAACTTGCGGCCTCGGTTGACGCGTGGCGGTTGATTGGACGTGGGCGTCTCCGCTTCCCCATGCTGTCTTGACAACTGCACGACTTGACAAGTCCTTGTGACATGCAAGGGAAACCATCATTACCTGTGATCATGGAGGATGCTGGTTGGCCTTCTCTTGCTATAAATGGGGAGGGGGCGGAGCCCCTGTTGCCCATATCTTCCTTGCTTGCTTCCTCCTTCTTGCTCCATTGCTTGCAGTGCCTCTGATGGCGCCTCAAAGGAAGTTCTCTGCCGCCGAGAAGGGCAAAGCCCCTCGCGAGGGCCCTGGTTCCCCGGTGCCCAAGCACGGTCGCGGCCGCCCGCAAAAGCACGCTGCGACCCCCATCGTGGCCAACCGTCGAGGCAGCGCCACGGCACGCGGAGGGGGCCGTCCCAACTATGGCGGTCCAGTCGACGGGGGGGAGGTGCGCGATGGTGGTGAGGCCTCCCTGCCCGCGCTTCCATTCAGCGGAGGCGTCGCCGGAGTTCGTTGTTTGGTCAAAAAACCTGGCCGGCAACTGGCTCCAGCTTCCGCGCTTCTTTGTTGCTGAGCTGCAGGCCCCTGTTCCAGGGGGGCTCTGGTTGCAGGCGGATGGTTGCTGCAGCAAGGCCTCCTCGGTCGCGGTCGAGACTTCTGCCGCGGGCAACATAGCCCTGGCTCGCGGCTGGCAGACGTTCGCCCGCGCGCGTGGCCTGGGCAGTCGGTGCACGCTCCACTTCAAGTATGACGGCAAGTAGACCCTCTTCGTGAGGGTGTTCGGGGAAGATGGCCGCTGCGCTGGCTACTGCCCCGAGACGAACGACGGCGTGGAGGTGCTCGCCCTTGGCGACGGTCGTGATGAGGGTGAGGGTGAGCCTGCCCTCAGCGGTGACCGCATCTCCTCCAGCTTCGGCGGCTCTCCCTCCTGCGACAGCTCCAGCAGCAGTGGCTACGATCAGCCGCCGTGCTGTCGCGCTTGCTTCGAAGGAGGCAGCGGGTCACTCGTCGCCGCGCCTCCGTGAAGTGCGAGGAGGGGTCTGGCTAGGCTTGGGCGTCGCTAAGGGCCTGCCCCGCAGATTGTTGAAACGCCGCTTTGTTTGGTTTTTCCTTTCATTCCCTGCACCAGAAAATGAAACCAGTATGGGCCCAGAGGGGCGTGTATCGAACTATGGTTCTTTGTTGATGCAACGTGTGAGTTATTCCCATGCCATGCTGTTATTTTGCGCAGAGATAACCTAACCTGGTGTGTTTGGGACGCCCCTTCCTTCATGAGATATCTGCATTTGCTTAGGAACTGCAAGAATTTGTTAGGGAGTGTGCTAGAGGATTTTTCCGTTCACCCGAACCTTGACTTGCCGCTTTGCATCGTGGTACCCGAGGGGCATGGATTTAGGAGAGCGCCAGCTTCCAGGCTCGAACAAGGGTGACTCGCGAGAAGGCAGAGAGAAGGAAAACATCGCGAGGGCACCTGCCTAGCCCCCTCGCGAGGTATGCGAGAGAGAGATCACGGGTAAACCAGAGCCGAAAAATGCGGTAAAAGGCGAAGGAACCAAATCAACAAGGAATGCCAAAAGGCAAACTCGATCAAGGAAAAGCAAGCCAACTACGGAAAGCAAATGAAAAGCCGCGTTCGGCACCTAATCTAGTCTTCGAGTCTCCTCACCAGCGCGGAGCTAAGTGTTGTCCACTAGGCGTGGCAGGGAGCCCCAGGGCCTGAGGTCGGCGCTCCTGAGACTCCGGGGCGTGTACATCCCCAACTCATTATTATGTGAGAGTGTCACGGGCGGCGATTCTTCACAGGCACCGGGCCTTGCTTCACAGGCTTTGGGCCTTGCTTCTCAGGCTCTGGGCCTTGCTTCTCAGGCTCCGGGCCTTCCTTCTCAGGCTCTAGGCCTTGCTTCATGGGTAGAACTTCCGGAGGTGCTGGATGTTCCAGGCATTTTGGATGGGTGTCCCCTCTTGCGTCTCCAAGCGCACAACGCCAGGCCTGGCGATGTGAACGACCCTGAACGGGCCCTCCCACATGGGTGAGAGCATGTGCAAGCCTTCCCTGGAGAGGACCCGCCTCAGGAACAGGTCACCCGTCTCTAGCATCCGAAGCGAATGTTGCGGTAGTGGTAGCGCCGCAACGCTTGCTGGTACCTTGCCGCCCTTAATGCAGCTTCACGACGTCGTTCCTCCCCCAGCATGAGATCCATCTGCCGCATGGCGTCCTGCTGCATTTCGTCGAATTCCAGGACCCGTGCAGAGCGATGCCTGACCTCGTGAGGGAGGACTTCTTCAGTTCCGTAGACGAGGAAGAACGGAGTCTCGCCCGTTGGCTTGGTAGCGGTGGTGCGGATGGACCACAACACGAACTGGAGATCGTCGTGCCAGCCCTTGCCGCATGCCTCCAGCTTCTTCTTGAAGGTCCTGGTCTTGAGGCCCCTCAGGACCTCAGCGTTGGTGCGCTCGGCCTGACCATTGCTCCTGGGGTGGGCAACCGAAGCGTAGCAGATCTGCGTTCCAAGGTTAGCACAGTAGGTTAAAGAGGTTACTAGTAAACTGCAAGCCGTTATCTGTGATGATGCGGTTGGGGACCCCAAAGCGGCTCACAAGGCCCTTGATGAACTTGACGGCAGAGCCGGCTGGAATGGTTCGGACGGCTTCCACCTCTGCCCACTTAGTGAACTTATCGATGGCGACGTAGAGATAGCGATAGCCCCCTGGCGCTTGTGGGAACGGGCCTAGGATGTCCATCCCCTAGACCGCGAACGGCCACGTGAGCGGGATGGTTTGGAGGGCCTGAGTAGGCTGATGGATTTGCTTGCGTGGAATTGGCAAGCTTCGCAGGACTTCACCAGCTCAGCTGCGTCGTTAAGTGTTGTAGGCCAATAGAATCTGCTGCGGAAGGCCTTGCCGACGAGGGTCTGTGATGACGAGTGATGTCCATAGTCCCCGCCGTGCATGTCAGTCAGCAGCTCCCTCCCTTGATCACTGGAGATGCAGCTCAACGTGACGTTGTTCGATCATTTCCTGTACAACTTGCTGTCTTGAATGCAGTATGTCGTGGCCTGTCGGGACACGCGCTCCGCGTCCTCTTCTTTCTCCGGCAGTGTCCCGTGCATTAGGTACTCCCTGAACTCCTTGGTCTAGCACTCCTCCTGGGGCTCAAGCGCCAAGAGCAGCCGAACTCCTGAGGTTGGGCCGCAATCTGGGGCTCCCGAGGCCGGGGGCTGAGGGAGCTCCTCCCGAGGCTGAGTCGTGCTTGAAAGAGGTGGCGTAGCTGACAGCTTGAAGAGCCGCTCTTTGAAGACGCCGGGCTCATGTGGTTGCCGCTTGGATGCTCTCTTGGCGATGTCGTCGGCTTCCTTGTTGGTGCCCCGGGGCACGTGATGTAGCTCCAAGCCTGCGAACTACTTTTCCATTTTGCGCACCTCAGCATGGTAGGCCTCCATGTGCTCGTCCTTTGGCTCGTACACTTTGTTGGAGAAGTTGGTGAGGAGTTGCGAGTCGCCCTTGACGGTAAGGCGTCTCACCCCCATAGCCGCCGCAGCCTTCAGGCCGGCTATGAGGCCCTCGTATTCTGCGATATTGTTAGAGACCTTCTCTTCGTGCTGAAAGCAGAGTTGCACAGCGTAGCAAAGCTTGTCCTGAGTGGGCAAGATGAGCACTGCTCCAGCACCCGTGCCCTGGTGCGCAAAGGCGCCATCAAAATACATGACCCAGCCGTCTGGCGCCTCGCTTCCTGGGGAAGTGGACCGGTTTTCTCCTTCCTCAAGAGCCGGGGCATCTGTCCATTCTGCCACAAAATCGGCAAGTGCGGCTCCCTTGATGACCCTCGTGGTGCTAAACTCCAGCTGAAATGCTTGCAGCTCGATGTTCCATTCAGCAACCCTTCCGGCTGAGTTTGGGCTCCTGAGTATCCTCTCCAACGGGTAAGACGAGATGACCTTGATGGGGTGCCCCTGGAAGTAGTGTTGCAGCTTGCGCGAGGCCACCAAAAGTGCGAGCAGGAGCTTTTGCAGCATGGGGTAGCACGCCCTCGCATCCCGCAGTACAGTGCTAACAAAGTACACTGGGTGCTCGGCGAGGGTCGGTACACCGTTGAGTCTCGGGTCCCGCGTAGATTGCGGCGTATATTGAGGTGATGGGTCTCCTGAGACCTGACCACCCTCGGGAGACTTCGTGATGTTGCTCTGCTGAGCTAGGTCTTCCGCCGCGGATGGCTTCGCTGCACCTCTCCGGCCCGGTGCTGTATCAGCTCTACGCTTATCTTGACGCTCTTCCCAAACCGCCACCAACGCCGCACTGGCAGAGTACGGGGTGGCGGCAAGGTAGAGCAAGAGAGGCTCGAGAGGCCGCGGTGCCACCATCACCGGGGGGCTGGTGAGGTATTTCTTGAGGTCTCGGAAGGCCTGGTCGGCCTCCGGGGTCCACTTGAAGGGGCCTTTCTTCTTCATGAGCTTAAAGAAGGGCAAGGCGCGCTCGCCTAGCTTAGAGATGAAACACCCTAACGCGGTGACCCGTCCTGCCAGTTTTTGCATCTCCTTTAGGGTCTGTGGTGGGCTCATGTCTTCGATGGCCTTGATCTTTTCCGGGCTCACCTTGATCCCTTTGTGGGATACGAGAAACCCTAGCAACTTGCTGGATGGGACGCCAAACACACACTTTTCCGGGTTAAGCCTCAAGTTCACTTGGCGCAAGCTCTCGAAGGTCTCCTCCAAGTCTTGAATCAATGTCCTCGCCTCATGAGATTTAACCACTATGTCATCAACGTAGGCCTCTGTGTTCCTACCGAGCTGCTGCCCCAAGGCGATGTGCATCAGCCGCTGAAAGGTTGCGCCCACGTTGTGAAGGCCGAAAGGCATGCAGGTGTAGCAGTACACCCACATGGTGTCAAGAAGTCTGTCTTCTCCACATTCTCCACTGCCATCTTGATCTGATGGTATCCAGAGAACGCATCCAAGAAACACAGCAGGTCGCACTCGATGGTGGAGTCGACAATTTGATCGATGCGCGGAAGGGGGACGGGTCTTGGGGGCAGGCTTTGTTTAAGTTGGTGAAGCCGACGCACATCCGTTCCTTCCGCATTTCTTCGGCACTAAAACGGAGTTCGCCAGCCATTCGGGGTATCGAACTTCCCGGATTATACCTGCCGCCTCCAGCTTGCGTGTCTCTTGGACGATGAAGGCATGCTTCTCAATGGACTGCCGTCTTGCTCGCTGCTTCACGGGACGTACGTTGGGGCACACCTTTAGATGATGCTGGATTACCTCTCTCGGGACCCCTACCAGTTGATCGGGCTCCCACGCGAATATCTCCTTGTTCGCGCACAAGAACCTCACCAAAGATTCTTCTTGCCCCGGGTTAAGGCCTGTCCCTATGGTGAAGGTGGCTCCTGAAGACCCATCCTCGTTGACCAACACCTGCTTGGTCTTTGCCTTGTCTTGGGTGAACAACTGCTTTTTCTTGGTGGGCGCGGCCTCCTTGGCCTCCGGCGCACCGGCGCCGGCTGGCTGCGCTGCTGCCGCGGTCTTGAAGGCGAGCCTGAGCGCCATCACGGCCTCCTTAGCGTCCCCTTGGATGGTGAGGACGCCCTTGCTCCCTGGCATCTTCATGAGGTTGTAGGCCGGGTGAGTTGCCGCCATGAACTGAGCGAGGGTCGGGTACCCGAGGATGGCATTGTACGGGAGACCGATGCAGGCGATGTCGAAGTCCACCAGCTCGGTGCGATAGTTATCCCGCGTGCAAAGGTGACAGGGAGGCGGATCTGCCCCAAGGGGTGAGCAGCTCCACCGCCCACCCCTGTGAAGGGCTTGCTGAGGCCGAGCCGTTCGAGCGGCACATGAAGAAGGCTGAAAGCTTCCACGGAGAGCAGGTTGAGACAAGCGCCGCTGTCGATGAGGGTCTTGGTGACGGCCACGTTGCAAATGGTGGGCGTGCAGAGGATTGGAAGCATCCCAGAGCCGGCGGTGGAGCCGGGGTGGTCTTCCGAGTCAAAGGTGAGGTCGGCATCCGGCGTGGCCCAACCCGGCGGAGCCCCCAGGCGCTTGCAGGCAGCCCCAATCTGGCGGAAGAAAGGCTTGACGTGGTGATCTGTAGGAGGTGCTTGGGAGCCGCCCAGCAATGTCGTGACTGCGTGGTGTGCCGGTGCCGCGTAGCACGCAGTGAAGAGGTCGCGGAATTCCCCCCAGGACATCATCGTGGATCCCGGCAGGCCGAGCAGCTAGGCGCATGGCTCGCCGGCGAGGGCCAGGGGGAACAAGTTTGCCATGATCTTATCATCACCTCCGGCTTCGAGGACGGCCTCCTCGTACGCTAGCAGGAAGAGCGCTGAGTCTGCCGCGCCATCGTAACACGGCGGCATCTCCGGCCTGAACTTGACCGGCGACTGCACCCGCCGGAGAGCGGGGGCCAGGGCTCGGTACCTAGACTCCCTGATGTTGGCGCCGGCCGAGGAGGTCGGTGGCGAGGTACCTGTCATGGGAGCGCGGTGCGGCGGTACGGGGCGCTGGTTGATGGAGAAAAGCTCCAACGCACCCCTACCTGGTGCACCAAATGTCAGGGTATGGGGTCCCGGCAAACCCTTAAGGTTCGAACACTGGGGTGCGCGCGAAGTCTTTCCCTTCAACCGATCTACGCTCTAGCTTGCTAGGATCTCGCGGACGAACTCGACGAACTCACAACATAGATGGACACAGGGTTTATACTGGTTCGGGCCACCGCTTTGGTGTAATACCCTACTCCAGTGTGGTGGTGGTGGATTGCCTCTTGGGCTGATGATGAACCATACAAGGGCAGAACGGCCTCCTGAGGTTAAGGTGTTCTTGTGCTCGGTGAGCTTGTGTGTGAGGTGGTCTCTCTCGAGCTAAGATGATCTCGTCCTCTCTCTCACTTTGCTCCCCCTCTCCACTGTGGTGGCTAATCCTATTTATAGAGGCCCTGGTCCTCTTCCCAAATATTGAGCAGGAAGGGAGCCAACAATGGCGGGCTAATTTGAAGGGGAGCGGCTAGTACAAGCTATCCTGACAAAAGTAGTCTTCGCCTGCACAAAGTTCTGGCGGTGACACTGTTCTGGGCTCCACGGTGACCTCCGTCCTGCAGTCCATGGTCTTGGTCTTGTTGCACCAAAATGGCAACCTTTGCCTAATGCCTCGGTACTCCGCGGCTGCGCTTGCCCCCTTTGCACGAAAGAGGAAACAAGGGCGTTGTGCGCGCTGGCGCCCGCCTGGTGTCGATCGTCATGGCTCACGTCACGAGAGCCTCATGAGGTTCGCCTCGCCTCGATATCTCCGCTCCTCGTGAGCCTGCCTAGCTAGGCTACTCCAGAGGAGGTCTTGCGTCGTCCGCCTCGCGAGGCTTGGCCCCTCGCAAGGGTCTTGGGTGCTTTGTTGGTGAAGATGGGCCATACGGCCTGCTGGCTCAGCCACGCCGCGGGCCGCAGGCAGGCAAGTCTGGGGACCCCCGTTCCCAGAACGCCGACAAGAACAATATATGGAAAGCTCATAGGCAATGGATCGGTGATGGAGAATTATGCCGGATGCGATTGATCATGTAACAGTCATAACCTAGGGTGACATAGAACTAGCTCCAATTCATCAATGTAATGTAGGCATGTATTTCGTATATAGTCATACGTGCTTATGAAAAAGAACTTGCATGACATCTTTTTTCCTACCCTCCCGTGGCAGCGGGGTCCTATTGGAAACTAAGGGATATTAAGGCCTCCTTTTAATAGAGTACCGGACCAAAGCATTAACACATAGTGAATACTTGAGCTCCTCAAACTACGATCATCACCGGGAGTGGTCCCGATTATTGTGACTTCAGGGTTGCCGGATCATAGCACATAATAGGTGAATATAGACTTGCAAGATAGGATAAAGAACTCTCATATATTGACGAAAAAAATAATAGGTTCAGATCTGAAATCATGGCACTCGGGCCCTAGTGACAAGCATTAAGCATAGCAAAGTCATAGCAACATCAATCTCAGAACATAGTGGATACTAGGGATCAAACCCTAACAAAACTAACTCGATTACATGATAAATCTCATCCAACCCATCAACGTCCAGCAAGCCTATGATGGAAATACTCACGCATGGCGGTGAGCTTCATGAAATTGGTGATGGAGGAAGGTTGATGATGACGATGGCGACAGATTCCCCTCCCCAGAGCCCCGAACGGACTCCAGATCAGCCCTCCCGAGAGAGTTTAGGGCTTGAGGGCGGCTCCATATCATAAAACGCGATGAATCCTTCTTCCTGGTCTTTTTCTCCCTGAAAGTGAATATATGGAGTCCAGGTTGAGGTCGGTGGAGCGTCAGGGGGCCCACGAGGCAGGGGGCGCGCCCAGGCGGGTAGGGCGCGCCCCCCACCCTCGTGTACAGGTGGATGCCCCCCTGACGTGGATCTTCCTTCCAGTATTTATTATATATTCCAAAATAATTCTCCATTGATTTTCAGGTCATTCCGAGAACTTTTATTTCTGAACAAAAATAACACCATGGCAATTCTGCTGAAAACAGTGTCAGTCCGGGTTAGTTCCATTCAAATCATGCAAGTTAGCGTCCAAAACAAGGGCATAAGTGTTTGGAAAAGTAGATACGATGGAGACGTATCAGCCGTAACGGGCCGTGAGTTAGCAGGCCGTAAATGGGCTATATACGAACAGGTTGTTAATAGGCTTTCCGTGGGCCAGCCCGTTACCTTTTGACCAAGTCAAACGGGTCGGCCTTTTCACCAGAATGGGCCTCTGTTGGGCCGTGCCACATGTCGACGTATCATAGGTGCCTTGTGTCCAATGAATGGATGACATCTGTCCCAACGGTGAGCCAACATGTGTTTCCTCCGGCCAATGACAATTTTACATGTGGAAAATCCTCATTGGTCCAAGCTGTTAACGGGTTATCGGATCCAAAACCGGACCCGATAGCGTAACGGCGACCCGTTGCGGTGGATGCCACGTGTCGGTCACCCATGATGAAACCACATCTATGACATGCGATTTATCGTCATGGAAGTGGACACTTTCGTGATGATAATTTTGGTAATGTCATGGAACACTTCTACGACAGCACAGGTATGACTATCTTGATTCTGTCATAAAATTGTCATGGATGTACATGCATGACAGAAAACGTGACCTACTGTGACAAACATGTATCATCACGGAAGTGTCTTTCTTTGTAGTGATCTGTTGTGCTATCGTATGATTCGATGTTCACGGGTTTAAACCCTTCTGGGAACTGGTGCTCCATTACCTCATCGGTGAAGCATAGGGGGTGTGCGGTACCTCTGTGCCGGGCAACGTCACGACGCAGTTTGGATGAAGTCTGTATGTGGTTTTCAGCCCTGGTGGGGTTGTGTTTGTCACGCCAGGCCTGATTGTCGTCTTCTCGCGCTTGGGCACGCCCCCTTGATCCGTAGATTGACTTGGTCTGTGCGGTTCTATTGTCTAGGTCCTGACATAGGTCATAAGTGTGTCCCCGAGCTGTTGTTTCTCTGCTTTTACGGCGAGGTGGTGCAGGCTGGTGTTCGTCTTGAGTTGTCGTTCTGTCCTGGCCGCGTGGTGGTCGGTCAGGTCACCTCATCGTCGAATTGGGGTAGCAGCTTACGCTTCGGGTAACTCTTTGTTGGGTGTTCGAGGCTCTATTCTTCGGCTGCCAGGACATTAGTACATCCGTCGTTGAGCAGATCTTGGTCAGCTTGAAGCTGCTGCTGCTCTTTCTTTAGGCTTCTTGAAGTGGCTATTAGCTGGCGCTTAAAGCGCTCTTGTTCGAGGTGTTCCTCTGGCATGATTAAATCTTCGTCGCCAAGGCTCACGCCCTCCTCAGAGGGTGGTAGATAGTTACTATCCTTCGAGTCTTCGTTCCCTGCTTACTCATCAGGGTCAACTTGCCCGTCCTCCCGATCATCCTGTTCGGATGTTGGTTCGATGGGGTCTTCTTGGTCTTCAGCGTTCTCTAGAGTACCATTGTCTCCTGTGCCGGTATTGCTGTCTTTTCCGCGATGCGATTTAGAGCGACGCTGCTGACATCGATGCTTTGGTAGTATCTCAGGGGGTTCGTCCTCGACTGGACCCTTCTCATCATCGCCTTCTTTAGGTGTGTCCACCATGTACACGTCATATGAGGAAGTGGCCACCTAGCGTCCGGTGAACGGTGGGTTTTGGGCCTGTTCCTCTCCAGCTACGTTGTCCATACCGTTGATGTCTTCGGAGGCGTAATCGAGCATGTCGGTTAGATCCTCGACAGTGGCTATGAAGTGGGTGGTGGGTGGGAAGTAAAATTCCCTATTTCCATCCCCTAGTCCGGGCTGGGCGCAATTCGGAAGCGGTTCATCTGTGATTGTGAGGGATCACATTAAGTCCAAAGCCTCGTTTAAGAGCAAGGTTTGGATGGGGACAGAAGTTCCCGGGCCAAGCTTGAATGACACGGACTTCGAGGGTTTGGAGTTAGTGTCCGGAGGAGAGTCTGGCTTTGAGATGACTACCGGAGACACTATTCTCTCCGGTTCTCCAATGTTGAGATCTATAGCTGAAGAGAGTCCGGCGGGCTCTAGACTCCTGTCTTCGGACCTGGTGACGCGCTCCGGATCTAAGGCCGAAGTGATGGTTGGGGCCGCGAACCCTTGGAAGATCAAGTCTCCTCGGATATCAGTGACATAGTTCAGATTTCCAAAATTGATCTGGTGACCAGGGGCGTAACTGTCGATCTGCTCTCTGTAGCGACCCGACCTCAAACGGTCAAGCCTCTGCGTATCCGTGCCATCCCTGGATCGGTCTGCTGGCACACATAGTACATCAATGTATATATCAAAGTGCAATCACATGTATAAATAATGTAAGACAGATATATACCTCATAAGTCTCAATGGAAACAATCAAACGGGTGTGGAGTCCATCAATGCCAACGACAAGTTGAGTGTAGACCGTAACCCTACAACGTGATTCTTACCCGTCGTAGAAATTCCTGCAACATAATACATTGCAGCCATGTAGCTCAGTACATTGAATGTACTGGCAAGTCACGTCATAAGAATAAAGAACCTATTTATACATGCAATTTAGCTGGTGGAAATATCTAAGTTTAGTTTTTGCATAAAGCTAGTTTTTCCCTAGAATAAAAGATATTATTCTACCACTACTGTATAGCATAGGATGAGTTGGTAAACCCAACTCAACCCATTCCCAAAGTTTCATTTAAATACCAACTGTTTAATTAAGAGTGATGAGATCTCCCAGCATTTCCACTATTAGATGCTCAAGTTGACCATAACTGGGGACACGGCTAATCAATTAGGTTTTGACACTCTGCAGATGTTTGCGCACTTTTCCCACAAGACTCGATCGCCTCCCTTGAAATTCTCGCACAGCCTGGTGTTTGAGAACAAGATGACCGAGACATAGTCTTTCGAAAGTATTTCCCCTTAACCCACGCATAGGCCGGTACACCTACTCATTCTACATCTGCTAGCCCATCCCGGAAGAGGTCACACTAACTACTCAACTAAGCCAGAGCCCATATTGGATTGTGGCTGCACACGTAAGCTTCTAGACATGTAAACATGTTTGATCCCTGGGCGAACGGACCACTAGTGGTGCACCACCATGGATTTCCCATGCATGCTCCCCACTGTACTTCGCCACCATTCAAACCAAACCTCCGCCCAGGTAGTTCATTTACAAGTCTTGGTCCTGATTACTACTTTGTCACTCATGTCACCATGTTCGCTTCCCAAACCACATCTACATTTAGCGAGGCAAAAATAAACTTACACGATGGTGACAAGGATGTATAGATCAGACCTACCTCAGTGAACTACCAGGTAATGGCATAGCCATCTGGCAACAATAAATCCTACCATGCAATCCTACCACAAAAGGACTAAGTGCATAATATAAAAATAGGTAATTGGAAGAATGGTCAAATGTGAACTTGCCTGGTAATAGTTGATGAAGATTATATCGCTCTCAGAATTTTACTTAATAGAACTATTCGTCACTCTCCGATGAAAATCTATAAAGTCAAACATTGCATTCACATAAGAAATCATTCCAAAGAGCAATAACATGCAACACAAATGTCTCGGAAAACCAAATGGGGATCCAACACACATAACTTGCATGCAAATAATTCTAGGTGCAAAACAATAAGTGACATAAGGTGCAAAACTGTGATGTGATCTATCGTGCATATAAAGCATAGCACTAAAGCTATCATGAACAGACACTAATTGTGTGAAAGTATCGTGACAATGGTCCAAGTGGTAGGGTTTGGCTATGGTGACACGGTGTAAAAAGAATCACATCAATCGGAGCTACAGTTTAGGAGATATGGCCATTTGAAGTTCGAATACAAATCTGAATAAAGTTCCAATTTGAATTTGTAAAAAGTTTACAAACATGATGCTACTGGATAGATCTAATCATGATGACGAATTTGCCGCTTGTTTCATCGAATTAGGAGTTACGGTTAAAAAGTTGTGGCGATTCTAAGTTTAGGGACTAATCTGCTAATTACAGGGACTAAACAGTGAAGAAAACTACCGCAAACAGGTCCCTGATACGTGGTAAATTCCTAGTGGATGAAAGGTGTTCGCCGCGTAACTTATACAGCGGACACTCGGACCTTAAGCAAAACAGCGGCGACGGCTAACAAAAAAATGACATCGGTTTAAAATAAAACCGCATGGTTAAATTAAAACCGTGGTTAACTGATCAAAAAAACTAAACGGAAAGGGGGGTTAGCTCATGGTGGAAAAGATGACGAACAGGAGACGGTGGTACAGGCGTCGGGCGGCGCACAGGGCGGCGGCTTCGGCGGTCCTCAGCGGCGGCGAAGGGGTCGGGGAGGTCGGGCACGGCGTGGGCGGCGTGCTGGTGGGGTCGGCGGGCGGCGGGGTGGCCAGCGACGAGCGGAGGGGGCGGCGGAGGTCCGGTGCTCCGGCGAGAGCGCGGCGCATCGGGGCGGCGGCTCCGGCGACCTAGAAGGCAAAAGAAGGTGTCAAATCGACGCGTGCGGACTCGACCAACAAAAAGAAGTAGACGGTGGAGGCCGGGGTGGCTCACAGGCGGCGAACTCCTCCAGTGAAATAGCACGGCTCCGGCGAGATCCAAGTGGCTACGGCGAGCAATGCGAGGGGCGTGGTGACGAACGGATTGGCTGAACGAAGAGAGGGGGTCGAGGGCTTCTTATAGGCGCAGGAGCTTCGGCCGGCGAGTTCGGGCGTGTGCGTGCTCATCCAGTGGAGTCTGCGGGAGGTTAGGGACGATATGGCTACGGGCCCCATCGGTCAGTGTCAGAGGTAAGAGCGAGCGAGAGAGAGATGGTGCGGGCGTGCGAGGCGAAGCGCTCGGGCGGCCTGGGCACTGGGAGCAGGCCGCGGTGCTCCTGGCCTAGCACGGCTTGCTGTGGCCGTGGGCCGGCTCTGGCCAGCGGTGGCTGGGCCTGCGTACGGGTGCGCGTGCATGTTTGTTTTTTACAAAAATCTTTCCAAGGCCAAAACGAAACCAAACAAAATCCTAAAAATACCATGATAATTGCTAAAATTACATCGGAATATCTAGAGCACAGTGAACATTTATTCAAGCATAGAAGAATTTGAAAATATTTTCCTAATGCATTTAATGCACTTTTTGCAAATCAAATAAATACCAAATAAGTTCTAAAAACTCCAACTAATATTCAAATGAAATTTCCATCTCTTTTATATTTTGAGGAAGTCATCTTATCCCCTCTCCTTTATTTTTCTTGAGTGGAAAATAATATTTGAACATTCGAGAAAACTCCAAAATGCAATAAATCATGACATGCAAATGATTTCAAATATTATTTTAAAATCGTGTCTATTGGTTTCATAATCCATTTCCATTTTCTTTTTGATAATTGAAGGAGTCATATTTCCTTCTCTCTTTATTTTATTTGAATGAATGGAAATGTTTTTCAAACTCAAAACGGAAAACTTTCCAAAAGTGAACCAAATGAAATTCAAAAGTGCTCCTCATCACTCTCCACTCTATTTCATATTTTTTTTGAAGAAGTCATGTTATCTTCTCTCATGAAAATCCTTGAGTGGCATAAAATTTCTGATTTGAAATATTCTCAAATGGAATTCAAATCATTTTCAAACCCCTTTTTATTTCTTCCAATGGAAGAAGTCATAACATCTTCACTCTAGGGTCTTATGATGAGATGACTTTGAATTCATGGAGATAAGAAAAATGCAAGATGAAAGTTTTGGGAAAGTCCTTTCATTCCCTCTCATTCAACTTTCAAAAAATAAAAATTCTATTTCCACTCAATTTCACACAATCAATCACACAACAATCAAACAAACAATCATAATAATTTATTTAATATAACATTCCAAAATTTAGAATTTTGGGATGTTACAAACTACCACCCTTAAAATGAATCTCGTCCTCGAGATCCGGAGAGGCTAGAAAGAAGGTTAGGTTTGGGGGGTCTCCTTGAGAATCCATTCATCAACACAAGGTATGGGGTGCTACCACCCTTAGAAGCATGGTCGCGGTTCCAACAAAACTCATGTACTCCATCCTTTGCGTTGACGGTGTCGGTCTTCTCATATTCTCCGAGATAACTCCTTCACTTTTGCTCTTCTGGTAAGGGCATGGCCTTTTCCTCCAAATCAAGAGTCCTTGCATCAAAATAGTATCCTTCCGAGACTGGGTCTTCTTAGCTGTCAGGTCTGTCGCCAATGCTAAACAACTATAAAAAATCTCATGGTGGTCAACAATTATTGTTCCTCCTGCAGGAAATGGGTCTGGGCTGAACCTCACCGCATAACCTATGATTGGCAATAGGTGCCTGTACAGGGTTTCCATCGTCCTGCCATTCTAAGTCTTTTGGCTTGTCGTGTCAACACTCTTCTAGGGTTTTAAGGCTTTCTGATTTTTTCCATCAACATATGATAGCTCATGACAGAAGTCTTCCGTATGGGGGCCAATCCATCCCGTACTTGAATCATTACCACATACGCAAATAGTGAATCACGCATCCTAACATTTGGGCATCCTCACAAGCATTGCAGAACTTCTCTTCTCCACGAACTGGGTCCGGATAAATCCATTGGTTCTGCAAGCCAAACAAAACCTCTATCATTTCTTCACAACTCTCGGGTTTACGTAACCTCCTATGGAACGTCTGCTGATGAACTCCTAGCTTCTTCCAGAATTCTTTTCTTCAACAAGATTGTGCTTGTTTCCTTATCAAATCATGGGTCCTGTGGGTTATGGGCCCACTTCAAACTTGTATATCTTTAACTCATCCTTGGAGTTACTATTGTTCCATAGTCCAACATTACATCTCCTTTAAATCCAATAGCACTTCATTCCTTCATACTCTTGGGGTAGCCATCATAACTAAAATCAAAATCCAACTCATTTGTCCAAATTCCACTCTATGGTATACGTTTTCCTTTCCATTAGTCTAGTGTTCACACAGGGTATTACCATTAAAATAAAATGTACCGGTTCATCCATAATTCATATTCCCTTCATATCAAATTCTTTATTACATCCTTAACCACTACTCAAAACTCAAATTTCAAAAGTACTCTATTACAAAAGCTGCCATCCACATAGTTTGGTATGGTCAAGCATTACTTCCATCTTTATTCATTTTCCCTACTTGAAGATGCTTTAATCCCACTAGATGTGACAGCCTAGTTTTCGCCCTCTCTCATTTGCTTGATTTTCTTTTGGGCTCAATTTGAAACTTCGAGTTTTTGAATCTTTTCATATGGACTTAAACACTTGGGTACCCTTGGCTTTCACCCATTGCTTCATTTCCCTCCCTTATCATCATTCCCCTTCTGATCCACCCCAAAATAATCTTTGGAATATTTTTCTTAAATGAAAAATATTCATTTCTCTCTCAAAAACCCTAGCTAGATCACTATGCTCCAAAGCAACCCTAATTTTTATGGCTCAAAAAAATCTGAGATAATTCACAAATATTCTTTGTACCCTAGAGCACCTTCCTGGGCAAAAATATTTCCTCACTTTTTGGAATATTTTTGCTACAGAAAATATTTTCTGTTCGGGACAGAAATGGTGGTTTCTACAGCAACTACCATTTTACTTGCTCCATTGTGCCTGGTTTTTCTTGTGCATCTTCACCTTAGTAACTCATGGCTAACCTCCAAAGCACAGCCTCCAACTCCCAGCCATTTGACCTCAATAACCTCTCAAAGTTACTGACAGGAAACTTACTTGACATGTAAAAACTTCTCTACTGCACCTGGATCCAAACCAAAGTGTGGTAACCTCTCAATCTACCACGAACAATATGCCAGACATGAAGTTTAGGCTTAGCTCGGCCTAATGTAATAGTCCACGCGGTGACCGCACTCGTCCAGGGGTGCTGGCATGCGTGTCGACGCGCTCTGAGTGCCGCCAAACGCTTTGTTCGCGCGTGCTCGCTTCCCCCGCCTGCCGTAGCGCGCCAAACTTCGCCACCATCTTCGTATCAACGTCCTTAACTCCTTCCTGGCGCTCTCCAGCGCTGGAGCTCGCCGCAGCAAGCACGGGCGCGGTCCGGCCAACCCAACAGTGTTGTGCGCACTGTGCTCATCGTCTTCCCCTCGCTCCTGTGCCCGTCCCTGCTCGCCCACAGTTCCCGCGTGAGTTGTGTCGTCTTCTCTCCCTCTCACTGACGCCGCTCGTCGTCGGGCGCTGTGGACAGGTGTCCACCGGCGAAGCCCGAACCCTCTCTTCGCTCGCCTATAAATGGAGCCGCCCCCAGCCTCCTCGAGCACCATCCATCCCTCCCACACAACCCACAAGCGAGTAGGAAGTCGTAGCCCGGCCGGGCAGGCCGCGGGCCGCCGTCCTCGAGCTCGAGCTCGCCGGCGATCCCCTCTGGTCGCCGCGGTAGCTCCAACCCATCCCAGGCCAAGGCAACACTTCCAGGGCCTCCGCCTCTCTCCGGTGAAGCCATCCCGTCCACCTGGAGCCCCTGGAGTTGCCTCTGCTCGTCGTCTTCTTCATCTCCGGTGACCACCGCGTTCTGCCTCCGCTTGCGAGGTTGATTCCGACACCGTATGACCACCACTAGCCACGCTACGGGTACGGGCAGGTACGCCACCGTCCCCTCTCTCCATCCCTCCCTCTCATTTTGGCCAAGGAGTCCTCGTCGCCGGCGAGAGCTCTGGCGGAGCTGCAACTCCCTTTGTTTCCTTCTTCCCCTCCTTCTCACCTGACTAGTGGGGCTCGCTAGTCAGCCACTCTGTACGCGCGTGAAGCGGTACGAGTGGTGGCGCCCTGAGGCTTTACGCCTTCGACGTCACCCCCCTAGTCTGTTTATTTAAATTCAAACTTAATTCAATTCCAGAGAGCTTCAAACAGCCATAACTTTTCAACCATAAGTCCAAATGAATTGATTCTTTTTGCATATTGTTCTTTGCAAAGAAATCTAACAGCTCACCAAAAATGAGATTGTTCTGAGCTGTTTAGAATTTCTGGTGATTTTCAGAAGAGTTCTGATATTTTCTTCTTGTGTTTAAAATTATTTTTAGAGGGTGAGGCTTGTCTTGTGGATCACTAGAAGGCTTGTGAACCTCATCTGCACTAAGGCAAGCCAAAACAACATTTTCATGGTGCCATTTTCAATATTGATGATTTTCTTACTTGAATGATATGATTAATCCATGCATTTAAATAACTATTATGTTATTTATATTCTGTTAAGTGTGTGTTGGTATTATGCTTGATTTACAGAACCTTGAAACTAGCTTAGTTGGTAAAGAAGCTAAGATATAATTGTGGTAAAAATGGTTAAATTTGCTAGAAACTATCCTGTTAAGTGCTAGTTTAACCAATTTACCTAAGTTACAGAATGTTTGAACCTAACTTGATTGGTAAAGAAATTAGGATTTGCTTGTGATGATGATAGTAGAAGCTTTGCTATGCATGTGAGGAATTAATCGGAGTTATTTTCCTGCATGAGAAAATAATATTGCTTGCTTCAAAATAAATGGTTAAAGTAAGACCAGGAAAGTAATATAAGTTGTTGATACTTATGTTTAGTGTGAATATGGTTGGCATTAGTCATTTTCGTATTATGTGATGCATGTATAGTATTGCATTTCATGGCATGCTATGACACTGGTCATTCTCCTTTTAAGCTAAACCTGAATATAACTCAACCTAAATATATCGTTGACTGGGTCATGGTGCCGCTGAATCGAGATTTTCCAAGTGCAACCACATTTGCCTTTGTGGGAAGGCCTTGATTGGTCCATTGACATGCCTCCGGTCGGTGCCTCCAACTAGGGAAGGTTATGGGCGTGCTTACCCTGGCCTGGTAAGCAGGCATAATCTTGTGTGCCCCTGTTTGAGATTTTTGGTACCGGTCCCCGTGAGGGATGTTTTGGCCACGACGGTGGTCGGTGTGTCTTTGGTAGACACGGGGCCACCCAGGACTAGCACGTTGGGGATTGGGTCGGAGTGGCCGAGAGAGTGTCATGGCAATGGAAGGGTTTCGTCGGAATGTCATTGGTCCACCCGAATGGGAGTGCGAGGCCATGGGTTCCAAGGTATGGGTAAAGTGTGCTACCTCTGCATAGTGTATAATCTATCGATAGCGGAGTCCACGGTTACGGACAACTCGTAGTAGGTCCCACCATGAGTCAATGTTTAATAAACATGCACATTAAGTTATGATCATTGCATTGATGTTGATGGCTGAAATGCCATCGAGATGTTCGAGACCACGATGGTGGTTTGGTGGTGATCGCCGTAAGGATCACGAGTTACTTTGGTGGTGATCGCCGTAAGGATCACAAGTTACTTTGGTGGTGATCGCTGTAAGGATCACAAGTTACTTTGGTGGTGATCGTCGTAAGGATCACAAGTTACTCTGGTTAAAACCACGATGGTGGTTTGGTGGTGATCCAAGAACAATCACGATTGGTAAGGCGGTACCGAGGGATGTTTATCCCAGGAGCATGAGCACAGCATGTTGGAACATTATTGAATTATTAATTGGATAAATATCATGATATTGTTTGTCATTTTGATTATGCCTGTTGTGAGCTTGCAAGTACATTCAATGTACTAACCTGGAGTGTCATGCCAGATTTCAGGAAAGTCGCGTTGGAAAGGAGCACTGCTCGAGTCTAGATCGTGTCCACATCGGTGTCCGTGTGATATGGAGTTTCCGCTACAACGTTGTTCCGCTACCGCGTAGTTGTTATGACCGAGGCCCCTTTATGCTCACTAAATAATGTACATATTGTTCAGCCACACCGTGCGTGCTGCTCGGCCTCGACATCTGTTCTAATATAAACTCTAAGCCACAAGCATCAATAAAGTGATTGTCTTTCTATACCAAGATGTTGTGTGTTGCCAGAAGACATGGTCTCTGGGCTGGCAATGCAGGGTAAACCGGTCGCTCTGAGCCAGGGTGCCACAACGCTTGGTATTAGAGCCGCGCTGACTGTAGGTCATGCTAGACTACGACATGTTAACTGGACGTTAGATACGAGCTTAAGCTGAGTGTCGGTAGCAATTGTAGCTGGTTGTTGCATTGCATGCACTTGATTTATATTTTTATGCTAACCTGCTAATGGTTGTGAGTGTAGATGGCTCCGGTGCCGTATCCGTGCCAGCTACAGCTGATGTCGTACACGTCACCGCACCTTCTTCGCAATGTGTGGCGTCGGCTGTACCCCCTCGAAGACGATCCAGTCTATCATGTGTATCGGGAGCGTCTAGCTCATTCAATGTATGAGTATCACGCAGTGGTTACTCTGCGCACTAGTTCCGATTCCGGCTCCTACACTCGTACCTCTCGGAGCGGTTACGCCTCTACAGCTTGTCAGGCTGTCCAGTTTGCTGCATTCGAGGTCCTTGTTGAGCTTCGCTACAACGAGATCTGAATGCAAAACCATCCAGGTTTCTTTTACTATCCTTCTCAGCACGATAGTAGTAGTGTCTGTTTCCAGATCATTGATCCGGAGTCTGATAGTGTTGCTAGCCACCTTGCTCGTTATGTCACTGCTAGCTATCTTATGATCCACGAGCTGGCTCGAGAGCTGACTTGTGCCCGTACTACTTTAGCCGCTGCTTTGGTCACTACTAGATCTGCCACTACTCCATCTTCTCTGGGATTTACTCCCCATATTCCAGCCAGTTCTAGTTCCCCTGTTTCACTAGTTACTCCCCCGAGTAGCTCAGGCACTTCAACGATGAACCCTCTCCGTACTCCTACCGAGTGGGTTTCACTTCTCTCTACTCCTGTAGCCCCAATGCTTCATCCTGCCCCTGCCCCGGAGGGAGAGCCCTTGAGGCAGTGTCGTCGTGTTACCTTTAACCCGGAGGTTACTGTTAACCACGTCAGTTCAGGATCCGAGTCCGCTTCAGGGAAGGACACCACAACACTAGCAGAGCAGTAGTACCTCGGAGTATTTGCAGTCGTCAGGATAATGTACGGATGTAGCCGTACAAGTCATGATGTTTCATTGCATGTATGAGAGTAGTTGAACCTGTCATGTTATTTATCTTTCATGTATGAGTCTATGTATAATTATGCTGGGACTTATTCGCCGTATTTTCTTCGCTCTTTTGTTTTCTTCTGGGATTTGTCGTTGGCTTTTCCCCAAATTTATTTTGGATGTTTCTCATCTCGATTGCGTTGTCTTGGGGAAAATCCACAATAGGATGACGCGGGGAGGCAGCAGTAGCAACGTCCGTGAGGGAACTCCTGTTCGTCGTTCCGCACGACAGGCAGGAGATTCTCCCGAGCTGTACGTTCCGCCACCGCCTCCACCGCCAAATCCACCCTCCACCGAGCAAGTTCTGCGTATGTTTGAGGAAATAAGGAACAATGATCTGCTTGAAATATTAAGAAGTGTGCAAGCTATGGTTGGACAGAATGGAAATCAGAATGGTCATTACTCAAAGCTGTCAGATTTTGAAAGGACCAAGCCACCCAGTTTCAGTCAGATTGTTGACCCATTGGATGCAGACGATTGGTTGCGTACCATTGAGAAAAAGCTTGAGATTGTCCGTATAGAAGAAAATGATAAATTTCCATTTGCAACTCATTACCTTGAAGGCACTGCTGCCATATGGTGGGAAAATGCAAAGGCCATGTGGCCTTATGATGAAGAAATCACCTGGGAAAAATTTAAGGATCAGTTCCGGAAATATCATATCCCTACTGGAGTTATGAAGGTTAAGCAGCATGAATTTCTCGCACTCGTCCAAGGAAATCAGTCTGTGGGGGATATTTGCAAAAATTTAATCATCTTGTCCGTTACTCCCTTTTTGACGTGGCCACCGAGGAAAGGAAGATTGACAGATTTCTTGGAGGCTTAAATCCGCAACTCCGGTGTACTCTCAGTATGTTTGATTTCCCAGATTTCCAAACTCTGGTGAACAAGGCTCTCATTGCTAAATGGGAGCACAAGCTTGTATCAGATAATAGGCCTGCCAACAACAACGACAACAAGCGTAAGTTTGAGCCAAAGAAGGATGGGCAACCAGTGCAAAAGGCTCGAACCTGGCAACAGATTCAGGTGGAATACAAGCCCAATTGGCAACAGAATGTTAACAAGACCACCACTCAAGTCAAGAATGCCATGACCAACCCAATACATGAGGAGCGTCAGCGCAATAATTTGTGCTTCAATTGTGGGCAGAACGGGCATTATGCCAAACAGTGCCCCAAGAACAACAAGGCGAATGCCCCATTCAGGCCACAAGTCAACTTTATAGAGTCATGCCCGACACAGCAAAACATTACTGGGTACGTGCATCATCTCTTAGCCGACGAAGCACAAGAGAACCCACAAGAGAACCCTGAAGTCGGCATTGGTATGTTTTCTGTTAATGACATACCTGCCGTAATTCTATTTGACTCTGGGGCTTCCCATTCTTTTATTTCTCGGAGTTTTGCTGCCCAAAACAAATTTCCTTGTACACTTATGGGCAAAAATATGCTGGTACAAACCCCAGGATCTCTAATCAAGAGCAACATGGCATGCCGCGGTCTGGAAATCAATATCAACGGAGTCTACTTTCCAACCTCTCTAATAATTATTGAGTCTTAAAAGTTGGATATTATATTGGGTATGAATTGGTTGACCCAATATCAAGTTTGTATAAACTGCGCAACATGAGAAGTCACTTTGACCAGTCTGAACGGGTAAACTACCAAATTATACGCTCGCAAGAAAATACCCAAGAAAAAATTGGTTTTCACCGATGTGGCTGAGTTGGAACTAATTCTTGTGGTCAGCGAGTACCCTGATGTATTTCCAGAAGAACTGCCGGGCATGCCACCAGACCTCGAACAGGAATTTGCAATAGGTCTTGTGCCCGGAACTGCACCGTTATACAAGAGGTATTACAGAATGCCCTCATCAGAATTAGTGGAGCTAAAGAAACAGCTTGATGAACTGCTCCAGAAAGGATATATTCGTCCCAGCTCTTCACCATGGGGATCACCCGCTATTTTTGTGGACAAAAAGGATGGTAGTGTCCGCATGTGTGTAGATTATCGCCAGCTGAATGAGGTTACCATCAAAAATAAATACCCGCTACCAAGGATTGATGATTTGTTTGATCAGCATAGTGGGGCTAAAGTATTCTCTAAGATCGATTTACGGACCGGATATCATCAGCTCAAGATTAAAAAGGAAGATATTCCTAAGACCGCATTCACTACTCGGTACGGTCTTTATGAATATACCGTGATGTCCTTTGGTCTCACCAATGCCCCTGCTTTCTTCATGCATATGATGAACAAAGTATTCATGGACTTCATCGACAAATTCGTGGTAGTCTTCATCGACGACATCCTCATTTACTCCAAGGGTGAAGACGAGCACAAGGATCACCTTCGAGCAGTGCTACAACGACTCCGCAACCATCAGCTTTACGCCAAATTCAGTAAATGTGAGTTTTGGCTCAAGCAAGTTGGGTTTCTCGGACATGTACTATCCGCCGAAGGTATAGCCGTGGACCCGAGCAAAGTAAAGGATGTGCTCGACTGGCTGCCACCCACGACAGTGAAACAGATCTGGAGGTTTCTTGGATTAGCTGGATATTACCGTCGTTTCATCGAAGGGTTTTCCGAGATTGCTAAACCCATGATGGAGCTGCTCAAAAAGGATAAGAAGTTTGAATGGACGGAGGACTGTGAGAAAAGTTTCAATGAGCTAAAGATACGGCTGATAACCGCACCTGTGTTGACTCTCCCAGACATTTATCGCAACTTTGATGTGTATTGTGACGCCTCCAGGCAAGGCCTTGGTTGCGTACTTATGCAACACAGCAAGGTAGTAGCATATGCATCACGACAGCTACGACCTCACGAGGGAAATTATCCTACTCATGATTTGGAATTGGCTGCGGTGGTTCATGCGCTAAAAATTTGGAGACACTACCTCATTGGAAAAAGGTGCCAAATTTTTACCAATCACAAGAGCCTTAAATACATATTTACTCAGCCGGATTTAAATCTCTGTCAACAAAGATGGCTAGAGTTGGTCAAGGATTATGATCTTGGAATAAATTATCACCCGGGTAAGGCCAACATGGTTGCCGATGCCCTTAGTCGAAACATGTCAGCTTAAATGCCATATTGAAATCCTTGCCTGTCAAACTCCAAGAGGAGATCGCTCAGCTCGACCTGGTCATAGTGGATGCTGGCCTCGCTAATACTTTGGAAGTTACCCCCACACTTGAGGAAGAAATCCGCAAGGCCCAGACAGCTGACATCAAACTACAGAAGCGTGCCAAGAGCCCGATGGCAGGGCAGACCCCAAATTTCTCCAAGGACAAATTTGGTACCCTCCGATTCCGTGGACGATTTGTGCACCCAATCAGCCGGACTTAAAGAAGAACATCATGTCGGAAGCACACGAATCCTCATACTCCGTTCACCCGGGAGGTACAAAAATGTATGAGGACCTTAGACAAATATTCTGGTGGGAGGGAATGACGAAATATATTGCCTATTTTGTGGCCTGTTGCGACATATGCAACAAGGTGAAGGCAGAGCATCAGAAGCCAGCTGGACTCCTCCAACCTTTGTCGGCTTCGTAATGGAAATGGGATGACGTTTGTATGGATTTTATTATGGGATTGCCCAAGACTCAGCGAGGAAATGATGCAATCTGGGTCATAGTGGACACCTTAACCAAGGTTGCTCACTTCATTCCGATCAGCACCAGATATCGAGCAGATCAACTTGCACAGGTGTATGTATCCAGAATTGCCAGTCTGCATGGAGTATCCCGAGCTATCACTTTTGACCGAGCTTCCCTGTTCACGTCTGCTTTTTGGTCCCGTCTCCATCAAGCCTTGGGGACGACGCTGAAATATAGTACTGCTTATCATCCTCAGATAGATGGACAGACAGAGCGGTTAAATCAAATACTCGAAGATATGTTGCGAGCCTGTGCTTTAGCTCAAGGACCTAAATGGGAAGACTGCTTGCCATATGCCGAGTTTTCCTATAACAACAGCTTCCAGACCAGTCTAATGATGTCACCGTATGAAGCTCTGTATGGCCGTCAATGCCGCGCTCCTTTAAATTGGTCTCAAACTGGAGATAGCCATATCTTCGGAACAGACCTCATGATGGAAGCTGAGAAACAAGTTAAGGAAATCAGAGACAGATTACAATTGGCCAAATCTCGACAGAAAAGTTATTATGATGCAAAGCACCAGCGGGTCAGTTTTGAACCCGAAGAGCACGTATACCTCCGAGTCACTCCTATGAAAGGAGTCAAGAGATTTCAGACCCATGGAAAGTTGGCACCAGATTTATTGGTCCATTCCCGGTTATGTCTCGAGTGGGTACTGTTGCATATCAATTGGAACTACCCGCTGAATTGGCAGACGTGCACAACGTGTTTCATGTATCACAATTGAGACGATGCATATCCCCGCCTAAGAAAAGGACCGCTATGGCTGAGGTAGAGTTGGCAAATGACTTAACTTATGAAGAGAGACCATTTAGAATTTTGGGTCAGATGGAAAGGGTCACTCGCACTAAAGTAAGAAAACTTTATAAAGTTCAGTGGGAGCATCACACAGAGTCAGAATCAACTTGGGAGCGGGAAGAATTCCTAAGGACTCATTATCCAGAGTGGTTTTCCCAAGCAACCGAATCTCGAGGACGAGATTCATTCTAAGTGGGGGAGGTTTGTGATAGCCTGGTTTTCGCCCTCTCTCATTTGCTTGATTTTCTTTTGGGCTCAATTTGAAACTTGGAGTTTTTGAATATTTTCATATGGACTTAAACACTTGGGTACCCTTGGCTTTCACCCAAGTGCTTCATTTCCCTCCCTTATCATCATTCCCCTTCTCATCCACCCCAAAATAATCTTTGGAATATTTTTCTTAAAGGAAAAATATTCATTTCTCTCTCAAAAACCCTAGCTAGATCACTATGCTCCAAAGCAACCCTAATTATTATGGCTCAGAAAAATCTAAGATAATTCACAAATATTCTTTGTACCCTAGAGCACCTTCCTGAGCAAAAATATTTCATTACTTTTTGGGATATTTTTGCTACAGAAAATATTTTCTATTCCGGACAGAAATGGTGGTTTCTACAGCAACTACCATTTTACTTGCTCCATTGTGCCTGGTTTTTCTTGTGCATCTTCACCTTAGTAACTCATGGCTAACCTCCAAAGTACAGCCTCCAACTCCCAGCCATTTGACCTCAGTAACGTCTCAAACTTACTAACCAGAAACTTACCTGGCATGTAAAAACTTCTCTACTGCACCTGGATCCAAACCAATGTGTGCTAACCTCTCAATCTACCACGAACAACACGCCAGACATGAAGTTTAGGCTTAGCTCGGCCTGATGTCATAGTCCACGTGGTGACCGCGTTCATCTAGGGGTGCTGGCATGCGGGTCGACGCGCTCTGAGTGCCGTTGAACGCTCTATTCGTGTGTGCTCCCTTCCCCTGCCTGCCGTAGCGCGCCAAACTTCGCCACCATCTTCGTATCAATGTCCTTAACTCCTCCCTGGCGCTCGCCGACGCCGGAGCTCGCCGCAGCGAGCATGGGCGCGGTCCGGCCAACCCAACAGTGCGGTGCGCACTGTGCTCGTCGCCTTCCCCTCGTTCATGTGCTCGTCCCCGCTCACCCACAGTTCCCGCATGAGCTGCGTCGTCTTCTCTCCCTCTCATGGACGCCGCTCGTCACCGGGCGCCATGGACAGGTGTCCACCGGCGGAGCCCAAACCCCCTCTCCGCTCGCCTATAAATGGAGCCGCCCCCAGCCTCCTCGAGCACCATCCACCCCTCCCACACAACCCACAAGCGAGTAGGAAGCCGTAGCCCGGCTGGGCAGGCCGCGGGCCGCCGTCCTCGAGCTCGAGCTCGTCTGCGATCCCCTCTGGTCGCTGCGGTAGCTCCAGCCCATCCCAGGCCAGGGCAACACTTCCAGGGCCTCCGCCTCTCCCCGGTGAAGCCATCCCGTCCACCTGGAGCCCCTGGAGTTGCCTCTGCTCGCCGTCTTCTTCATCTCCGGCGACCACCGTGTTCTGCCTCCGCTTGTGAGGTTGATTCCGACGCCATCCGACCACCCCTAGCCATGCTACGGGTATGGGCAGGTGTGTCACCGTCCCCTCTCTCCATCCCTCCCTCTTGTTTTGGCCAAGGAGCCCTCGTCGCCGGCGAGAGCTCCGGCGGAGCTGCGACTCCCTCTGTTTCCTTCTTCCCCTCCTTCTCACCTGACTAGCGGGGCCCGCTAGTCAGCCACTCCGTACGCGCGTGAAGCGGTACGAGTGGTGGCGCCCTGAGGCTTTACACCTTCGACGTCACCCCCCTAGTCTGTTTATTTAAATTCAAACTTAATTCAATTCCAGAGAGCTTCAAACAGCCATAACTTTTCAACCATAAGTCCAAATGAATTGATTCTTTTTGCATATTGTTCTTTGCAAAGAAATCTAACAACTCACCAAAAATGAGATTTTTCTGAGCTGTTTAGAATTTCTGGTGATTTTCAGAAGAGTTCTTGATATTTTTTTCTTGTGTATAAAATTATTTTCAGAGGATGATGCTTGTCTTGAGGATCACTAGAAGGCTTGTGAACCTCATCTGCACTAAGGCAAGCCAAAGAAACATTTTCATGGTTCCATTTTCAATATTGATGATTTTCTTACTTGAATGATATGATTAATCCATGCATTTAAATAACTATTAGGTTATTTATATTCTGTTAAGTGTGTGTTGGTATTATGCTTGATTTACAGAACCTTGAAACTAGCTTAGTTGGTAAAGAAGCTAAGATATAATTGTGGTAATGATAAAATGATTTGTTATGCACATGGATAATGGATTGAAGTTATTTTCTTACATAAATAAAAATGGTTAAATTCGCTCGAAAATGTCCTGTTAAGTGCTGGTTTAGCCAATTTACCGAAGTTACAGAATTTTTGAACCTAACTTGATTGGTAAAGAAATTAGGATTTGCTTGCGATGATGATAGTAGAATCTTTGCTATGCATGTGAGGAATTAATCTGAGTTATTTTCCTGCATGAGAAAAAAATATTGCTTGCTGCAAAATAAATGGTTAAAGTAAGACCAGGAAAGTAATATAAGTTTTTGATACTTATGTTTAGTGTGAATATGGTTGGCATCAGTCATTTTCGTATTATGTGATGCATGTGTAGTATTGCATTTCATGGCATGCTATGACACCGGTCATTCTCCTTTTAAGCTGAACCTGGATATAACTCAACCTAAATATATCGTTGACTGGGTCATGGTGCCGCTGAATCGAGATTTTCCCAGTGCAACCACATTTGCCTTTGTGGGAAGGCCTTGATTTGGTCCATTGACATGCCTCTAGTCGGTGCCTACAACTAGGGAAGGTTATGGGCGTGCTTACCCTGGCCCGGTAAGTAGGCATAACCTTGTGCGCCCCTGTTTGAGATTTTTGGTACCGGTCCCCGTGAGGGAAGTTTTGGCCACGACGGTGGTCGGTGTGTCTTTGGTAGACACGGGGCCACCCAGGACTAGCCCGTTGGGGATTGGGTTGAAGTGGCCAGGAGAGTGTCATGGCAATGGAAGGGTTTCGTCAAAATGTCGTTGGTCCACCCGAATGGGAGTGCGAGGCCATGGGTTCCGAGGTGTGGGTACAGTGTGCTACCTCTGCAGAGTGTATAATCT
This sequence comes from Triticum aestivum, assembly GCF_018294505.1. Lineage (NCBI taxonomy): Eukaryota > Viridiplantae > Streptophyta > Magnoliopsida > Poales > Poaceae > Triticum > Triticum aestivum. The sequence continues at coordinate 473,559,019 of NC_057803.1, forward strand.
ATCGATAGCCGAGTCCACGATTACGGACAACTCGTAGTAGGTCCCACCATGAGTCAACGCTTAATAAACATGCACACTAAGTTATGATCATTGCACTAATGTTGATGACTGAAATGCCATCGAGATGTTCAAGACCACGATGGTGGTTTGGTGGTGATCGCCGTAAGGATCACGAGTTACTTTGTTGGTGATCGCCGTAAGGATCATGAGTTACTTTGGTGGTGATCGCCGTAAGGATCACGAGTTACTTTGGTGGTGATCGTCGTCAGGATCACAAGTTACTCTGGTTAAAACCACGATGGTGGTTTGGTGGTGATCCAAGAACGATCACGATTGGTAAGGCGGTACCGAGGGATGTTTATCCTAGGAGCATGAGCACAGCATGTTGGAACATTATTGCATTATTAATTGGATAAATATCATGATATTGTTTGTCATTATGATTATGCATGTTGTGAGCTTGCAAGTACATTCAATGTACTGACCTGGCGTGTCATGCCAGATTTCAGGAAAGTCGCGTTGGAAAGGAGCGATGCTCGAGTCTAGATCGTGTCCACATCGGTGTCCGTGTGATATGCAGTTTCTGCTACGACGTTGTTCCACTACCGCGTAGTTATTATGATCGAGGCCCCTTTATGTTCACTAAATAATGTACATATCGTTCAGCCGCATCGTGCGTGCTGCTCAGCCTCGACATCTGTTGTAATATAAACTCTGAGCTGCTAGCATCAATAAAGCGGTTGTCTTTCTGTACCAAGATGGTGTGTGTTACCAGAAGACATGGTCTCTGGGCTGGCAATGCAGGGTAAACCGGTCGCTCTGAGTCGGGGTGCCACACTAGAATTGTGCGATGTGATCCTTCAAATAATTGATGTTTTGCTTCATTGTGGTGGCCATGAGCTTCATCTCCATCATCTCTGCATGCACCTCCCTCAGGTATTCCTGAGTGTGACGAAGTCTTGCTTCTAGTATTTCTCCAATCTGACGTATGGCTTCCATAGCAGCTTCATGAACAAAGTCAAAGAATGTTGCTCATGGTACTCGAGAAATGAAAAGGTATTGCCCCATAGTCTTTGGGCAAACCCCTTTCACATGATGGAGGTGTACCTCCACGTACCAAAGTTCAACTCCCTTCTCCATGAAAGGATAACCCTTGTAGACAGCATCTCCTTCAAGATGAATATGCTTCATCATGTCCTTCAGGATTTTGGGGTAATCCTGATCACTACTCAGGGTCATAATCGTTTCCGGGCCCTTGAGAAAAAGACTCGTGAAGGGTTGTCATTTACAGGTATAAGATAGAAGGGGTACTCAGGATAATGTATCTATTTCCTTGGGTGAAATGTGGTTATTTTTCGGGAAAGTTTTGGGTCAGCTTGTCCATGGGTTCAAGGTTTACGTCTGGGTGACATAGTGAGAGAGGCACTTACAATCAACAAACAACTCATAACATTTCATATGAGATTCCAATCACCTCAACATTTATTGCTTTACAAACTATTACAATTCCCATTTCATAACTCAACTCAACATCCCCAACGAAAATAAAAGTGTGTTCCACATTTATTACATGCTTTATTCCAATATCAAGATCTCAACTACTCAGCCCAAGCTTTCCTCGAGTCTGAACATTCTCTGGCAAAATGTCCTACTCCTTTGCAGCGTAAACAAATGACTTCAGACACATCCAGGGGCTTCCTGGTGGTTATCTTGGCTCCTTGGGTTCTTGGCTCCCTTGCTGGGTGATGGTGTCCTGGAGTAGGGGGTACTCACCACGTCGTCTCCCGATCTGTTAGATTGGGCCGAGGACCCCCATGGATGTATACTCATGGGCCAGTTCGGACAGCTGCCGCATACATGGAAGATTCCACAAGACTTGGTGATCAAGACAAGGACTCCTCCCCATTGGCGTATTCGGCTAGGACTCTTGTTACCCTAGGCCTCTAATGCATTATATAAACCGAGGCCAGGCTAGTCGATAGATAATATACAACAATCATACCATAGGCTAGCTTCTAGGGTTTTATCCTCTACGATCTAGTGGTAGATCAACTCTTGTAATACTCATATCATCAATATCAATCAAGCAGGACGTAGGGTATTACCTCCATCAAGAGGGCCCGAACCTGGGTAAATATCATGTCCCCTGCCTCATGTTACCATCGATCCTAAACGCACAGTTCGGGACCCCCTACCCGAGATCCGCCGGTTTTGACATCGACATTGGTGTTTTCATTGAGAGTTCCGCTGTGTGATCGGCAAAATGATCAATGGCTCGCCCGCAGGTCAACTGCGACGCAGGCATCTTCGTCGCCGGCTCGACTGGTCACCTCGGCTCGACCGAGGACCATGCTCCATCTTCGGTTGTCATGTTCAGACGGGGGCCTTCTTCAACATCAACTCTGATCTCTATCATGATCATAGAGGAGTCATCCATGAAGCTCGAGGGCTCAACGTCAACATTGCCCTCGGGCGGCCGTGCTGTTTTTATGGACTGCAAACTTGTATTCGCCGTCACCACCTCCTCGAGCGTCGGTTTGACGATTGCTTCAGTGGAATAGTGCGTAATTACGTCTACAACAGCCATGCAAAATTTCGTCGAGTTCCGATGCAGGAATCTCAGACAATCTATGATATACCGGAGCCTTGTAAAATCTGGACGGGAATCTGGATGAGTTTAGAGCGTGGTCTCCAGAGCCCATCTCGGAGGTCCTTTGGAAGATCCAACCGTTCATATACTGTGAAATTCCCATATCTACCACCCCTCCAAATTTCAGCTCGATCCGGCGGTTCAAACTCCGGGAACCTTTCGATGAGTGGACCAATTTTCGGACCCATTTTCTGCGCGAATACGGATCCGACCCGAATTTATGTTTCTTTATGAACGTGATATTGGACAACCTTTTTAGAGGAATTCTCTTCTAGGGTATTGTGCGTTGTTTTTAAACACGTGCCCGTAAATTTTTAAGCCTCCCATGAGGTCATCTTCATCATCATGCTGGTGTCAAACCAGTCCGGCAATATTGCTCCAAGGCTGCCGACCTGCGCTAGACACGTCGTCACTTTGTTGAGCTGAGCTCAACTTCTTCAGATCATCATCTCGGCAAGCCGAACAAGAGTCTGACATCGCGAAGGATAAATCATCACCAACATCGCCGCCCCATGGATTACGCGGAGCGGGCATACCGGCATCGCCGCACGGTCACTTCATCAAGCTGGCATCGACCACGTCACGACCTGCATCGGCAGGGCCGCACTATTGCTTCTTCAAGCTGGTGTCCATCATGCCGACCTACTTCGACTCATCGGCTGACATCGAGGCTGGACTGGGGGCTTCGCCATCTCTTCATCAACCTACTCCGGAGACTTCGGCGTCACTAGCCGACCAGCTCCGTCACGTTAGCTGAACCGAGGGCTTTGCCTCGGCGAGCCAACCTTTGCCAGCATCGCCATGCCATCGCTTTATCGCCCATCAGGCAATGGGTGTGCGGATCGAGTCTCTATTTTCGGAATCATCTCTCTTCGGATTGCTACAACAAATAAACCAGGTGCTATTAATCCTAGTATTTTTTGCTTCTTGGGGTTTATTTTTCCCAAGAAATTATTACTCTGGTTTGTTCCATCATTTGTACACAGGTCTATCAAATGATGGCCGCACTAACGACAGTCGCGTGGTGGTTCGGTCAGTTTCCGTACATAGTCCGGCGAACGCCGCATCCGGAACTTGGACCGACCTATGAATTCAGGCTTTGCCATACCTTTACCGCATCACGCCGACGCCCCCGCCTTGACTTTGGTGCCAGGCCATATTTCTTTTATTACTAACTTTGCATAAATTATTTATTATGTAACGATTTTTTTAATTATTATTATTACTATTATCTTCGGTTTGCACTACTTTTTGTGCACAGGAAAATGATCCGGGTTGGGCAGCATCGTCAACTCGGCGTACTGACATACCACGTCACCTCGACTGGACGGGGGGCTTCGTCAACACTTCATTACCCCATGCCAGGGACTTCGGCATCACTCTGCCGGCCCGCATTAACCGTGCTATGTCACCATTTCGGAGTGTCGAGCTCTTTGCTCCGCCACCTTGGGACCGGCTTGGGGGATGGAACCTTGTCCCGCATCAAGCTCGGGCCGCGTCATCAATACCGAACACATTAACCAGCTAAGTTGCCTTCATGCTCAAAGTTTTAAATTTTTAACTTCTGTTCAGTTCAACCAATCATTATACCTTTTTCAAAAAAAAGTTGCTTGTAGAGAATCTCCTTGTCAAAGCTTTGTTTGTGACACACAAATTCAAATACCCCATTTACTTGGGGGCTCCCTTGATGGAGCTTTTCCTCTTGCACATGATTATACTTGTGCGGCTTCGTTCCTTGTTCGTGTATTACGCCACAATATGCACCACATTGACCTAAGCGATTTGCAAGCTGGGTTGCCTGGGTCCTTTGCTTACCCCTACGTTCCCGATTGTTTGGCTAGGGAGTAAAGGGAGCACCTCTGCGATTGTCACGACTGGGTCATCCGAGCTCTGACCTCAGACTGGGTGAAGCCGAAAGCTAGCGCTCTTATTGTTTTCAATCATGGTCGGCACACAACGGAACTCATGAGTACAAAAAATCTATTGCACAAGTCTCATAGTAATAATAAGCACCGAAGAAAGGTATCGGTGGGGGTACTATTTTCTTCGAAGATGCTTCTTACACTTCGTTAGTAATATAGCATAAGTTCCCTGAGCGCACTTTGTCTGTTACAGCCTTATGGCCTGATTGCCTGGTCATCGGAAACACCGTCGATACTCTTGACATGCAGAGTACATGACACTTTTCGGCCCTTGGCCGAAGAGGGAGAAGCCGATGGTCGGTTAAGACGCGTTTAAAGTTTGGGTGAACACAAATATGATATAAGTACCTCGGTACATACAATCATTATACATAAAATTCTTACCCAAGTCACTTGGGGGCTCTTAAAATTTATATATGAGCTGCAAATATGTTTTCTTCTTGGTCGTTGTCAAAACACGACAGAAGCACAATTTTTTCTTTCTCTTCCAATTTCCGGATTGGCACCGAACACTTGATCTTGTTTGGACGTCATGTTTTTACTGACGTTTTTTGGTTTTCCAAGCTTTTTGGCACTTTTAAACTATTTGTGTGTTTCCAGCACAAGTCTCATAGTGCAATGCCGGACACCTTTATAGATTCGGCAAAAACATTCTCGGATCTCACTATATATGCATTGGTTTCGAATTGTGTCTTCGGTCAATAGTTGGGTTGCCCGGCTCCTGCGCTTGCCTCCTACGTTCCGCTTTGTTCGGCTAGGTGTGCAAAGGGAGAACCACTGCGATTGTGCTTCCAGCTCACATGGTTAAGCACCTCAGTGGAGAAAGCCGAAAACTGACTGTCACAATAAGCGTAAACTGGTCAGCGATCCGATGACTATGTTAAATGATGGGCCATTCATAACAATGGCCGAAGTGTTTACGGCTTGACCCCGACTGTCGCCGAACACTACCGGGGGCTATTAACTGGCCTCCCAAACTAAATCCTCGATATTTTGCTCTTACATTAGAGCTGAGGTTTCATGATCATGCTTAGCATGACAACACAAAGAAAGGAACTGATAGCGGGACTATTTTCTTTGGAAGACATTTCTTATGTTAAACAGTAATATAACATATCTCTTTGCATACCTTTGTTTATAAAACCATATGGCCAGATTGCCTTGTTTGTCGTAAATCTTTGCCCTCATAAAGGCTTTATAAAGTAGGACAAACACTCCTCGGCTACTAGCCGAGGAGGTGGAAGCCGATGGTCGGTCAACAAAGTTTTGTACAATGCGGATCCGAGCATTAATGATGTAAAGTACTTGGATACATAGAGTCATTACACATAATTTGTGATTTTACTATGGATATCGATCCTTAATTCGGCCACCTGTTCCTGCATTAAGGCTCGGGGGCTACTGGGCTTCGGGCTTATTATTTACAAATATTAAAGGGGCACATTGATCCCCTGATCTGGTGTTGCCACCCGACCAGTGTCTCGGGGGCTACTGCATTGTCTATCCAATGCAGAAAATTTTATGTGCAATATAGTTTCCGAGGAGATTTTGATCCTCAGGTTGGTCGGCCACACCCAACCTGAGTCTCGAGGACTGAGCATGCCGCTTTTTGTGTCCCGAAGTATTCTGTCGAGCTAGGACTTGATCCTCAGGCTGATTTTGCAAATCAACCTGAGTCTCAGCAGCTACTGGGATCAGCGGTCTTACGTCATCCTTCAGGTTCATCTCGGGTTTTAGACTGATACACACCTTGAGGGCTACTGGTTGTATATCTCGGCAGAGAATAAATTGCACCAATAGAAAATATTGACAAAAAATCGACCCACAGTCGGGGTGGTGCACCACCTCGGAAGCAGTCCGACATAAAGCTCGGGCGCTAGTGGCTGGCTCCATAGAGGGCATTTACGGCATTAAGCTCGGCTAAACTCCTTCAACTTTTTTGTACCAAGATGATCTATGACATCTTGGATATAGTCCGGCATTGGAGCTTGGACACAGTCTGGCGTTGGAGCTCGGATACATTTTGGCGTTGGAGCTTGGACACAGTCGGGCGTTGGATCTCGGATACATTTCGGCGTTGGAGCTCGGAAGCAGTCCGGCATTGGTGCTCGGCTGCAAAAGATACCTTGAATGCAGTCCGGCGTTGGAGCTCGGACGGAAGAGGACACTGCCTCCCGGGAACAACTTCAAAACCCGAGGTGTGGCATAAAAATAACAAGGCATTAATAAAGGCAGGAAACTTAAAGGGGCTCCTCGGATACCCGACGTATAAACTTGTCGAATGCATTTCGGCGATCCTCAAGATCGAAGATGAGAAGATTTTTTGAACCAGTTTTCAAGACCGACAACCGAAGATGAAGAATAGTTCAGAAGAATCGAGGAGCGTCCCTAACTTGAAGACCGGTTTAGGGGGCTACTGACGGTGTCCTGGACTAGGGGGTACTCACCATGTTGTCTCCCGATCTGTTAGATTGGGCCGAGGACCCCCACGGCTGTACACTCATGGGCCAGTTCGGACAGCTGCCGCATACATGGAAGATTCCACAAGACTTGGTGATCAAGACAAGGACTCCTCCCCATCGGTGTATTTGGCTAGGACTCTTGTTATCCTAGGCCTCTGGTGCATTATATATACCGAGGCCAGGCTAGTCGATAGATAATATACAACAATCATACCATAGGCTAGCTTCTAGGGTTTTAGCCTCTACGATCTCATGCTAGATCAACTCTTGTAATACTCATATCATCAATATCAATCAAGCAGGACGTAAGGTATTACCTCCATCAAGAGGGCCCGAACCTGGGTAAATATCGTGTCCCCTGCCTCCTGTTACCATCGATCCTAGACGCACAGTTCGGGACCCCCTACCCGAGATCCGCCGGTTTTGACACCGACACTGGGCATTTGCTAATGTAATGACCTAAATCCTTGCATCTGTAACAAGTGATATGACTTAGGTCCTTTTCTGCTGAAATTGGGTTGTTCTAGCGACACGTGCTCTTTCTCTTCCTGGACTTCTTTGTTCCGATCAATTCTTCTACCTCATGTGGATCAAACTCCACTTCTTCTATCGGGAAGTCTCCCAGATACTCTTGGTTTTCCTTCATGCAATATTGTGAAAAATGTCCTTGTTCTCCACATGAATAGCAAGCATTGGAGTAAAATATGTTTAGGCTTTCTCCATCAGGGTCGTTAACATCTTCCTTCATCACAGGTTCTTTTAAACTTTCCCCGAGGGCTTATTTCATTGCTTCCGTGTGCTGCTTGGTAATTTTTTGTACCTTGGGGTAAATGTGACACAGGGCAGGGTAGTGTGTAGTTCCTTCACACAAGAAACAAGTAACCTGCCTAGTTGGGTATTCTTCCGCTTGGTGGTTTCCTTCACAATGAGGGCATCCATCCTTGTGTTCTTCATGGGTGTGTCCTATTTCTCCACATATCTTGCAGGCACAAGGTTTCTTCATCAGGTTATCACCGCGCTTCCGGATAAGATGGGATCCCAACAGAGTCTACTTAAATTCCTCCCGAGTTTTTACTCCATTACATCCTTGTATGGCTTGATGCATTTTCCACCAGGTTGCAGCACTTTTTGTAAAGTACTGAAGAGCGTATTGAACCTCATACTTCCTTGCAACCAACTTGCTCCTGAAGTGATTCTCCATGTTTTGAATCCATAGCTCTGCCTCCAACTGAGTGATCGGTCCAGAGAATATAAGTCCATCTTCATTCATCATCTATTGGGTCCAAGGGTTTTGGGATGAGATAAGAGGGATAGAGAGAGATACACACAATACAAACAATACAGTTTTGAAAATAAGTTTTATTTGTTGTTGTCGGAAAACACACACCAAATATGACAGCTCACAAATCATCGCATCTAACGTGAATATACAACAGGGGATTGGTCCTCTAAAGGTCATATAATCTTGGAATTCGTCAGCGTTTTCAAATTCTTCAGTTCTGTAGAGGCTTCGACTGTTGTAGCTTCAATCCTTCTAGTGTATGGTGAAGTCTGATATCTTGTCATTCTCGGAGTGGCTTCAGTTCATCCTCCGTGTGGTCCAAAGGGAACAGGGTATTATCTAACTAAAAAGGGAATATTTGATAAAGCTCAGAAAAGAAGAGAGGTAAAGGATGTTTTTGAAAATTAAGTTTTAGAGAAATCCTTTCCTAAGGGCTTTCTAGTTTCTAGGGTCACGTCCTATAGTCAACATGTGCTCTGATACCATCTCTGTAGCGACCCGACCTCAAACGGTCAAGCCTCTGTGTATCCGTGCCATCCCTCGATAGGTATGCTGGCACACATAGTACATCAATGTATATATCAAAGTGCAATCACATGTATAAATAATGTAAGACAGATATATACCTCATAAGTCTCAGCGGAAACAATCAAACGGGTGTGGAGTCCATCAACGCCAACGACAAGTTGAGTGTAGACCGTAACTGAGGGAGTCCTGGATTAGGGGGTGTCCGGATGGACGGACTATACCTTCAGTCGGACTCCTGGACTTTGAAGATACAAGATTGAAGACTTCGTCCCGTGTCCGGAAGGGACTTTCCTTGGCGTGGAAGGCAAGCTTGGCGATATGGATATGCAGATCTCCTACCATTATAACAGACTTTTGTGTAACCCTAACCCTCTCCGGTGTCTATATAAACCGGAGGGTTTTAGTCCGTAGGACAACATAGACAACAACAATCATACCATAGGCTAGCTTCTAGGGTTTAGCCTCTCTGATCTTGTGGTAGATCTACTCTTGTATTACCCATATCATCAATATTAATCAAGCAGGACGTAGGGTTTTACCTCCATCGAGAGGGCCCAAACCTCGGTAAAACTTCGTGTCCCTTGCCTCCTGTTACCATCTGGCCTAGACGCATAGTTCGGGACCCCCTACCCGAGATCCGCCGGTTTTGACACCGATATTGGTGCTTTCATTGAGAGTTCCTCTGTGTCGTCGCCGTCATGCTTAATGGCTCCTACGATCATCAATGGCGATGCAGTCCAGGGTGAGACCTTCCTCCCCGGACAGATCTTCGTCTTCGGCGGCTACGCACTTCGGGCCAATTCACTTGGCCATCTGGAGCAGATCAAAAGCTATGCCCCTGGCCGTCAGGTCAGATTTGGAAGTTTAAACTACACGGCTGACATCCGCGGGGACTTGATCTTCGACGGATTCGATCCACTGCCGAGCGCGCCGCGCTGTCACGACGAGCATGATCTAGCTCTGCCACCGAACAGTGCCCTGGAGGCTGTACTCGCATCGGCTTCGACCCTTAATTCGGAGCCAACTGTGCCGATCGAGGATGGGTGGTTGCACGCCACCTCGGGGGCTATGATCCTAATAGCGATCGAGCCGAACACCAGCCCCGCACTCCGCGAGACTCATGATTCCAAGGAACCGAACTCCTCTCCGGACTCCGAACCATTCGCGCCTCTGCCGATCGAATCCGATTGGGCGCCGATCATGGAGTTTACTGCCGCGGACATCTTTCAGCACTCGCCCTTGGGCGATATTATAAAATCACTAAAGTCTCTCTCTTTATCAGGAGGGCCCTGGCCGGACTACGGTCAGCGAGGTTGGGATGCGGACGATGAAGAAATTCAAAGCCCACCCACCACCCACTTTGTAGCCACAGTCGACAATTTAACCGACATGCTCGACTTCGACTCCGAAGACATAGACGGTACGGACGCCGATGAAGGAGACGATGAAGAACCAGCGCCTATTGGGCCCTGGAACGCCACCTCGTCATATGACGTATACATGGTGGATGCACCAAAAGATGACGACGAGGAGCGGAAGGACGCACCGAAGGCTTGTTCCCTCGAAAAGCAGTCAAAGCAGCGACGCAAGCGCCGCCCCAAATCCCGCCTCGACAGAAATAGCGATCACACAGACCCAGCACTGGAGCAGGGCGAACCGCTGCCGGACAACGGCAATCCGGATAATCAAACCGAACAAACAAATCCTATCAAGGATAATGGTCCGGACGACATAACGCCGGACAGACACCCGGAGCAGCAGACTACCCGTAAAAGGCTTGTTGCCACCGCGAGGAGTCTGAAAAAACAGAAGCAAAGGCTCAAGGCCGCGCAAGACACACTCCAAATCAGATGGAGTAAAATACTCAACACTGCAGCAAGGTACGGCGACAATCGCCCCTCCAAGAGCTACCCAAAGCGGAAGCTGCTACCCGAATTCGATGAGGAGGCCTCAGACCCCCCACAACCAAATATCAAAGCAGCCACCTGGTCGGATAGACGACCCCTCTACCAACACAGAGCGGCATACAACGCTGCTCACAATACAACACGCGACCCATGCGAGGGCTCGCACCCAAAGGACGGGGCAACAAGATCCATCTATGGACCACGCAAGCGCGCCCCAGCATACAATGCAACACAACAAACATCCGAACAACGCGGTACACCCAGCTACAGGGGTGCCGCACACCCCCTATGTTTCACCGATGAGGTGCTGGACCATGAATTTCCAGAGGGATTCAAGCCCGTAAACATAGAGGCATACGACGGAACAACAGACCCTGGGGTCTGGATTGAGGACTACATCCTTCATATCCATATGGCTCGAGGAGATGATCTCCACGCCATCAAGTACTTACCCCTCAAGCTCAAAGGGCCAGCTCGTCACTGGCTCAAAGGCCTCCCCGAAAGCTCCATTGGAAGTTGGGAAGAGCTCGAAGACGCCTTTCGGGCAAATTTTCAAGGGACTTATGTCCGACCTCCGGATGCGGACGATTTGAGTCAATAACTCAATAGCCCGGAGAGTCAGCCCGAAAGCTTTGGAACAGGTTTCTTAATAAAAAGAACCAGATTGTCGACTGTCCGGACGCCGAAGCCTTGGCAGCTTTCAAGCATAGCGTCCGTGACGAATGGCTCGCCAGACACCTCGGCCAAAATAAGCCGAGAACGATGGCCGCATTAACAAACCTCATGACCCGCTTTTGCGCGGGTGAGGACAGCTGGCTAGCCAGATGCAGCACCAGCGACCCCAGTACATCTGAAGTTAGAGATGGAAACGGAAAATCACGACGCAACAGCAATAACAAATGCCGGAATAAATAAGACAGCACGAAGGGCACGACGGTAAATGCCGGATTCAAAAGCTCTCGGCCAGGTCAAAAGCCGCCCCCTAAAGGCACCAAGGATGAATTGTCCAGCCTCAACAAAATTCTGGACCAAGTATGTCAGATCCATAGTACCCCTGGTAAACCTGCTAATCATACCCACAGAGAATGTTGGGTCTTCAAGCAGTCCGGCAAGCTCAACGCCGTACACAAGGGGGAGGATACACCAAGTGAAGACGAGGACGAGCCTCCCAAGCAAGACACGGCGGAACAAAAGAAATTTCCACCAGAAGTCAAAACAGTAAACATGTTACACGTGATCAAGGGAAAAAACAACACGACACTCCTAGGAAATTATACCCAAGTGCCTGTCACCGCGAAGTCCTGCCACTGGTCGTCTCAACCGATCACTTTCGACCATCGCGATTACTCAGCAAATATCCGACAAGCAGGATGGGCTGCCCTGGTATTAGACCCAGTAATTGGCGGATATCACTTCACACGAGTCTTGATGGACAGCGGCAGCAGCCTAAACTTAATATATCAGGATACAATCCGCGGGATGGGGTTAGACCCAACACAAATTCGCCATAGCAATACTACCTTTAAAGGAGTAACGCCAGGCCCAGGGGCTCGTTGTACGGGCTCCCTCCTACTACAGGTTATATTCGGCTCTCCCGATAACTTCTGTCGCGAGCATTTAACCTTCCACATTGCTCCGTTTCAAAGTGGCTATCAAGCACTGCTCGGACGCGCAGCTTTCGCTCGCTTTAATGCAATACCACACTACGCCTCCCTCACACTCAAGATGCCCGGTCCACGTGGCATCATTTCAGTGCACGGAAATATCAAGCGATCTCTGCGCGCCGAAGAGAGTGAGGCTGCCTTGGCAGCCGCACACTAAAGGCGCCCGAACCAGCGAAAGCATCCAATAGGTCGTCAAGACCGCAGACACAACTAATCGAGTCCAGCGCCGCTACTTATACCGAATAAATGGTCACACCCCTATTTGTCAATACAAGGGGCTCAAGTGCGCAGACAAGTGGCAATTTCTCATCATCTTGAATTATACATGGTTTCTTTAAAAACTATCTTTTTGCATGACAACTTTTTCACTTAACTTCCTCTCTTTTACAGACGATCATTGGGCTACACCCGTCCAAGATACGACACAACGGAGACACAGGCGCAGACGTGCAGCAGGGACCCGCTCCAAGGATTCTTTTTAGATTAAGACCCTGCGTAAACCTTTTTTACTGTCTCTTGTTGATACATATCCACCGTTGAGAAGGATGCTGACGTCTTGGCATGTGGCCACGCCAGAACAATGCACGTACCTGGACACAAGGGGCTTCTTACAAAGGCCATTATTTAGGCCCGGTTTATACCACAAAGACCGAATACCTTAGGGAGTGTTCGGCGTCGCGAGTTTGGCCCTATATGCATCAGCTCCGAATCATTGTCTTTGGTCAAATGTTGGGTTTGCCCGGCTCCTGTGTTTTGGTGCCTTACGTTCCGCTTTACCGGCTAAGGTAGCACCAGGAGAACTACTGCGATTGTGCCCTGGTTCATCCGGACGAGCACCTCAGTAGAGAAAGCCGAAAACTGACTATCATGATATAGCGTGAGACTGGTCAACCACTCGATGACCTGTGGGAATGTTAGAATTCCTCCGCCTTAACGAAGGGCCGTTTTCCGGCCAGGCATGTACGCACCCCGGGATCGGGAGAGTGCGGAGCCACCAGGGGCTATCTAGTAGCCCCACTGTCAAACTCCTATGGCTAAGTGAAAGTGCTAAAGCATTATAGTCCGGTTGCCTCGCTCGCTCTGCTATCACCTCCTTAATAGGACCAAGACGTTGGGTTAAGTGTGAACGTGTGTTTTTGTGAGCACCTCCGCATTATATGCGAGGGGGTTGAAGCCGATGACTGCAATCTTTCAGGTTATACACATGTATACATAAACGGCCGCCCAGGAGGCATCATATTACTTTCAGGCAAAAGTATAAAAATAGCCTTATAAAAATTTATAAAAGCATTTCGCTTACAATGAGATTACATATCACTCAAACATAATATTTTTTGAGCACTGGGTCTCTATCAAACGGGCACCCTCAAGAACTTATTCAAAGTAGTGCTCAGCAGCCTTTCGACCTATGGCCGAATCCCGCGCTGCAATAGTGGTAGCATCCATCTCCGCCCAGTATGCTTTAACACGGGCAAAGGCCATCCGTGCGCCCTCTATGCACGCCGACCTCTTCATCGCATTAATGCGCGGCACCACGTCAAGGAACTGCTGCACCAAGCTGAAATAGCTGTTCGGTTTTGACCTTTTCGGCCATAGCTGATCCACAACAGACCTCATGGAGAGTCCGGACAACCTATTTAGTTCGGCCCATTCGGCTAATTGGTCAGTCAATGAAAGCGGACGCTCGGGAGAATGGAATTGTCTCCAAAACAGCTGGTCTACTTCACGGTCCGTCTGACCCTGGAAGTACTTGGCCGCATCGGCAGCGCTCGCCGCCAAATCCATATACACATCCTCCGAACTCCACAGCCGATCCAGAGGGGCATACCGTGGATCTCCGAACTTCCTCCGCAACATAAAGGATTTCCCAGCTACAATATCCCCGGCTTCCCGCAGCTCCTCCTTCTTTGCCCTCATAGCAGAGCGGAGGTCTTTTCTCGTCGCAGCAGCCTTCTCAAGGTCCGATGCCTTCGCCTGGTTTTCCTTTTCAAGAACCCGGCAACGGTCAGCGGCGGCTTTTAATTCTATGGCCATCTTGGCCATCTTGTCTCGGCTCTCGCCATGCGCAGCCTTCTCGGCTTGCAACTCTTCGGCCGCCTTCAAAGCAGCCGCATTACCCAACCTCGCTTGTTCCTTGGCTCGGGCAAGTTCTGCCCACAAGGCTTCAACAGTGGCAGCTCCATCTGCAGTCACAACATATTAAAGATACTGGCATCATGCTGCTCTTCCTATGTGGCGTTTACCAGATAATGACACTTACCCTGTGCCTCGTCAAGCCTTTTGTTAACAAGCTCGATGTCGGCGTCTGCCGCATCCAACTGCCGTTCTAAATGGGCAAACTCGCTAGTCCGGCTAGCCACCGGAGCTTCCATCACCTGCACATAGAGGCAGTATGGTTATTACCTGGGAATATGATCCTCTGTTCGTCGTCGTTTCCGACGACAACCAGAGTCTCAGGGGCTACTATCTACACAGGGCACACCTAGCATGTGCAGGACTATCATACATTCTTTTACGTACCTCAAAGCCTGTCAGTAGACTCATAAAAGCTTCATGCAATCCGCTTTCGGTGGACGATATTCTCTCCATCACCATATTCATCAGCACACGGTGTTCATCTGAGATGGCCGCTCGCCCCACCAACTCCCTCAGAACATCCGATCGCACACTAGACGGTGCCGGACTCTTTTGTCTGCTCTTTTCGGGAGCCGGACACTGGGAGCTTCGAGGATCAATGGGATTATCTTCTGGCCTCACCGGACTCGGAGAGGCCCTCCGCGACGACACTTTAGGGTCGCCCGCTTCCGGAGCAGAGGAGTCCGGAGGAGGCGTTTCGCTCTCCATCATCTCTGGAGGAAGATCCCCCGAAGACGAGCTCATTTGAGAAGGGCTAAGGCCCGAACTGCAAAAATATATGCGGTGGTTATTCTCTCAGAAGAAAACGATGGCATATATGTACTATTAAAGTATTTCGGGTCACTTACGACTCGCGGGAGAATTGATCCCCCCGCAGACTTTGTGCGGCAACAATGCCCCCCAAGGTAGGACCCTCTGTGGGAGACTTCTTCTCCCGTTTGGAATCTTCGGCTTCCGAATCCCCGGGGGCAGTCCTTTTCCTCTTCTGGTCGTCTTCCTTCATGGAGACGCTCGCTCCCTCGGCTAGAATGGGCAGCGTTGGGGGCCCGCGTCCGCCCGCATTATCCTCCACAGTATCTTCCTTCAAGGGCTCCAGGCAAGGTGCGGTCTGGAGCATCTTTTCCAATACCGGATTTTCCAAACCCTCAGGGAGGGGGGCCGAACACCGAATCAACTTCGCCTTTGTTAGCCAGTCCTGGTCAAAAAGCGAACTCTTAGAAATAACTTTGTAACAAAGGAGAGATAGTATATACGGCCGGAAGATGCCTTACCTATTCGGCGGCGCGGTTACTACTCAGGCCCATGTCCTCGGTGATTTCCGGACACTCCATCTGAGGTCCGAAGAATGACTTGTACATCTCCTCGTGCGTCAGGCCAAGAAAATTTTGAATGACACGCGGTCCCTTGGGATTGAACTCCCATAGGCGAAGAGGTCGGCGTTTGCAAGGCTGGACTTGACGAACCAGCATAACTTGTATTACCGCAACCAAACTGAAATCTCCATTGAAGAGATCTCAAATGCGGATTTGCAGTATAGGCACGTCCTTGGCTGAACCCCAGCTCAGACCTCTGCTGATCCATGACATCAGTTGTGGTGGAGGGCCCAAGCGGAAAACAGGGGCAGCTGCCCACTTGGCACTTCTAGGAGCCGTGATGTAGAACCACTCCTGTTGCCACAATTCACACACCTCTGGGATGGAACCTTGGGGCCATGGAGCTCCCGTCATCTTGCGTATTAAGGCACCTCCACACGCTGCATGTTGCCCCTCGATCATCTTCGGCTTTACTTCAAAGGTCTTGAGCCATAGGCCAAAGTGAGGGGTAACCCGGAGGAAGTCCTCGCACACAACAATGAATGTCGTGATATGAAGAAAGGAGTCCGGAGCTAGATAATGGAAGTCTAGCCCGTAATAAAACATCAAACCCCTGACGAAAGGATCCAGAGCAAGGCCTAGACCTGGAGGAAGTGGGAGACGAACACGACGTTTTCGTTGGGTTCAGGGGTGGGGACAGCCTGCCCTCGGGGAGGCAGCCGATGCAAGATCTTGGCACTCAGATATCTGGCCTCCCTCAACATTTTGATGTCTTCCTCCGCGATGGAGGAAGGCACCCATCGGCCTTGAAGGCTAGATTCGGACATGACTGAAGGTTCGGAGCACCTGACCTGAACTTTGGGCGTTTGAGCTTGAGGTGGGGGAAGGATTTGATTGAGCACGGGAGGGAAAAATAAAAGCCTTGTCCCTTTATAAATAGGGTGAATATCAAGTGTCCTCTCCGTGTCTGTTTGGACTTGCCTATAATCTAGGAGTCCTAGAAGCGGTTGGGTTACCCACGCCCGTATTGATGAGAATCCCGGAATAAGGGGACAGGATCTCTACTTTAACAACACGTGCCAAGGAAACCGCCTCGCATGACGCACTGAGGTGGGATAATGAAATGACTCGGATAAAGGCTTGGCCATGGTGTGTCACACTATGGAATACGTCAGCAGATTAGATTTGTGTAAATATTATTTTCTCTATGGCAATATGTGGAAACTTATTTTGCAGAGCCGGACACTATCTTTGTGTTCAAAATCTTCTATGTAGTACTTGGAGGAGGAACCCGCCTTGCAATGCCGAAGACAATCTGCGCGCCGGACTCGTCGTCATTGAAGCCTGGTTCAGGGGCTACTGAGGGAGTCCTGGATTAGGGGGTGTCCAGATGGCCGGACTATACCTTCAGCCGGACTCCTGGACTATGAAGATACAAGATTGAAGACTTCGTCCCGTGTCCGGAAGGGACTTTCCTTGGCGTGGAAGGCAAGCTTGGCGATACAGATATGCAGATCTCCTACCATTATAACCGACTTTTGTGTAACCCTAACCCTCTCCGGTGTCTATATAAACCGGAGGGTTTTAGTCCATAGGACAACATAGACAACAAGAATCATACCATAGGCTAGCTTCTAGGGTTTAGCCTCTCCGATCTCGTGGTAGATCTACTCTTGTATTACCCATATCATCAATATTAATCAAGTAGGACGTAGGGTTTTACCTCCATCGAGAGGGCCCGAACCTGGGTAAAACTTCGTGTCCCTTGCCTCCTGTTACCATCCAGCCTAGACGCACAGTTCGGGACCCACTACCCAAGATCCGCCGGTTTTGACACCGACAGTAACCCTGCAACGTAATTCTTACCCGTCATAGAAATTCCTGCAACATAAGACGTTGCAGCCCTGTAGGTCAGTACATTGAATGTACTGGCAAGTCACATCATAAGAATAAAGAACCTATTTGTACATGAAATTTGGCTGGTGGAAATCTCTAAGTTTAGTTTTTGCATAAAGCTAGTTTTTCCCTAGAATAAAAGATATTATTCTACCACTACTGTATAGCATAGGATGAGTTGGTAAACCCAACTCAACCCATTCCCAAAGTTTCATTTAAATCCCAACTTTTTAATTAAGAGTGATGAGATCTCCCAGCATTTCCACTACTAGATTCTCAAGTTGTCCGTAACCGGGGACACGGCTAATCGATTAGGTTTTAACACTCTGCAGAGGTTCGCGCACTTTTCCCACAAGACTCGATCGCCTACCTTGAAATTCTCGCACTGCCTGGTGTTTCAGAACAGGATGAATGATACATAGTCTTTCGAAAGTATTTCCCCTTAACCCACGGATAGGCTGGTACACCTACTCATTCTACATCTGCTAGCCCATCCTGGAAGAGGTCACACTAACTACTCAACTAAGCAAGAGCCCATATTGGCTTGTGGCTGCACACGTAAGCTTCTAGACATGTAAACACGTTTGATCCCTTTGAGCCTGGGCGAACGGACCACTAGTGGTGCACCACCATGGATTTCCCATGCACGCTCCCCACTGTACTTCGCCACCATTCAAACCAAACCTCCGCCCAAGTAGTTCATTTACAAGTCTTGGTCCTAATTACTACTTTGTCACTCATGTCTCACCATGTTTGCTTCCCAAACCACGTCTACATTTAGCGAGGCAAAAATAAACTTACACGATGGTGACAAGGATGTATAGATCAGACCTACCTCAATGAACTACCAGGTAACGGCATAGCCATCTGGCAACAATAAATCCTACCATGCAATCCTACCACAAAAGAACTAAGTGCATAATATAAAAATAGGTAATTGTAAGAATGGTCAAATGTGAACTTGCCTGGTAATAGTTGATGAAGATTATATCGCTCTCAGAAATTTACTTAATAGAACTATTCGTCACTCTCCGATAAAAATCTATAAAGTGTAACATTGCATTCACATAAGAAATCACTCCAAAGAGCAAGAACATGCAGCACGAATGACTCAGAAAACCAAATGGGGATCCAACACACATAACTTGCATGCAAATAATTCTAGGTGCAAAACAATAAGTGACATAAGGTGCAAAACTGTGATGTGATCTATCGTGCATATAAAGCATAGCACTAAAGCTATCATGAACAGATACTAATTGTGTGAAAAGTATCGTGACAATGGTCCAAGTGGTAGGGTTTGGCTACGGTGACACGGTGCAAAAAGAATCACATCAATCAGAGCTGCGGTTTAGGAGATATGGCCATTTGAAGTTTGAATTCAAATCTGAATAAAGTTCAAATTTGAATTTGGAAAAAGTTTACAAACATGATGCTACTGGATAGATCTAATCATGACGAAGAATTTGTCGCTGGTTTCATCGAATTTGGAGTTATGGTTAAAAAGTTGTGGCTATTCTAAGTTTAGGGACTAATCTGCTAATTACAGGGACTAAACAGTGAAGAAAACTATCGCAAACAGGTCCCTGACACGTGGCAAATTCCTAGTGGACGAAAGGTGTTCGCCGCGTAGCTTATACAGCGGACACTCGGACCTTAAGCAAAATAGCGGCAGCGGCTAACAAAAAAACGACATCGGTTTAAAATAAAACCGCACGGTTAAATTAAAACCGTGGTTAACCGATCAAAAAACCTAAACGGAAAGGGGGTTAGCTCACGGTGGCAACGATGACGAACAGGAGATGGCGGCGCAGGCATCGGGCGGCGCACAGGGCGGCGGCTCCGATGGTCCTCAGCGGCGGCGAAGGGGTCGGGGAGGTCGGGCGCGGCGTGGGCGGCGTGCTGGTGGGGTCGGCGGGCGGCGGGGTGGCTAGCAACGAGCGGAGGGGGCGGCGGAGCTCCGGTGCTCCGGCGAGAGCGCGGCACATCGCGGCGGCGGCTCTGGCGACCTAGAAGGCAAAAGAAGGTGTCAAATCGACGCGTGCGGACTCGGGCAACAAAAAGAAGTAGATGGTGGAGGGTGGGGTGGCTCACGAGCGACGAACTCCTCCGGTGAAATAGCACGGCTCCGGCGAGATCCAAGTGGCTACGGCGAGCGATGCGAGGGGCGTGGTGACGAACGGATTGGCTGAACGGAGAGAGGGGGTCGAGGGCTTCTTATAGGCGCTGAGAGAGGGCTCGGGAGTGAGGGATAAGCTCTATCCCTAGAGCTTCGGCCGGTGGGTTCGGGCGTGCGTGTGCTCATTCAGCGGAGTTTGTGGGAGGTTAGGGATGATATGGCTATGGGCCCCATCGGTCAGTGTTAGAGGTAAGAGCGAGCGAGAGAGAGATGGGCGCGGGGGTGCGAGGCGAAGCGCTCGGGTGGCCTGGGCGCTGGGAGCAGGCCGCGGTGCTCCTGGCCTGGCGCGGCTTGCTGTGGCCGTGGGACGGCTCTGGCCAGCGGTGGCTGGGCCTACGCACGGGTGCGTGTGCATGTGTTTTTTTACAAAAAACTTTCCGAGGCCAAAACGAAACCAAACAAAATCCTAAAAATACCATGATAATTTCTAAAATTACATAGGAATATCTAGAGCACAATGAACATTTATTCAAGCATAGAAGAATTTGAAAATATTTTCCTAATGCATTTAATGCACTTTTTGCAAATCGAATAAATACCAAATAAGTTCTAAAAGCTCCAACTAATATTCAAATGAAATTTCCATCTCTTTTATATTTTGAGGAAGTCATCTTATCCCCTCTCCTTTATTTTTCTTGAGTGGAAAATAATATTTGAACATTCGAGAAAACTCCAAAATGCAATAAATCATGACATGCAAATGATTTCAAATATTATTTTAAAATAGTGTCTATTGGTTTCATAATCCATTTCCATTTTCTTTTTGATAATTGAAGGAGTCATATTTCCTTCTCTCTTTATTTTATTTGAATGAATGGAAATGTTTTTGAAACTCAAAACGGAAAACTTTCCAAAAGTGAACCAAATGAAATTCAAAAGTGCTCCTCATCACTCTCCACTCTATTTCATATTTTTTGAAGAAGTCTTGTTATCTTCTCTCATGAAAATCCTTGAGTGGCATAAAGTTTCTGATTTGAAATATTCTCAAATGGAATTCAAATCATTTTCAAACCCCTTTTTATTTCTTCAAATGGAAGAAGTCATATCATCTTCACTCTAGGGTCTTATGATGAGATGACTTTGAATTCATGGAGATCAAGAAAAATGCAAGATGAAAGTTTTGGGAAAGTCCTTTTATTCCCTCTCATTCAACTTTCAAAAAATAAAAATTCTATTTCCACTCAATTTCACACAATCAATCACACAACAATCAAACAAACAATCATAATAATTTATTTAATATAACATTCCAAAATTTAGAATTTTGGGATGTTACACTCTAGGTGACCAACCGAGTTGGCACGCAGTGCGAAGCCGCCGAATACAAAGATCTGGAAGGGGAGAAAAATCCCCTTCATGGTAGCATTGTTGTAGATGGTCGATGGAGCAATCGAGCCTTTCGACGACGGCACAGTGGAACTCTCAATGAAAGCACCAATGTCGGTGTCAAAACTGGCGGATCTCGGGTAGGGGGTCCCGAACTGTGCGTCTAAGGATCGAAGGTAACAAGAGGCAGGGGACATGGTGTTTACCCAGGTTCGGGCCCTCTTGATGGAGGTAAAACCCTACGTCCTACTTGATTGACTTTGATGAGTGTAGGGGTTACGAGAGTTAATCTACCACGAGATCGTAATGGCTAAACCCTAGATGTCTAGCATGTATGATTATGATTGCCTCTACGGACTAAACCCTCAGGTTTATATAGACCCCGGAGGGGCCTAGGGTTGTACAAAGTCGGTTTACACAGAAAGGAATCTTCATATCTGAAAGCCAAGCTTGCCATCCACACAAAGGAGAATCCCATCCGGACACAGGGGAAAGTCTTCTATCTTGTATCTTCGCGACCCATTAGTCCGGCCCATGTTGCATAGCCCGGACGCCTGAGGACCCCCTCATCTAGGACTCCCTCAACGGGCTTATGATCAGATGCCTCGTGGGGGTGTACCCGTTTTGCCCGGGCAGTGTACTGCTTAAAGGTAGCATGTTCCAATTGGGTTTTTTGGGCCTTCCATGTGCTTTCCATCGCGCAGTACACCCGTACTACGTGCGATAGCTCCATGAAGTTTTGTATGCGGCGGCGGTCGATGGCATTCCGAATTCCCTCATCAGTGTAATTGTGATGAAAAACCGAGACCACATCATAGTCGCAACAATCTTTAATCTTGTTTTTAACAAGTAGAAACCTGGCCCAAAAGTGATGGACCATCTCGTGAGGTTGCTACCATACATACATCAGGTCGTATATGTCTGGAGGGCCTGAATTTCTTGGAGAGTATTGATTGTGGAGGGAGGGTGGGCTAAAACTTGAATCCTAGCCCAAAATTGTGTTTGGAGCTTGTAAAATCTCCGAGGTCACCAGTTCGGGTCTGAGAAGATCTAAGTGTTACCCAGACCCTAAGTCTGACCCTGAGTTTGGGGGACGTGGGATCTCCTCAGAAGGAAGAGTGTCCGGCTCGATGGGTTCGGAGATCCGAACATAGCTGGTTTTAAACTTAGGGGAATATGTGTTCTTGTCTCGTTCCTCGACGACTGCCACCAGGTGAGTGATCGGTGGGAGATTGATTTCCCTCTGGTCAGGTTTAAGCCCGATCCGATCATAGTCCGTTGAAATCCCTAGGGCGGCGATGTGATCTAGCAACTCGTTCAAGGACGAGATGTCAGCTGGATCCATCATTTCGAAGTGTTCAAGACCGATGCGGATGTGATGTCTAGCGATTGCGGGGGGCGCTGTCGGCTTGATGGCCGCGTGGGCGCCCATGGTGAAACCGCCGAGCTGGAGGACCTGACTCGAAGTTAGGCTCCTCCCAGAAGTGATATCGTTGTTGATGACAAGGCGAGCCATCGATCCTTCTATCGACAACACAATGGAACTCTCAATGAAAGCACAAATGTCGGTGTCAAAACCGACAAATCTTGGGTAGGGGGTCCCGAACTATGCGTCTGAGGATCAATGGTAACAAGGGACGATGGGGACACAATGTTTACCCAAGTTCGGGCCCTCTTAAAGGATGTAAAACCCTACGTCCTGCTTGATTATATTCAATGAGTATAGGGGTTACAAGAGTTGATATACATCGAGATCGTAATGGCTAAACCCTACCTGTCTAGCCTATGAGAATTCTGATAGCCTCTACGGACTAAACCCTCGGGTTTATATACACACGGAAGGGCCTAGGGTTATACAAAGTCAGTTTGCAGAGGAAGGAAATACATCCAGACACAAAGACTTGCCGTTCACGCATATAGGAGCCCTACCGGGACAAGGGGGATAATCTTCGGCTTCTATCTTCATGGCCCATTAGTCCGGCCCATATTAAATAGGCTGGGCACCCGAGTACCCCCTAATCCAGGACGATTAATATGCTAAGCTAACAAATGGGTCTCTTTACTCGTTC
Source organism: Triticum aestivum (assembly GCF_018294505.1). Lineage (NCBI taxonomy): Eukaryota > Viridiplantae > Streptophyta > Magnoliopsida > Poales > Poaceae > Triticum > Triticum aestivum. Next base: position 473,582,353 of record NC_057803.1, read on the forward strand.
CATAATACATCATCCTGCAATTAACTCATTAGTCACTTTGCATTACCGAGAGGGCCCAGAGATACCTCTCCGATACTCGGAGTGACAAATCCTAACCTCGATCTATGCCAGCTCAACAAACACCTTCGGAGATACCTATAGAGCATCTTTATAATCACCCAGTTACATTGTGACGTTTGATAGCACACAAAGTATTCCTCCAGTATCCAGGAGTTGCATAATCTCATAGTCGAAAGAATATGTATTTGACATGAAGAAAGCAATAGCAGTAAAACTGAACGATCAATATGTTAAGCTAATAGATGGGTATTTTCCATCACATCATTATCCTAATGATGTGATCTCGTTCATCAAATGAAAACACATGTCTATGGTTAGGAAACTTAACCATCTTTGATTAACGAGCTCGTCTAGGAGAGGCTTAATAGGGACACGGTGTTTTGTCTATGTATCCACACATGTATCAAGTTTTTGGTTAATACAATTCTAGCATGAATAATAAACATTTATCATGATATAAGGAAATAAAAAATAACAACTTGATTATTGCCTCTGGGGCATATTTCCTTCAGAACCCAACAGCATGACGAAGACCGGCATGGACGTGGTGTTCCAGCGCCAAGGGAGGTGGCACAACGCATACCACGTGAAGTCAACATGCGGGGGCGACGGAGTGGACCGCGGGCCATGGCGCTACGGCCCGAAGGGGCGACGCAGCAGCGGTGGGTAGGTCTGGGCGACGGCGGGAAGACCTCGGGCGATAGCAGGGACCACGGGTCACGGTGCTACAGTCCGAAGAGGCGACGCAGTGGTGGAGTGCGGGTCGATGCAACCACGTGGACGGCCTCGGGGCGTTGGTAGGGACCGCGTATCATGGCACTACGTCCCGAAGGGGCAACGCTGCGGCGATGAGTGAGTCAATGCAGCCGCGAGGAGAACCAAGGGGCGGCGATGCTGTGGCCTGACGGGGCGACGCAACGGCAGCCCGTTTCTTGATTGGTGGAGGGGTGTGCTGAACTCAGGGACGATCTTCACAGGACCTGCGAAGGCACGCGCAACCGATGACCCGGGTTGGTTGCACAACATAGATGAGGCGGATCGCGGCGGCGGGCGGTTGATCAATCCGATCACGCGCGAGGACAGGGATGCAACTCGGTGGAGGCAGGGTGGCGGCGGAGTCCAAGATGAGGCTGGCGCAGACGGTGAGTCCGACACAGCTGGCCCGAGGCAGCCGGCGACAGGGTCGGCAAGGCAGACGGTAGAGCGGCCGAACAGACGCGACAGAGGTGGTGGATGCAGTAGTCCCGGCCGGAGCAGGGTGGCAACGGTCGGCGTAGAGCAATGGGCGGGTAGAGGTGCGAAGGATGGCCGTGACGGGCCGCTGATACGTGTCCAACGTATCTATAATTTTTGATTGCTCCATGCTATATTATCTACTGTTTTGGGCAATATTGGGCTTTATTTTCCACTTCTATATTATTTTTGGGACTAACCTATTAACCGGAGGCCCAACCCAGATTTGCTGTTCTATGCCTATTTCAGTGTTTCGAAGAAAAGGAATATCAAACGGAGTCAAAACGAAACGAAATCAACTGGAGAAGTTATTTTTGGAAGGAAACCTACCGGATAGACTTGGACCCTACGTCAGAAGATGAAGGAGGAGCTCACGAGGGTAGGGGGTGCGCCCCCTGCCTCGTGGCCCCCCCTTCGGTCCACCGACGTACTCCTTTCACCCATATATACCCACGTATCCTAAAACTTCCAGAGAGGACAATAGATCGGGAGTTCTGCCGCCAGAAGCCTCCGTAGACACCAAAAACCAATCTAGACCCGTTCCGGCACCCTGCCGGAGGGGGCAATCCTTCTCCGGTGGCCATCTTCATCATCCCGGTGCTCTCCATGACGAGGAGGGAGTAGTTCCCCCTCGGGGCTGAGGGTATGTACCAGTAGCTATGTGTTTGATCTCTCTCTCTCTCACTCGTGTTCTTGATTTGGCACGATCTTGATGTATCGCGAGCTTTGCTATTATAGTTGGATCATATGTTTCTCCTCCCCCTCTTCTCTCTTGTAATGAATTGAGTTTCCCCTTTGAAGTAATCTTATCGGATTGAGTCTTTAAAGATTTGAGAACACTTGATGTATGTCTTGTCGTGCGTATCTGTGGTGACAATGGGATACCACGTGATTCACTTGATGTATGTTTTGGTGATCAACTTGCGGGTTCCACCCATGAACCTATGCATAGGGGTTGGCACATGTTTTCGTCGTGATTCTCCGGTAGAAACTTTGGGGCACTCTTTGAGGTCCTTTGTGTTGGTTGAATAGATGAATCTGAGATTGTGTGATGCATATCGTATAATCATACCAACGGATACTTGAGGTGACATTGGAGTATCTAGGTGACATTAGGGTTTTGGTTGATTTGTGTCTTAAGGTGTTATTATAGTACGAACTCTAGGGCTATTTGTGACACTTATAGGAATAGCCCAACGGATTGATTGGAAAGAATAATTTGAGGTGGTTTCGTACCCTACCATAATCTCTTCGTTCGTTCTCTGCTATTAGTGACTTTGGAGTGACTCTTTGTTGCATGTCGAGGGATAGTTATGTGATCCAATTATGTTAGTATTGTTCAGGGAACTTACACTAGCAAAAGTATGAACCCTAGGCCTTGTTTCAATGCATTGCAATACCGTTTACGCTCACTTTTACCATTAGTTACCTTGCTGTTTTTATATTTTCAGATTACAAAAACTATTATCTACTATCCATATACCACTTGTATCACCATCTCTTCGCCGAACTAGTGCACCTATACAATTTACCATTGTATTGGGTGTGTTGGGGACACAAGAGACTCTTTGTTATTTGGTTGCAGGGTTGCTTGAGAGAGACCATCTTCATCCTACGCCTCCTACGGATTGATAAACCTTAGGTCATCCACTTGAGGGAAATTTGCTACTGTCCTACAAACCTCTGCACTTGGAGGCCCAACAACGTCTACAAGAAGAAGGTTGTGTAGTAGACATCAAGCTCTTTTCTGGCGCCGTTGCTGGGGAGGTTAGAGCTTGAAGGTATATCTTTAGATCTTGCAACCGAGTCTTTTAGTTTCTTATTTTATCACTAGTTTAGTAAAAAATGGAATTAAGTTTGTCTCATATGCTTCACCTTTTTAATATCTTTCGTGAGTATGATGGAAAGGATAATTGTGCTCAAGTGCTAGAAGAAGAAATCTATAAAATGTTTGTCACTAAATATTTCAATGATGAGCATGATTGCAATGTTGTTAGTATGAATTCCTTGAATATCTATGATGCTAATGATATGCAAAGCCACAAGCTTGGGGAAGCTATGTTTGATAAAGATGATATTTTTTGTCCCCCAAGTTTTGATGAGCAAATTTATTATGATGAAAGCATGTCTCCTATCTATGATGATTATTGTGATGACACGTATGCTTTAAAGAATAATGATAACCATGAAACTTGTCATCTTGATCTTAATTTTCAATCACATGATAGTTATTTTGTTGAGTTTGCTCCCACTAGTATTAATGAGAAGAACCTTGCTTATGTGGAGAGTAGTAAATTTTCTATGCTTGTAGATCATGAAAAGAATGCTTTAGGTGTTGGTTATATTGTTGAATTCATTCATGATGCTACTGAAAATTATTATGAGGGAGGAACATATGCTTGTAGGAATTGCAATAATATCAAGTTTCCTCTCTATGTGCTTAAAGTTTTGAAGTTATGCTTGTTTTGCCTTCCTATGCTAGTTGATTATTGTTCCCACAAGTTGTTTCATCACAAAGTCCCTATGCATAAGAAGTGGGTTAGACTTAAATGTGCTAGTCATATTCTTCATGATGCTCTCTTTATGTATCAATTCTTATCCTTTATGTGAGCATCATTGAAATCATCATGCCTAGCTAGGGGCGTTAAACGATAGCGCTTATTGGGAGGCAACACAATTTTTGTTCCTTGCTTTTTGTTCCTATTTAGTAATAAATAATTCATATAGCCTCTGTTTATATGTGGTTTTATGTGTTTAATTAGTGTTTGTTCCAAGTAGAACCTTTGGGAAGACTTGGGTAAAGTCTTTATGATCATGCTGTAAAAAACAGAAACTTTAGCGCTCATGAGAATTGCTTCCATTTCTATTTGGAGAGTGATATTTAGTTAATTATTTTTGCATATGATTAATAGATAAATTCCTCAGGTCTAGAAATTTATTTGAGAATTTTATGAGTTCCAGAAGTATACGTTTGATTCAGATTACTACAGACTGTTCTGTTTTTGACAGATTCTGTTTTCGATGTGTTGTTTGCTTATTTTGATGAATCTATGGCTAGTAAAATAGTTTATAAACCATAGAGAAGTTATAATACAGTAGGTTTACCACCAATATAAATAAATAATTAGTTCATTACAGTACCTTGAAATGGTCTTTTGTTTTCTTATACTAACGGAACTTACGAGTTTTCTGTTAAGTTTTCTGTTGTGAAGTTTTCAAGTTTTGGGTAAGGATTCGATGGACTATGGAATAAGGAGTGGAAAGAGCCTAAGCTTGGGGATCCCCAAGGCACCCCAAGGTAATATTCAAGAACAACCAAGAGCCTAAGCTTGGGGATGCCCCGGAAGGCATCCCCTCCTTCGTCTTCGTTCATCGGTAACTTTACTTGGAGCTATATTTTTATTCGCCACATGATATGTGTTTTGCTTGGAGCGTCAATTTATTTTGTTAGAATTTTCTTGCTGTTATTTAGAACAATGTTTTGCATATTTTACTTCAATAAAAGTGGCATTGATAGCCCTTACTATGCCTATGTTACAAGTCCACATGTTGCTGTTTGAAAACAGAAAGTTTACCGCTGTTGCAATAATTCCCTAGAAAATTCAGAATGTGATAAAATGTTGAAACCTTTTTAATATTAAGATATGATAAATTTACTACAGTGGGAATTTTCTTTAATAATTTTTTGAGCTAGGGAATTATGGATGTTGCTGCATTCTTTACAGACTATCCTGTTTAGGCAGATTGCTGTTATGTTTGCATTGTTTGCATATATTTGCTTCTTTAATGATTCTATTTGACGATAGGACTATTAAATATGCAGAGGAATTTAGTATGCAATGTTGAATAATAATTTTAGTGATTTGCTACAGTAGAGTATGATAAGGTTTTTGCAATGGTTTATACTAACTTATCTCACGAGTCCTTGTTGAGTTTTGTGTGGATGAAGCTTCTGAGATTTAGGGAGACCGTGATATGAGAGGAATTAAGGAGACACAAAAGCTCAAGCTTGGGGATGCCCAAGGCATCCCAAGATAACATTTCAAGAAGTCCCAAGCATCTAAGCTTGGGGATGCCCCGGTTGGCATCCCACCTTTCTTCTTCAACAACTATCGGTTAGTTTCGGTTGATCCTAAGTTTTTGCTTCTTCACATGATGTTTGCCATTCTTAGAATGTCATTTTATTTTGCTTTGCTTGCTGTTTGCATAAAATACCAAGATCTGAAATTCTTAAATGTTAGAGAGTCTTCACATAGTTGCATAATTATTCGACTACTCATTGATCTTCACTTATATCTTTCGGAGTAGTTTGTCATTTGCTCTAGTGCTTCACTTATATCTTTTAGAGCACGGTGGTAGATTTGTTTTATAGAAACTATTGATCTCTCATGCTTCACTTAGATTATTTTGAGAGTCTTAAATAGCATGGTAATTTGCTTAAATAATCCTAATATGCTAGGTATACAAGAAGAATAGTGAAATTCTCTTATGAGTGTGTTGAATACTAAGAGAAGTTTGATACTTGATGATTGTTTTGAGATATGAGGATGGTAATATTAGAGTCATGCTAGTTGAGTAGTTGTGAATTTGAGAAATACTTGTGTTGAAGTTTGTGATTCCCGTAGCATGCACGTATGGTGAACTGTTATGTGATGAAGTCGGAGCATGATTTATTTATTGATTGTCTTCCTTATGAGTGGCGGTCGGGGACGAGCGATGGTCTTTTCCTACCAATCTATCCCCATAGGAGCATGCGCGTAATACTTTGCTTTGATAACTTGTAGATTTTTGCAATAAGTATATGAGTTCTTTATGACCAATGTTGAGTCCATGGATTATACGCACTCTCACCCTTCCACCATTGCTAGCCTCTCTAGTACCGTGCAACTTTCGCCGGTACCATAAACCCACCATATACCTCCCTCAAAACAGCCACCATACCTACCTATTATGGCATTTCCATAGCCATTCCGAGATATATTTCCATGCAACTTTCCACCATTCCGTTTATTATGACACACTCCATCATTGTCATATTGCTTAGCATGATCATGTAGTTGACATCGTATTTGTGGCAAAGCCACCATTCATAATTCTTTCATACATGTCACTCATGCATCATTGCATATCCCGGTACACCGCCGGAGGCATTCATATAGAGTCATATCTTCATCTAAGTATCAAGTTGTAATTCTTGAGTTGTAAGTAAATAAAAGTGTGATGATCATCATTATTAGAGCATTGTCCCAGTGAGGAAAGGATGATGGAGACTATGATTCCCCCACAAGTCGGGATGAGACTCCGGACGAAAAATAAATAAAAGAGGCCAAAGAAGCCCAAATAAAAAAAGGAAAGAAAAGAGGCCATAAAAAGAGAAAAGGCCCAAATAAAAAAATAAAAAATGAGAGAAAAAGAGAGAAGGGATAATGCTACTATCCTTTTACCACAGTTGTGCTTCAAAGTAGCACCATGATCTTCATGATAGAGAGTCTCCTATGTTGTCACTTTCATATACTAGTGGGAATTTTCATTATAGAACTTGTCTTGTATATTCCAATGGTGGGCTTCCTCAAAATGCCCTAGGTCTTCGTGAGCAAGCGAGTTGGATGCACACCCAATAGTTTCTTTTGTTGAGCTTTCATACACTTATAGCTCTAGTGCATCCGTTGCATGGCAATCCCTACTCACTCACATTGATATCTATTGATGGGCATCTCCATAGCCCGTTGATACGCCTAGTTGATGTGAGACTATCTTCCCCTTTTTTGTCTTCTCCACAACCACCATTCTATTCCACCTATAATGCTATGTCCATGGCTCACGCTCATGTATTGTGTGAAGATTGAAAAAGTTTGAGAACATCAAAAGTATGAAACAATTGCTTGGCTTGTCATCGGGGTTGTGCATGATTTAAATATTTTGTGTGGTGAAGATGGCGCATAGCCAGACTATATGATTTTGTAGGGATAACTTTCTTTGGCCATGTTATTTTGAGAAGACATAATTGCTTTGTTAGTATGCTTGAAGTATTATTATTTTTATGTCAATATGAACTTTTGTCTTGAATCTTTCGGATCTGAATATTCATATCACAAGTAAGAAGAATTACATTGAAATTATGCCAACTAGCATTCCACATCAAAAATTGTCTTTTATCATTTATCCACTCGAGGATGAGCAGGAATTAAGCTTGGGGATGCTTGATACGTCTCCAACGTATCTATAATTTTTGATTGCTCCATGCTATATTATCTACTGTTTTGGTCAATATTGGGCTTTATTTTCCACTTTTATATTATTTTTGGGACTAACCTATTAACCGGAGGCCCAGCCCAGATTTGTTGTTTTATGCCTATTTCAGTGTTTCGAAGAAAAGGAATATCAAACGGAGTCGAAACGGAACGAAATCAACTAGAGAAGTTATTTTTGGAAGGAAACCTACCGGATAGACTTGGACCCTGCGTCAGAAGATGAAGGAGGAACTCACGAGGGTAGGGGGCATGCCCACCCCCCTGGGGCGCGCCCCCTGCCTCGTGGCCCCCCCTTCGGTCCACCGACGTACTCCTTTCACCCATATATACCCACGTATCCTAAAACTTCCAGAGTGGACAATAGATCGGGAGTTCCGCCGCCAGAAGCCTCCGTAGCCATCGAAAACCAATCTAGACCCGTTCCGGCACCCTGCCGGAGGGGGCAATCCTTCTCCGGTGGCCATCTTCATCATCCCGGTGCTCTCCATGACAAGGAGGGAGTAGTTCCCCCTCGGGGCTGAGGGTATGTACCAGTAGCTATGTGTTTGATCTCTCTCTCTCTCGTGTTCTTGATTTGGCACGATCTTGATGTATCGCAAGCTTTGCTATTATAGTTGGATCCTATGTTTATCCTCCCCCTCTTCTCTCTTGTAATGAATTGAGTTTCCCCTTTGAAGTAAGCTTATCAGATTTGAGTCTTTAAAGATTTGAGAACACTTGATGTATGTCTTACCGTGCGTATCTGTGGTGACAATGGGATACCACGTGATTCACTTGATGTATGTTTTGGTGATCAACTTGCGGGTTCCGCCCATGAACCTATGCATAGGGGTTGGCACACGTTTTCGTCGTGATTCTCCGGTAGAAACTTTGGGGCACTCTTTGAGGTCCTTTGTGTTGGTTGAATAGATGAATCTGAGATTGTGTGATCCATATCGTATAATCATATCCACGGATACTTGAGGTGACATTGGAGTATCTAGGTGACATTAGGGTTTTGGTTGATTTGTGTCTTAAGGTGTTATTCTAGTATGAACTCTAGGGCTGTTTGTGACACTTATAGGAATAGCCCAACGGATTGATTGGAAAGAATAACTTTGAGGTGGTTTCGTGCCCTACCATAATCTCTTCATTCGTTCTCCGCTATTAGTGACTTTGGAGTGACTCTTTGTTGCATGTTGAGGGATAGTTATGTGATCCAATTATGTTAGTATTGTTGAGGGAACTTACACTAGCGAAAGTATGAACCCTAGGCCTTGTTTCAACGCATTGCAATACCGTTTACGCTCACTTTTACCATTAGTCACCTTGCTGTTTTTATATTTTCAGATTACAAAAACTATTATCTACTATCCATATACCACTTGTATCACCATCTCTTCGCCGAACTAGTGCACCTATACAATTTACCATCGTATTGGGTGTGTTGGGGACACAAGAGACTCTTTGTTATTTGGTTGGAGGGTTGCTTGAGAGAGACCATCTTCATCCTACGCCTCCTACGGATTGATAAACCTTAGGTCATCCACTTGAGGGAAATTTACTACTGTCCTACAAACCTCTACACTTGGAGGCCCAACAACGTCTACAAGAAGAAGGTCGTGTAGTAGACATCAGCCGTCGGGTCAGAGAAGAGGCCGAGTGTCGCGCCAGTGTCAGAGTAGGGCAGTGACGGGGGTCAGCGGCAACGACGGGTGACGCAAGCCGATCAAGCTAAGATCGGAAAACCAAAAAGACTCAGAGAGAAAAACCCGGAGAAAGGGCTCGGGAAAAAGACTCCCTAGGGCAGCCGGTCAACATGACCGTCGGACGAACCCTAGGTATGGGTGGTGCGTCCCTCGGCGGTGGTCATGGAGGCCGGCCGACCCGGGGGCGGCGCGCGGGGCGGAAGCAGCGAGCGACGGCTAGGGTTGGATCGGTTAGGCTGATACCATGTTAGAAGGGATAAAGGGATTGGCGGAATATGGTGGATGTATTATTGAGCATTGAGGGCGAGTATATATTGAGTATAAGACTTGGAGGGCAAGACGTGTCTCCTAGAGATAAGGTAGGAAACAGATTACCAAATACATGTACCCAAATATCTCTAACAATAAGAAATTGCAGTTTGCAAATTTTCAATATGTGGTTTGCATTTTTAAGGCGCATTTAGTAATAAGATAATTATATGGCAAGCACAACATTGATGCAGTAAAAAAGGATGCAACATATATGAAATATGGTGGAGTGAGGTCCTCCATTGCAATTGTATTTGTTGAAGCATTATCCAAAGTTACTGCAAAAGAACTTGTTGGTCATACAAAATCTGCTACAACTTTAATTAAAGCTTGAGCAATGTTCATACCAGTACGTGTTTCGTCGATTAATTTGAATCTTATGATTTTTTTGTAGTTCCCACTTACCGCTAACATAATGAGTGACCATACTATTTTATTCTTGGTTTGGCCGACCACTCCCGATATCAGGTCTTGAAGAGACCCAAAAGGTGCATGTAGTGAATTCTTCTTTTATTTTCGTAAGTCCAGTTTTGCATAACTTTTTTGTATCCATAGTTGTAGCTTGTCTACAAACTAGTTTGAAATTAGGAGTATGAGCGGTCTAAATGTATTCGGTAAAATCATCAAACTTACCAAAACCTAGTGGTAAATCACTATAAGCAATTAAAGGACAAAGATTTTCCCTGCATCATAGGGTGATATTACATATAGAACCGTCGGGGTTGAACTTGGCGTGGCCTATCTCGCCACAGCCTCTCCATCCTTCTTCATGTGGGATTTACTGTGCCCGATCAGGTGGTTGGTTCCTCCTTGACCCCGCGTTCTATGCAATTCCCCGCATCTTCTGCACTTGGCCTTAATCACACAAACACCATCCACCTCGACTATTTCTTCATCGAACTAATCCCACACTTTTGAGGTTTTGAGACAAGACTTTTTTGCACCGGTGGTCGTGGAGGAAGTGCTGGCACTAGTGGAATGGGTGACAGATTGTGAAGGTGGTGTATTGTCGTCAAAAGGAGGATAGGTAGTGGTATTATCATTAGAAGGAGGATAGGCGGTGGCACTGTGGACAGTGGGATCGACATACTTGGTGAATATCGAATAATGTACTAGTTGGGATCATCCATATGTTGAGCGTGGGAACTGAGAGGGGTGTGCAACCCTTTCATAGAGGGATAAAATGACATTTTTTGGACCAATGTAGCCCTCCAATAGTCAAATATTCACAATTCTAATTAAGTTAGCCTAAAACACCACTAAACCCCCCAAACCCCACTCGAATTGGCGCCACATCATCCCGCTTCGGCCCTCCCTAGTGACTCTCTCTCTCTCTGTCCTCCTACTAACAAGCACGGTGCAACGTATCTCGCCACCTCGCCAATAAGTTAGGCGTGCCGGCCTTGGTGTGTTGTGCTGCTAACGTTCCGGCTCATCTGCTAGCCATGCCTTGCTAGGTTGGTTTCCCCTCGCTATCTGCAGACACATTTGTTTGAAATTGATAAATATGATACCAAAGAAATATTAACTTAATACAAGCATAATAATGAAAATATAGCCGCTAAAAATAAACTAGATCATATTTTTTTAATCAAAAAAGTAGTAGAGTGTTGATTTTCATTCATGTAGAAGGATTGAAAGTACATTAAATCCTACAATAGCATCATGAGAAAGAAAACTAGTATGTCACCGGGATCCATACCCTATACATCGGTTCAGAGAGAAAATGAAGGCAGATCAAAAAAGTTTCCATTGGCATGAGCCCAACCTGTCTTCATGCCTTATCAATGATTCTGCCATGAACCTGCAAGGCTGAGGAAGCATTATGCTTGAAGATCATCACATCCATTACTTCCATAGGCACAAAGACACAATAAAATGTATCGCCTCCCATGTAGATCGCTTTGTTCGAGGCAGATATCTCGTCTTACCTGTCGCCTGAAGTGTTGCCGTATACTGCAATTGGTGGCCATGCTCATTCCTGCAAAGGGCACACCCAGAGAGGATAAGGTATTCTCCCATACCTCCAAGGTGAAAGCGCGGGCCGCAATCATATGTTGAGCCGTCTCTGGCACACCGCGACATAACAGGAGCAGCGGACCCTGGATTGGTACGTCTCCAACGTATCTATAATTTTTTATTGTTCCATGCTATTATAGTATCAATCTTGGATGTTTTATATCCAATTATATATCATTTTTTGGGACTAACCTATTAACTTAGTGCCAATGTCAGTTGTTGTTTTTTGCCTGTTTTGGTTCTCTAGGAAATCAGTACTAAACGAAGTCCAAATGCCACGAAACTTTTTGACGATTTTTTTTCTGGACAAGAGAGACCCTAGAAGCTTCGGGAGGAGACCAGATGAGAAACGAGGAGGCGGCAAGGCACTTGGGCGCGCCCAGGGGGTAGGCGCGCCCTAGTGCCTTGTGGGCCCGTCGTGGCTCCGTATGACATAAATTCATCTCTATAAATTTTCTAAAATCGGCAAACCAACGGAGAGCCACCCAAAATACTTTTTCCATCGCCGCAAGTTTATGCTCTCCGGAGATCCCATCTGGAAACAAGACAAATAGGAAACATAGTAGAGCACAGATCGTAGTACGACCCAGACTCTTATTGTAAGCCTTGGGCCTCCACCTGTATATAAAGGGGAGCCCCTGAGGCAGAAATACTAGGTTACAATCTCTCGAGTACTAGGTTAGCCAAGTCGCACCCTTGTAATCAAGATCATCATCATCAATAGCAATCAAGCAGGAGTAGGCTTTTACCTCCAGCGAGAGGGGCTGAACCTGGGTAAACCCTTGTCTCCCGATTTCGACCAACCCCGTTCAAGCTATTACTTAGCGGCGATGGCCTCATGACTAAGTTTTTTCCCGAGGACATTTGCCGTGACAAAACCACGACAATACTAAAAGTATGAATAAGCCGGCAACGCGGTGAGCCAACATCAACTTTTTAGTGACATTCCAAATTCTACCAAGTGTTGGAATAGATGCAAACATAATCTAACAAGATGAGCTATGATTATGGATCTGAAAAATGCTTTACAAAGAAAAATTAAGATTCTAAGTAGGGCACAGACGGGTGAGCTAATCTGTAATGGGGGACCATTCAAGCGTTACAAGGATCCTAGATTGGATGAAAATGGCATTGTTACGAGTAACCAATGCGTTTACTCGAGCAGTTTGAATGGGTTCAGATCTACAGCGAAGGAATGGTGATGAACACATATGCACTATCGATAAACTCTACAGAGGAACAATGGGGTGTACCTGAACACTGAAGGAAATATGCCCTAGAGGCAATAATAAAGTTGTTATTTAATATTTCCTTATATCATGATAAATGTTTATTATTCATGCCAGAATTGTATTGATCGGAAACCCAAATACATGTGTGAATACATAGACAAACACCGTATCCCTAGTGAGCCTCTACTTGACTAGCTCGTTGATCAAAGATGGTTAAGGTTTCCTAACCATGGACATGAGTTGTCATTTGATAACGTGATCACATCATTAGGAGAATGATGTGATGGAAAAGACCCATCTGTTAGCTTAGCATATTGATCGCTCAGTTTTATTGCTATTGCTTTCTTCATGTCAAATACATATTCCTTCAAATATGAGATTATGTAATTCCCGGATACCGGAGGAATACTTTGTGTGCTATCAAATGTCACAACGTAACTGGGTGATTATAAAGATGCTCTATAGGTATCTCCGAAGGTGTTTGTTGAGTTGGCATAGATCAAGATTAGGATTTGTCACTCCGAGTATCGGAGAGGTATCTCTGGGCCCTCTCGGTAATGCACATCATAAGAAGCCTTGCAAGAAAAGTGACTAATGAGTTAGTTGCAGGATGATGTATTATGGAATGAGTAAAGAGACTTGTCGGTAACGAGATTAAACTAGGTATAAATATACCGACGATCAAATCTCGGGCAAGTAACATACCGATAGACAAAGGGAATAACGTATGTTGTCATAACGGTTCGACCGATAAAGATCTTCACAGAATATGTAGGAGCCAATATGAGCATCTAGCTTCCACATTTGGTTATTGACCGAAGAGGTGTCTCGGTCATGTCTACATCATTCTCGAACCCGTAGGGTCCACACGCTTAACGTTCGATGACAATATTGTATTATATCAGTTATGCGATTTTGATGTGGAGCATCCTATGGAAATCACCATGTCAAGAGTCCGTTTGGCAAGTGACACGTGTGACATCTACTTCACATACATAAAGGTGAATCATCTCCTTTACACGTGCTCACTTGACCCCTTCGAGGATGGTATAGTACTTGACACTTCTCTCGTGTGCATGCATAGGTATTGTCGGAGCTTCACGGATGTTGAGGAGGAGTGCAAGCGCCAAGGAAAAACTACACCATCCGCGAGGGAAGCATGGAAGCGACAACGGAAGAAAACGGAGAACAACTCCCAGGCCCCGGACATCCGGCCTCGCCAGCCCGGACATCCGGCCGTTCCCGAGCCCCCGGACATCCGGCTCCCAGCCTGAAAATCCGGCCCCTCCGAACCCGAGAGCAACAAGTGCCACCACTCCAGCCCGGACATCCGGCCTCCCCAGCCCGGACATCCGGCATCGCCTGAAAGCCCGGACATCCGGCCCGACCAGCCCGGATATCCGGCCTCCCCTCTCTGCGCACAGTGAAGGGCCGAGGCCCGTGTATCCCTTCTCCCCCCTAGACTATATATACTCCACCTCGTCCAACTTTCTAGGGTTAGCGTTGTGATAGCTCATTTGAGAGATAGAGCTACGCTCATCCATACCGGATCTACTCCACGAGAGAGACCGCGGCCTCTACGGAGAAGATCCCTTTGGATTCAAGCCCCCTTTCTAAGGGAAGATCCCTCCCGTGGATTCAAGACCTCCTCACGGAGAAGACCGGTTACCTCTTGTATCGTCCATTGTTGACTTTGGATCTTGTATCTCCCTTTGTGTTCATGGATCTAGCCCATGTGTGATCATTCTTGTTGGTTTGAGTGTTCTCTTGTGTTCCCCTCATGATTTCCCCTCGTTTCCCTCCTCGTGTTCTTCGTGTTCATCGCAGGATTCGCTCCTTTCGTGAAAGATCGGGCCACTAGGGTTCTACCCTACATCATCTTGGTATCACGAGCCACGTTGATCACGATTTCGGAGCCTCCCCTCTTTGTTTTCTAGCCTAATTTTGTTGATTTCGTCCTAAATTCGAAAATCCCCACCAAAAATAGCCCCCAATTTTTTTGTGATTTGTTGGTCTTGATGATATTTTGTTGATTTTGATCCATGGATTCGTTGTGTCTTGAGTAGATCTATCTTTGCCCCAAGTTTCCCCACATTCCATCCATGAAATCCATCAAATTTTGCCTCCGAAATCATCAAATTTCCGCCCCAATTCAAAAAAATTCGCCCCAAACGAGATCTGGATTCGTCGGGCCGGACATCCGGGCCATCGGGCCGGACATCCGGCTCCTGGAGCAGCAAATCTGCTCGGTTCTGGACAGACAACCCCGGAAATTCGGGCTCCACCCCGGACATCCGGCCCCTGACATTTCAGCCATGCCCGTTTCACCGTTTTGTCCATAACTAATTCATCCGGAGTCCGTTTTGACTTTCTTTAGCTCGTTGAAAAGCTCTTGACATCCCCCTTCCCAAAAAAATACTACCATCACCATTTGACTCCATCAATTTTTTGGAACTTTGGCATCTTTGCCTAGGGCTTCCACCACAACCTCCGCATAACCACCACCGACTTCTGCAACCTAACAAATTTTGTTCCTTATAGCATTTGTGGTTGCTTGAGTAGTGGTTCGAGTCTCCTAAGGTGTTTAGGCTACTTAGGGACGATTGCTTCTTCATCAACCACCACCACCACCATAACTCCCACATAGGCTTATCCACCATACACTTTCACCACCCCGACTTAACCCAATTTTGTTTGTGTTATGAGTTGTGTCTCCTAAGGTGTTTAGGCTACTTTGGGACCGTGCTTCCAACTCCGATACCGTGTATAGCCAACCTTACCCTCCACTTCTGCATTGCCTACTCGTATAACCCATCATTGCACTTTCACAAAACCACCACCGCATTCCCGCTACCACCATTTGACGTTTGAGATTTTGAGTTCGCGGTTTTTCCATTTCCTAAGGTGTTTCAGCTACTTAGGGACGAGTCTCCATCATCTTGGTATCTCCATCAAGATCACTACCACTCATCATCACCAAGGATGGTAACCTCCATATCATTTTGGTATCATGGTATCCCTCCAGTGTATATTCCCTTGCAATTGCATTGATAACCCCTAGCCCATTTTGCGTCACTTGCCTATCGAGACTAGTCATTTGAGTATTGCCAGCGATGATACTTGTGCACATTAGTGATCTACACCATACATTGCATACATACCATATCATATTGGTATCATATCATCTCGTGTGCCTCAAGTTTGTTCCCGCATATATACAATTGCTACCTTGGTTTGTGCATTTCGCAAAGTGGCCATACAAAAAAAAAGAATAAGCTTTTAAGCAAAAGAGAAAGAGCAAAGAAGCTTGTAAGAAAGTACCATAGCATCATACCACATTGTCATATCCGATCATCTTGGATCACCTTGAGAGGAACATCGGGAACCATACATATATAGCATACTTGGGATAGAAAACTCATACATTTTGCATCTTATAGGTTGTGCACAAGTGTCGTATCCGCCAATTGAGCAATCGTGCTAGCGTCTCTCTTGAGTTGTGCAACACGAGCGTTTTCTGTGGATTCCACATTTTGTGCTCATTCCTTGGTTGCACGACCCCATTTATCTATCCGTGTGTGTGTTTCCGTGTGCCACATATTGCTATTGGTCTACTTGTTTCACTTACGAATTTGTGAATCTCTTTCAGCATTATTGACTCTTGCTAACATTTTGCATTAAATTTTTGTGCCACTATCCTCAACGAGCTCCACCATAAGCCTTACTTGTGTAGGTGTGAGAAACCGACAAGAATTGGTACCAATTGTGCTATTTCCTTGTCCACATTGGAGTGATCATTGATCCACTTTCAACTTCGGTCAAGGTACATTTGGTATTCGTTCTTCCCTTTCTACCACTAACATTTTTCTCTTGGAGTGATGGATAGGCAAGGCATTTCATCTTCGGTCTACAACAAAAACGACGAGTTCGATGCCGCGAACAACTCCACCGACGCCAAGATGCAAGCTCAAATGGAGGAGATGAAAGCCCTCATCAAGTCCTACAAGCGATCTTCCTCATCTTCGAGAAGACGCTCAAGTACACATGCTTCCAAACTACCATCTACGGCAAGGTCACATCGGCATCGACACCATCACCACCACGAACGTGAAGGTCAAGAGCTCAACACCAACAACCGCTCACCGACTTCACCATCTCCCTTGGCATCTTCGCCAAGCGACTTCAAGGCATCTTCGCCTATGGACATACGGCATCTTCGCCCACAAGCACCTCAAGAGAAGCTCCCCAAGCTCAAGTCCGCGACTTCCACGAGCTACTATGCCCTCGACACCGACCATGAGATTCCTTTCTATGGGACTCTAGAACCCGAGGAGTATCTCGAGTGGGAGCGTTTGATGGACGACTACCTCAAGCTACATCAAGTTCCTCCCAAAGATCAAGTGAAGTGCGCCACAAGGAACTTCCACGACTACGCGTCCACATGGTGGCTTCACGCACCTTCAGAGACCTATGACACGAGTTGGTGCAAGATGAAGATAGCTTTGCGGCGAGAGTTCATGCCTCCAACCTACACAGAACAACTTCAACGCCAATTGGAGAACACCATCCAAGGATCCAAGTCCATCGACGAGTACTTTAAGGAGATGAAGATTGCCTTGCGACGAGCCGGCATGGACGGCCCCATTTCGATGAAGTTCCACTTCATGATGGGATTACACAACGACATCTCCAAGACAATCTTCCTCGAGAACTACAAGTCCCTCGATGACAACTACATTGGTGCTCTCAGGCGGAACAAGAACTCATGAAGGCCAAAGCTTCTCCACCCCAAGATCACTTCGCGACAACCAAGCTCCATGAGAACGAGCATGAGGCTAGTACCACCAAGATGTCCAAGCCCAATGAGCTCCAAGACGATGCTCCCAAGTTCGACTTCACCGCCATCCCTCCTTGTGGCATTGATGATGCCGAGTCTACTTCGACTCTTTTTCAAGATGGTGTGGCGACAAGTACGACTACGGAGAACATCAAGGACCAAGCTTTGGAGGCAAGCGACAAGGTGGCGAGCCAGGATGATGCTTCCATCTTAGGAGGCGAGAGTGATGATGTGCCATCTTCGGCCTTCATCCACGGCGACAACAACGAGATGGTTGAGCATGGGATTTTCCCTTCGACCGGGGTGACGTATGATGACTTGAGTGACTTGTGCCACCATATTGAGAGTGAGAGTGACTTCACCACTAGCCCCATATATGTGTTGCCACAATTCACATGTGAGGAGAGCCATGACCTCCACCACTTGAGTGAGATGAGTGACTCCACCATATGTGAGTTTGAGTGCACCTATTTTGAGGGAGTGAGTGAACCACCACATAGTGAGAGTGAGATAGTTGATAGGTCATGTGAGGCCACTTTCAACACTAACGACTTGACCTCTACCTCTATTGTGTCTTCTCATTTGGTGCTAGGTCCCTTATATGATGACACGCCGATTCTCGACGACTTCGTCCTACCCTTGGACAAGATGATGGCCATGGTGGAATATGATGCACCCCCCCCACATGGTTCCATCAAGATGAAGATGACCACCATTTGGTCTTTCCCACCTCACCTACACCACTTGAGTAGAATGAACACGGTAATATAGGTGAAGGTGATGCTCTAGTCCCACTAGTGGACATTCTTGACATTGATTGCTCGCATGATGTTGATCAACCTATTTCCATGCTTCATGCTAGTGTGACTTCCCCATGCGATAATTTACCCATTTTATGATGAGTATGATGATTGCCATGTGGATTCTATTAGTTGTGATGCCATGTTACATAGGATTTCTTGTGCTTATTCTCTCGGTCACATCATGTTTGCCAATCTGCTTGAGTTGTCATATGCTATGCATGAGATCAATCATATGTCATATTTGCAATCTCTTCATAGTGACTATGCATATGCTATTAAAATAAACCCAATTTGCACATATGGCATAGATGACAAGCCCATGGTTATTGTCATTTGTTTTTCTTGTGATGATATTGATATGCTCCCATTGCATCATTTATCTCATATGCCATGCCATGAACACCTAGCTTCGGATATGCATTATTTTGGATGTTGTCCATTTTCTCCATGTGATCTTTCCAATATTGCACATGAGGAGACCCCCATAGTTTCCTCATACATTTTAGGAGATTGTGATCACTCCCATCCATTGCATGATCCTTATACTTGTATGCTCAATTTGCATCCCCATCGTGTTATACATAATAACTATTCTTTCATGATGGATGACATGTTCTTATACCATGCATCAAATTTCTTTGAGCAATGCTTACCTTGTGCTAACTCTCATGTGCACATACACATCATGATGGATGATGTGTACATTTACCACACACACAATTTCTTTCGTTTGTGTTTCTTTTGTGTAGGTACCCATGAATACTTGTCAACCTCGCAATCCCACGAGTTGACAAAACGAGCTCTAGAGAGCAATGATGACTTGGGATACCATGGAGTGTCTTTCCCACCGCTCTCTTCACGCAAAGACTTCGCGCATTCTACATGACCCTCACTTGGATATGGGTTATTGTCCATTACATATTCTATGCCCATCTTACCATGTTCACTTTGGATGATATGCTCATTACTATGCTTTTGCCATGCATTCGTGACCCATGCTTTCCATTACACATGATGATAGATTCTCATACTTGTACGTCTTTTTGCAAGCTTGGTGGAGACATTGCTTGTTATTGCCATGTTTGCTTTGTGCCCCATGCCTATGATGATACTTTCATCTTGCTTTATGTTCGTGCTTGTGATATGTCATGTGCATTGTCTATGTCTATTATTTGCTCACATGACATGATTGCCATGATTTCCTCTAGTATGTTGCATCTTCGCACTACTAGCTTGCATGACTTGATTACTATGCTTGCTTATGTTGCATCACCGATGATTCATACTTGCTCACTTCATGCGGTTGATGACAACCATCTACATGCTTATCACATGATTGTTATCGCTTGCCATCATATATCTCCATATGTTGCCTCTCTCATGCTAGATGATTTGCCATGTATTGAGTGCAATTATTCCTTTAGTCTTGATAATGAGTTTGCCCCCATAGCATTCTCGCATATATTTGGAGATTTTTACATTTCTCTTGTGAAGCATACTTGTCTTACCTCTTTGCACCATATACCTAGTGCCATGAATATTGCCATTGTTGCATCATATTGTTCATGCACATGTGCTTCTAATGGTTATGTGCAAGAGAATAGAACCATCATGATGGATGATGTGTTTATCTACCATGCGCATACATTCTTTGTTTTGTTGTGTGCATGTGTAGGATACTTGGACTTCGTGTCAACTTCCACGTCACGTGAGTTGACACTCCGAGCTCTTGAGAGCGAACCACTTTCTACCACGACGATTCTACATCGCACTTGCTTGTACTACGACATTGTGACGGACGCACAAAAACATGCTTTCAAGCTGATATCCTTCTCTTTTGAGAACCCCCAAACCATGAGCATGCATATTGTGGATCATACTACTTGTTTTGCTTGCACCATGAGACTTATTTGTCATCTTGGACCCCTTGCTTGCGCACATGATAGAGATCTTGCTTCAACTTGTCATTTTCACAATTCCATGCATCATGATATATATGCCTTGTGTGTTGCATCCAATTCTTGGATTACTTGCTCCTATCACATGTTTGGTTGCAACAATTTCATCACTTCACATATGCCATGTCCCATTGATTACTACATGCTTGCCTTGATTGCCTCACACATGATGAACAATTGCTCTTTCTATTGTGTTGAGTGCCACACGATATTCACTACACCCCATGCACATTATGCTTGGATTGTCTTGCACTTGATCCATGTGTTTAGACACTTCATTTTATTTGGTGTTGTGAATGATTCCTATGCCTACCATAGACCTTTCTTTGAGCAATTTTTGAATGCTTGCTATGATCTTGAGGTAGATGCGTGTTCTCTTGTTACACATATTTGCATCACTACCTCACATCTACATGCTTGTCCTCATGATATCTTTGATTGTGCTCAATTTATATGCTTATATGCCATGTCACAATCCTTTGTCAAACCATATGCTTTGCATGATGACGACACTTGTTTGGTGAATCACCTCTTGAATGCTTGGTTTTGCACTAACGATAACCACATTTGTTTTTGCAAGTGTTTGTTCTCTTTGCTACTTCTGAAGGAATCCCAAGATGGTACGACATAGGAGAGTGCCCATTTCGAGCTTCAAGATGACGAGAACTTGGTGGTCGACCACTCCTACACGATGAAGCCATCTCTTTCCCATGGTGATTTGGATTTTGATCCGAGGTCGGATCTTTCCCAAGGGAGGGGAGATGATGCGGAGCATCCTATGGACATCACCATGTCAAGAGTCCGTTTGGCAAGTGACACGTGCGACATCTACTTCACATACATACAGGTGAATCACCTCCTTTACACGTGCTTATTTGACCCCTTCGAGGATGGTATACTACTTGACACTTCTCCCGTGTGCATGCATAGGTATTGTCGGAGCTTCACGGATGTTGAGGAGGAGTGCAAGCGCCAAGGAACAACTACACCATCCGCGAGGGAAGCATGGAAGCGACGACGGAAGAAAACAGAGAACAGCTCCCAGGCCCCGGACATCCGGCCTCGCCAGCCCGGACATCCGGCCGTTCCCGAGCCCCCGGACATCTGGCTCCCTGCCCGAAAATCCGGCCCCTCCGAACCCGAGAGCAACAAGTGCCACCACTCCAGCCCAGACATCCGGCCTCCCCAGCCCGGACATCCGGCATCGCCTGAAAGCCCGGACATCCGGCCTCACCAGCCCGGACATCCGGCCTCCCCTGTCTACGCACAGTGAAGGGCCGAGGCCCATGTATCCCTTCTCCCTCTAGATTATATATACTCCACCTCGTCCAACTTTCTAGGGTTATCTTTGTGATAGCTCATTTGAGAGATAGAGCTACGCTCATCCATATCGGATCTACTCCACGAGAGAGACCGCGGCCTCTATGGAGAGGATCCCTTTGGATTCAAGCCCCCTTTCTAAGGGAAGATCCCCCCGTGGATTCAAGACCTCCTCACGGAGAAGACTGGTTACCTCTTGTATCATCTGTTGTTCACTTTGGATCTTGTATCTCCCTTTGTGTTCATGGATCTAGCCCATGTGTGATCATTCTTGTTGGTTTGAGTGTTCTCTTGTGTTCCCCTCGTGATTTTCCCCTCGTTTCCCTCCTCATGTTCTTCGTGTTCATCGCGGGATTCGCTCCTTTCGTGAAAGATCGGGCCACTAGGGTTCTACCCTACATCAGATTTGGTGACCGAATGTTGTTTGGAGTCCCGGATGAGATCACAGACATGACGAGGAGTCTCGAAATGGTTGAGAGGTAAAGATTGATATATAGGACGATAGTATTCGGACACCGGAAATGTTCCATAGTGTATCTGGTATTTATCGGAGTACCGGAGGGGTTACTGGAACCCCTGGGGAGGTATATGGACCATATGGGCCATAAGAGGGGAGCACACCAGCCCACATGGGGTGGCGCGCCCCCCTTGGCATGTGGCCGAATTGGAGAAGGAAAAGGGGGGTTCGGCCCCCTTCCTTTCTCTCTCCCCCTTCCTTCTCTGGTGGAAAAAGGGAAGGGGCGCCACTTGGGGAAACCCCAAGTAGGATTCGGATCCTACTTGGGGCGCCGCCTGGCCGCCTCCCCTCCCCTCCCACCTATATATATGTGGGGAGGGGGCGCCTAGAACACAAAACATCAACTGTTAGCCGTGCGCGGCGCTCCCCTCCACAGTTTACAACCCCGATCATATTCTCGCGGTGCTTAGGCGAAGCCCTGCGCGGATCACTTCACCATCACCTTCACCATGCCATCGTGTTGACGGCACTCATCACCTACCTCGACACCTTGCTGGATCAAGAAGGCGAGGGACGTCACCGAGCTGAACGTGTGCAGAACTCGAAGGTGTCGTACGTTCGGTGCTTGATCGGTCGGAGCTAGAAGAAGTTCGACTACATCAACCGCGTTGTTAAAACGCTTCCGCTTTTGGTCTACGAGGGACGTAGACACACTCTCCCCCTCGTTGCTATGCATCTCCATGGATAGATCATTGCGTGTGCGTAAATTTTCTTTTGTTTTCCATGCAATGTTTCCTAACAAAAATGGCGAGCATGGCTAGAGTGTTTCTTGGGCTCCGATGGCGATTGGAGCGGCGTTGCAGTCACAGTTGACATGGCCGGAGAGCTCGAGGAGGCGCGGTGGAGCTTCGGCCGCAAGAGGCAGCAGGTGAAGGAAGAAGGTGAGCGAGGAGGCGGAAGCAGTAAAAGTGAACCTGGGAGCCCCTCATACGTCTTTATAGCATGGTAAGAAGGGGAAGCGGCAAGTGCGAAAAAAGAGGAGACACAGTAAATTTTGGGCAAAAGGGGCGCCTCAGTTCTTGGGCCTGATAGATATGCTCAAAGATACGTTGTGACGTCACATCCAAACTCCATAAATTCAGGAAGGTGATATCATGACACAAGGAAACAAGAAATGTCAAGTGTAAAAGCGTCACAAGCCGGCAATATCCCGTAACCCAGTCAGAAGATAAGCTGTAGAGGCAAGAGAAAGGTTCTGGTTCGCTGAAAGATGACCCGAACTTAATTCCAGTATGAAGTATGAAGTTTAACATGGATAAATCCAAGTTAACCTGGGGGATAATGTTGGGGATATACCCCATGGTATGACCTGGCCAGGAATGACTCGGCCATCCTATGGTGGCTCGTAATCAAGCTAGCTATGTGGGCTGTAATTCAGAGCCCGAGAGGCGACTGAAAGAAGAGGCCGGCTCATGGGCCAGTATCTGGTAAACCGACCTGACAAGGAAGCTAAGGAATTTCCCTTACTTGGAAGACGAGATAAGCTGGAAATAGATTAGGACACGGGTCATAGTATGACCCAGATTCTGTCGTAACCTTAGGGCCTCAACCTATATATAAAGGGGAGCCCCTGAGGCAGAAATGACTAAGTTACAAGCTCTCGAGTGCTAGGTTAGCCAAGTCGCACCCTTGTAATCGAGATCCCAAGAAATAACCAATCAAGCAGGAAGTAGGTTGTTACCTCCACCATGAGGGGCTGGACCTGGGTAAATCCGTGTGTCTCAATTCCGACCAACCCCATTCAAGATACTACCTAGCAGCATGGCCTCACAACTAAGTCCTTTTTCGAGGACATCTGTCGTGAAATAACCACGACACCTAGACCCGCAACTTCTCGAGTCCTTCTTGAAGGGAACGAGGGCCCATCGACGCATCCGAGAGCTACAGGCCGGATAGGTGAGTACCCCCATATCCAAGACATTGTCACCGTCAGTTATGAAGGCTTAGAAAAATGATTTGAGTGCTTTGAGGACTATCCACTGATGTTTTATAAGTGATGTTTCCGAGTTTCAAAGGAAGTTCCATACAGTTCGCCTAACTTCTCGGTTTCATTTGTTTTTCGTGTCATGTACGCAATGGGTCATGTAGTAACACTTATATACTCCTAGCATTGGATGGATGTGAAACGTGCCCTTTCTATATTTTCCCAAACTTTAAAAGTTATATGTAGATAAAAAGGTAAGGAAGATAGCTCTAAGTCTTCAGACGTTATCTTGTATACGTAATCTGACTGTCAATTGTCGAAGTGATAATCGGGTGTCCCATGAAACACAAGAGTTGTATAGCACGTCCTTCGTTTCATAATGTAGTGTATTTTTGTTTTTGAATTTCGATCAAGTTTACAACATAAACATCAAGATATAAAATAATTAATGAATACACTTCATAACGAATCTAAGAGCATCTACAACTAGACCTCTCAAACCCGTCTCATACGTCCGGGCGGGCCGCCCGATCACTGCCAGGCGTATTCCCAGGCTATCCGCCGCCAGCTCCAGTAGAGTGCTCCCGTCCTCGCTGCGGGGGACGTCGTCACCGGGCCCGATGCCATCGTGGTACGTCCGACAACTCTCCGGTTCCGCCTTGCGCTTGATGGAGCACATGTGGATCCACAATGGAAATCAAGGAGACAATGCTTGAGTTTGGCACTTCAAATAAATTTTATGTAAACACTATGTATGCTTGATACCAACAATAGCTATTTATGTGAGGCATTGTGTTGCATGATCAACGTGCATGCATTTACATGAATTTGAGAGTCCGGATTTAAGATATGTGAATGTCCGGAACGAAATATGAGGGCCCGTCTAAATACGTCTGCGGATGCGTCCGTAGATGTTTGAGAGGCCGTATTTGTTAAGTCCGGCTGTAGATGCTCTAATGATACTGATGTTGTACGGGACTTTCACACAAAACAAAATATGTACTGCCTTGCCTTGTGAAACGAATGGATTTACGGCGATCGAAAGTGCACTCATGAGTCGGGAAATACCGTCGGGCCGGTCGCGCCCGTGTTGTCCCCGTGTTGTCCCCGTCTCGCTGTTAGGTGAGCCAAGCAAGAACAGAGAGAAATATTCCACGTGCCCATGCGCACACACTCTCGCCGTTCCAATGCGTCGGGCCTACACATCTACAGTATCTCTCATCCCAGGCGCTCGCGTGTCGACTGTGGAGTTCGGGAGAGAGGCCGAGGCGACCGCACAGAACATGACCATCTTGCCCCTGGTCACACGCGGTAAAATACACCCGATGCCCCTGGTGCTCCTCTGTCGGCCTGCCGTACGGACGGGCCCGCATCGCGACGACGCATCCGACGGGCGCCGCAGGTCCACGCCACCCCACTTGCTCTCCGGCATGTCAGAATCTATTTATCACCGCCCGGCTACCTACCCATCACCCGCCCCCGCTGCCTCCGACCCGACGGCAACGAAACTTTATCCCGCGGACCCGCACGTCAGCGTGGTGGGGCACGTAGGGGTATCGCGAAGTGGTTGTAGATATTTACCGCTCACGTGAAGTGACCAACACGCTCCGCTGACGTGCGGGCCCGTGGCCAGCTGGAGAGCAGAGCCGCAGCAGCGCGGCTCGCCCGCCAAGCCGGAAGCAGCTTTGCACCGGGGGGCACCATCGTTGTCATAACTGACACACGGGTCCCGGTTGGTCCCGGGCCCCGCAGGTCCGTGGGCAGTGGCGCTCCAAGAGATGGCAAGTTTGCATAAATACCCCTGCGACCGCGCGGTTCACGCCTCCCTCTTGCACCCTCTTTTACACTTCACCCATTCCACCCCCTCCCTCTGTTTACAGTTGGAGATAGAGAGAGAAGCGCCGAACCCCATCCAATCCTTTCTCTCTCTAAAACCCTCCCAAAACCACACCCAACCAACAAGGGAGCTCCGCCAAATCCGCTCGTCCGTTGCCAGCTGATGAAATCGGGGCTTGCCGCGGTCCACTCTCGTCGGTGATGGACGGTTGCTGGCGGCTCCCCGGAGGCCACGGCGGCGGCGCCGCCGGCCGCGTCGTCCGCGTGCACTTTCTGGACGCGGATGCCACCGACGACTCCGACGAGGAGACGAACCGGCCTCAGCGACGCGGCGCGCGGCGATGCGTGCGGGAGATCGGCCTGCCGCGCGGGTTCTCTCTTCCGTCCGCCGCGGCGGGTGCGGTGAGCAGCTCCTCCCACTGGACGCGCGAGAAGAGGTTGAGGGCGGCCGCGGCCGGCAAGGCGCGTACGTTGGTGGCGTGCGGCGGGGATGATTGGTCCGCGGGGGCTAGGGCGGCCCGGCGATTGCGCGGCGTGCGGCGCCGGCCGTGGGGCAAGTATGCGGCGGAGATCCGCGACCCGAAGCTGGGGCGGCGCGTCTGGCTTGGCACCTTCAACACCGCCGAGGAGGCCAAGTCCGTCTATGACTCCGCCGTGCTCCGCCTCCGCGGCCCGAGCGCAGTCACTAAGGACACCGCGCCTTCCCCCTCGCCGCCCGTCTCCACCGTGACGGCGTCCGCGCCGTCGCCGTCGACATCCGCGGCCTCTCCCCCGTCGCCCTCCACCACGGCGGCCCCTTCTCCGTCGCCCTACGGTAGGGCGGCCTCTCCCCCGTCGCCCTCCACCACGGCGACCTCTGCCCCGTCGCCCATCAGCACGGCGGCCTCCCCCCCGTCGCCCTCCACCACGGCGGCCTCCCAGTCGGCGACCACCAGCTGGTCCTTGGTGAACGCGGACGAGGAGGTGACGGCAGCGTTCGGCCTGGGATTCGTCGACGAGGAGACCTCCCTGAACAACCTGATGCAGTTCTGCCTCCCCGCAGCGTGCAGCAGCAGGTGGGACCCCTCGGCGGACTTCGTGGAGCTGGCGGACCTCGACGACCTCTTCGCGCCGGAGCCCCTGGCGGCCTGACCGGACGGGACGGGAGAGCGGCGACGGCAGCTCCACCGCAACTTTTTGAAAGAGAACAGTTTTAAACATAATTTTACTTTATTTCTCGGGAGTCTGCATATTTTGAGAGGCGTGCGGAAATATTTATCCGAAACTTTTGCTTGGCATTTTATTTCGAGAGAGGAATAAACCGTAGCAGCCGGAGGGAAAAAGACCGAAATGTTGTCTTCTTCTCCGAGGCCTACCGTTAAGCTTAGGGGCGTTTTTGTAATTTGGAGTGAGGATGTGGCGTGTCGGGGCTGGATTTGAGCTTGCCGAGAGAAAGGCTGCCATTGAGGGGACAGGAGCTGGCGAGGACGAAGTAGTACCAAGCTTTGCTTGGGTTTTACGTTGTGGGAACGAGTGATAGCTATGCACGTGATCCGTTTTCCCCTATGGTTTGGGTGTTGTAATTCAAAAAGAAATCTGTGGCGCAACATGTTTATGATGTACAGTAACGTGTTGCTACTATGTTGCATTGTGCAGCTGTGTCAAATCGGTCTGGATATTTTTTCGCCAAAAAAAATAAACCAGTCTGGATCTGTAATTTTTTGCAGAACGTTGTTGGAACTTTTAATCTATATATATACTTACAACAGTATATATTATACTCCTATATGGTACTCCCTCCGTTTTAAATTACTTGTCTTGGTTTTGTGATACTCATTTTAGTGCTAGATACATCCGTATCTAGACAAATCTAAGATAAGTAATTCGGAACGGAGGGAGTACTACAGTATGTCACACCAGGACTAAAAGTGACGATAATGATTGGACGATGGTCCAGAAATCTCCAAAGGTGACTAAGATTGGAGAAAGCTTGTGATTTTCCTTCCCTAGCATCCTAGCAAGGTTGTCTTTGTCGATGCATGTATGTCCAGCATGTGTGCTACTGCACACGACCGGGTCTTTCGTGTGCATGGATCTCACGTCCGTATTCTCTCCGACAGTAAATAGCGAGAATTCAAAATTCCAAGGAGACGGAGAATCCGAGAATGAGAAGATCCGAGGAGCGGGCCCACGCGCCAGTGGCGGTGCCGTAGCACGGGTGCAGCAGGCCCAGCTACCAAACCATGTGTGGTCAAGTACTGACGTGTTGCTCATTGATCCGCTGATCTCTGCTTGATGAAAGAGAAAAATTGCGACATGCTAATAACTCCGTGGGCTACATGCTCCCAGAGACCCACTGCGGCAGTACGCCACGGCCAGCACGTGCCGAATTAGAACCGCGCGATTCCGATTTCAAAATAAAAAGAAAACAAACTTAGGGCCTGTTCTGATGTCCTGTAGCTTTCCAAAACTTCACAAATTCACCTTTTCAGAATAGCTTCTCACTCCAAGCAGCAATGGAAAAGCCCAGCTAGGAGGGCTGTGGCATGTTTGGGCTAGTTGGGCCGACTGGAGGCAGCCCAAAATCGGCCTTGTAGAGGAGTAGCGAGGGAGCACAGTCGAGGGAACGTGGAACGATCAGTTTATCGAGCGTACCGGTTCGGCTCGTATGACTTGGCGGTGGCAGTTCGCTTGTAATATCGGCCAACTCCAGCTTCACAAATCGGTGGAGCTGGGCCGAGGCCGCTTCACGATTTTACACTACGATCGATCTCTGCTTCCTGAAGCTAGCTTCTAGCTGCTTTTTCGTTCGGCTCGTATCTGCTTCAGGATTTTGTGAAGCGTGGAGCGGGAGAAGAGCAGAACAGGCCCTTAGAACATCTTCAACTTCCTATGCAAAAAATTTGTTTGGAGAGAGTTAAAAAAAAACTACTCAAACAAATTTCGTAAACTCAAAAAATTAGTTGACCTCTGCGGCCCCTGATCCGTCGATCGCCCTGGCACTCCCCCCGCCCACTCCCCATTTTTTTTGGCTATATTATATAATCTCTTTATAAAGAAATGTAAGAGCATTTAGATCATTTCCTTACAGAGGGAGTGCTACTTAACATTAACTTTCTAGCAACTTAATGCTATTTTGGACGATCTATTGGATTTACAATGATGTTTAAGCAAAAATTACTGTAGTGTAACTTCCCCAAATTTTGTATGTATGGCATCCCCATTACTCACTTCCTAGGTCCGCCACTCGCCGAGAGATTATATCATCTAGCACACAATCACTTGATAACAGGATACCAAACCAACATATATTATTGTAACACCCGGATAATTAAACTACAGTAATCCCATGTTAACGATGTCACGTCACCTCGATTACTGTTGATAATAACGCGTTAGTCCCAAAACGTTTCAAATTCAAATTTGAATTAATGGCAAACAACTAAAGTTTTCAAACATTAAAACAAAAATGTTCGAAGTGTGACAATTAATGCTTAGGCATTTATGGTGAAGGAACCACAATATTACAGAATGCCTAAAAACGTTAAAATGAATTAAAACAGTAAAGAAAAAATAAATAAATAAAAAGGAAAAAAGAAAAAGAAAGTAAAAGTAAAAGGAACCCCCCACCTCACAGGGCTTCGGCCCAGCTGGCCACTGGGCTAGCCAGGCCGGCCCAGCAGGCGCCCCACTTCCCCCTCCATATCCCCCACCCGGGGGGGAAACCTAACCCCCGTCGCCCACTCCCCCACCCACGTTCGCCCCCTCCCCCGATCCCGATCTGGATCGGGGCATCACCCGACGCCTCCCCCGCCGGATCACCGCTCGCCTCCCCGTCGCCCGGTCGTCTCCATCCTCCTCCTCAACCCCCACTGCCCCGGACCCTACAGCCCCACGGTGAGGCCCGACCTCTCCTCCATCCAGTCCCGCCGTCGCCTAGCGCTGCAGCTCCGCGCCCCGGCTCCCTCCGCCTCCCTGCTGCCGGCCCGCGCCCACGGACCCCTCCCCTTGCTCACCGCAGCCGCCCGCTCCTCGCTCCCCCCGCTCCACCGCACATGCGCGTCGCCCGCGCCCGCCTGGGCCTTGTCTGCCCAGGGCCACGGCTCCGTGGCCCACGCTCACCATCGCCGCCGCGCTGCTGCTCGCCTGAAAGTGCAACTATCCCTAGGTGGTTTTGGTAATTACTAACAACATATAGCTCATTGAACTAATACTATTTCAAGATGATCATTTCAAAAAGTTCAATGATTGGCATGGCATGGATTAGGAATATGGACCCCTCAAAATGCTAAGGACACACAGTGGCTCAAGCTCAAGACTCTACATTTTCATTTTAGTGATCCAAGATCACACTGAGTCCATAGGAAAAGCCAATACTATTAAAAGGGGATGAGGTGTTGCTTAATGACTTACTTGCTCAAAATGCTTAGTGATATGCTCCAAAACCCCTCAACCACTTTCTCATATCCACATATGTCCCAAACCAAAAGTCAAACTCGGCCCCACCAAAATGTTCTATCCGGCGCCAACGAGTTCACTTGACATTGACACTGCCAGAAACCCTAGTCATTTCGGTCTCACCGATAGGGATCTCGGTCTCACCGAGATGGGATTGCAAACTCTCTATTTCCCTTCATAATGTTTTGGTCCAACCGAGATGAGCGATCGCTCCCACCGAGTTCGCAATGCAAACTCTCTGTTTCTCTTTCGTAACGTTTTGGTCTCACTGAAATGAGCGAATCGGTCCCACCAAGTTTGCCTGACCAACTCTCTGTTTAGCTTATTACCAAAGTCGGTCCTACCGAGTTTGTGTAATCGGTCTCACCGAGATTACGTTATGCCCTACCCCTAATGGAATCGGTCCCACCGAGTTGACATGTCAGTCCCACCGAAAAGCCTAACGTTCACATTTTGAACCAAATCGGTCTGATCGAGTTTTCTGATTCGGTCCCACCGAGTTTGGTAAATTGTGTGTAACAGGTAGATTTTGTGTGGAGGCTATATATACCCCTCCACCCTTCCTTCATAAGTAAGGAAAGCCATCAGAACGTGCCTACACTTCCAACATATATTTTCTAAGAGAGAACCACCTACTCATGTGTTGAGACCAAGATATTCCATTCCAACCATATGAATCTTGATCTCTAGCCTTCCCCAAGTTGCTTTCCACTCAAATCATATTTCCACCAAATCCAAACCTGCGAGAGAGAGTTGAGTGTTGGGGAGACTATCATTTGAAGCACAAGCTCAAGGAGTTCGTCATCAACACACCATTACCATTTAGAGAGTGGTGTCTCCTAGATTGGTTAGGTGTCACTTGGGAGCCTCCGTCAAGATTATGGAGGTTAACCAAGGAGTTTGTACGGGCAAGGAGATCGCCTACTTCGTGAAGATCTACACTAGTGAGGCAAGTCCTTCGTGGGCGATGGCCATGGTGGGATAGACAAGGTTGCTTCTTCGTGGACCCTTCGTGGGTGGAGCCCTTCGTGGACTCGCGCAACCGTTACCCTTCGTGGGTTGAAGTATCCATCAATGTGGATGTACGATAGCACCTCCTATCGGAACCACACCAAGAATCTCTGTGTCTACATTGCGTTTTCTCCCTCCAAACTCCTCCCTTTACCTTCATATGCAAATGTTTTACATTTCGCCGCTATACTCTTAGACTTGCATGTGTAGGTTGATTGCTTGACTTTTGCTAAGTTGCTAAAATCTGCCAAGACTTAAATTTGGGAAAAGGCTAGATTTTAATTTGGTCAAGTAGTCTAATCACCCCCCTCTAGATATACTGCTGATCCTACAAGTGGTATCAGAGCCTTGGTCTCCATTTGCCTCGATTTCCATAGCTTTGGTGATCATAGCCTTGGTTTCACGACCTAGGAGAGTATGACGTCTAGCGAGGAAAATTACCACCGTAGAGGTCCTTACTTTGATGGTACTAATTTTGCTAGTTGGAAGCATAAGATGAAAATGCATATTCTTGGACATAACCCCGCCGTTTGGGCTATTATGTGTATTGGCTTGTAAGGTGAATTCTTTGATGGGAGAGAACCAAACCGCGAAGCTAGCGCGGAAGAGTTGAAGATGCTGCAATACAACGCTCAAGCTTGCGATATCCTCTTCAACGGATTGTGTCCCGAAGAATTCAACAAAATCAGCCGTCTTGAGAATGCAAAGGAAATTTGGGATACTTTGATTGATATGCATGAGGGTACCGACTCCGTCAAGGAATCCAAATTGGATGTGCTTCAAAGTCAACTTGACAAGTTCAAAATGAAGGATGGTGAAGGTGTCACTGAAATGTACTCTAGGCTTGCTCTCATCACAAGTGAGATTGCCGACTTAGGAAGTGAAGAGATGACCGATAGATTCATCATCAAGAAGATCCTAAGAGCCTTGGATGGAAAAATATGATACCATGTGCACATTGATCCAAATGATGCCCAACTACAAAGATCTCAAGCCAACAGAAGTCATTGGAAGAATTGTTGCTCATGAGATGTCACTCAAGGATAAGGAAGAGCTTCACAACAAGTCAAGTGGTGCTTACAAAGCCTCATGTGATGCTCCTACATCATCAAGTGAGAAACAAGCCTTCAATGAAGAATTGAGCCTAATGGTGAAGAACTTTAACAAGTTCTATAAGAGTAGAAGCAAGGAAAGAAGTTCCAGGTCAAGGTCATACAACGACAAAAGATCTTCGAGTCGTGAACGAAATTGCTACAATTGTGGAAGACCCGGACACTACTCCAATGAGTGTACGACCCCCTACAAAAGAAGAGAAGATTCACCAAAAATGAGAAGTAGAAGAGAAGAATCACCACCAAGAGAGAGAAGGAGTAGAGATGATCGTTATGAACAAAGAACATCACGGAGAAGCAAGGATTCAGAAAGGAAGGACAAGTCATCAAGGATCTACACAAAACGAAGACATCAAGCTCATGTTGGTGAATGGGTATCCGGCTCCGACTCCAACAATCACTCCGAGAGAAGTTATCACTACGACTCTGAATATACTCAAGATGGAGGTGTTGTCGGTCTAGCACTTGTGTCAACCAACTCCTACGACATATTTTGACTCACCAAATGAAGGAATTGGAAGATGCTCCATGGCCAAAGGCCCAAAGGTATCACACCCCGAGTATGTTGATTTCAATAGTGATGAAGATGATTTGCTAGGTGATGATGATTTACTTGTTGACAACTCTAGTGATGAAAACTATGATGAACTTGCTACTAATCATGCTAATCAAGATAAAACAAATGATGATGATAAGAGGGAGATTGAGCGTCTAACTAAAGAGCTGAAAAATCTTAAGTTAGCTCATGAAACTACCTTGGAAGATCAACGAGAACTTTTAAAGACTCATGAGAAGTTACGCTTCGAAAAGCTCAACCTTGAGCAAGAGCATGTGTTCTTAAAAGAAATCAATGATGATCTTCGCAAGAAAAGTTCTTCTTACATTGCCAAGCGTTTACTCTTGTCTACTTACATGCCACAAGCTAAATCTAGCAACAAGAGTAAGAAAGATTCTTCTTCTAGTAGTAACAATAATCATGTTAAAATCCAATGTTGTTGCTTCTAGTAGTTCTCTTGATTCCACTAATGATTCTCTTAGCCAAGTTACACTTGAGCAAGAAAATAGCTTATTGAAGGTAATTATAGAGAAAGGTGTTTACAAGAGGCTTGCCGGAAGTAAGCAATTTGAGGAAATTGTACGCAAGCAAGGAAGGCACCGGAAGAATCAAGGTATTGGTTTTGAACGAAAGTTCAATGCCAATGGAGTTGAGTGGGAAGAAGATCAATGCCCCAAGACGAAGTTTGTTCCTCAAGAAGAGAAGTATGATCCTACTTCTTTCCAAGGTACACAAGCTCAAGATGATCTTCCATCATAAGACCACAAGCAAAAAGTCAAGGACAAGCTTCAAGAGGAGATTGATGCATTTGAAGAAGCTCCTAAGGCCTTGGTCAAGTGGGTTCCCAAGACTACATCAAGTTCTACTTCATCAAGTACGACTACAACTCCAAGGATTCCCATCAAGATGATGTGGATCCCGAAGAAGAAGAACTAGAGAGTTCTTGAGGGTGACTCCACCAACATACTTCACTCATATCATTTTGGCGAGGACAAGTGCAAACAACTTCCACATCTTGCACTAATTCAAGGAGTCACAAACCCTCTTGTTGGTAAGACAAGGGACAAGGTAACTTATTGCCTTCATGGATATCATCTTATATGAACATCACTCTATGTCTATGGATATCTGTCGGTGTCAAAACCGGCGGATCTTGGGTAGGGGGTCCCGAACTGTGCGTCTAAGGCGGATGGTAACAGGAGGCAGGGGACATGATGTTTTACCCAGGTTCGGGCCCTCTCGATGGAGGTAAAACCCTACGTCCTGCTTGATTAATATTGATGATATGGGTAGTACAAGAGTAGATCTACCACGAGATCAAGGAGGCTAAATCCTAGAAGCTAGCCTATGGTATGATTGTTTTTCGTCCTATGGACTAAAACCCTCCGGTTTATATAGGCACCGGAGAGGGATAGGGTTACATAGAGTCAGTTACAATGGTAGGAGATCTACATATCCGTATCGCCAAGCTTGCCTTCCACGCCAAGGAAAGTCCCTTCCGGACACGGGACGAAGTCTTCAATCTTGTATCTTCATAGTCCAGGAGTCCGGCCAAAGGTATAGTCCAGCTATCCGGACACCCCCTAATCCAGGACTCCCTTAGTAGCCCCTGAACCAGGCTTCAATGACGACAAGTCCGGCGCGCAGATTGTCTTCGGCATTGCAAGGCGGGTTCCTCCTCCAAGTACTTCATAGAAGATTTTGAACACAAAGGTAGTGTCCGGCTCTGCAAAATAAGTTTCCACATATTGCCATAGAGAGAATAATATTTACACAAATCTAATCTGCTGACGTATTCCGTAGCGTGACATCACACCATGGCCAAGTCTTTATTCGAATCGTTTTACTGTCCCACCTCAGCGCGTTTAGCGAGGCGGTTTCCTTGGCACGTCTTGTCAAAGCAGAGATCGTGTCCCCTTATTCCGGGATTCTCATCAATACGGGCGTGGGTAACCCAACCGTACCCGTTGGTATGTTTTCTCGATCAAAGGCGAGTCCCAAACGGTCACGGGGAGGGCCCTTGGTATTCAACCTCTTATAAAGAGACCAAGGCCTTACTCCTTTCTTTCAATCTCAAACGAGTTCGCCCTTCACCTCGAGTTCCAACACCCAAGGCTCCAGATTTCAGGCGCTTCGGACCTTCGACAATGTCCGGTTCCGACCTTCGAGGCCGATGGATGCCCTCCTCCGTCACGGAGGAGGACGTGCTGAAGTTGAGAGAGGCCAGGTTCTTGACCGGCGAAATCTCGCATAGGCTGCCTGCTCAAGGGCAGGTCATTCCCACTCCCAAGCCTGGTGAGAGTGTGGTGTTCATGTCTCACTTCCTTCGGGGGCTAGGCTTCCCGACGGATCCCTTCGTGAGGGGGCTCATGTTTTATTATGGGCTGGAATTTCACGACTTAGCTCCGGAGTCCATCCTCCATATTTCCTCATTCATCGTCGTGTGTGAAGCCTTCCTCCGTATTACTCCTCACTTCGGACTATGGCTCAAGACCTTCAAAGTAGAGCCGAAGATGATCGAGGGACGGCACGCGGAGTGCGGCGGTGCTTTTATAAGCAAGAATGCTGGTGCTCCGTGGCCCGAGGGCTCTTTTCAAGGGGAGTCCAGCTTATGGCAACGAGAGTGGTTTTATATCACAGCTCCCAGGAGCACCAAGTGGGTGGCGCTGCCTGCTTTCCGCTCGGGTCCCCCGCCACGACTGGCGTCATGGGTCAATAAGGGGCTGGACTGGGGGTCGGCAAAGGACGTGCCCCTGTTGCAGGGCCGCATCCGAGATCTCCTAGAAAGAGACATCAGTCTGGTCGTGGTGACGTAGGTTATGTTAATTCGCCAAGTTCTGCCCTGCAAACGTCGCCCCCTCCGCCTGTGGGAGTTCAACCCGGAGGGACCACGAGTTCTCCAACATTTTCTTGGCATGACACCCGTGGAGATGTACAAATTGTTCTTCGGACCACAAGTAGTGTGTCCGGATTCTACGGAGGACGCAGGTCTGAGCTGCAATCGTCCGGATACTCAAGTAAGTAGCCTTGTGCCCGGACTCGCTATCCGTATATTTATCATAAAATTGCCTCTAAAAGAGCTGTTCTTTAAACAGGAGTGGATAGCGAAAGCAAAGCTAATCAGGTGTCCGCCCCCCCTCCCCGAGACCACACCGGATCCCGTGCTAGTCAGGATGTTGGAGGTTGTGCCTTCGGAGGAAAGCGAGGGAGGGGACAAGGAAGCTACAGCCTCCTCGAAGAAGGTTGTCCGGAAGGAAGGAATCGAAAATTCCTCTCCTCAGGGGAAGAAGAGGACCGCCTCTGACGACCCGGAGACCATGGCCTCAAAGCGGGGGAAGAAATCTTCGTCAGAGGGTCCTGCGCTGGGGGATACTTCGGCCGAATTATGCCCTCAAGGGGATCAGCCCTCCACCGAGCCGTAAGTAGAGAGGAGTTTTTCTTTTTAAGAAATGAGAGAAATCCTTGCGTTATATCTGAGAAGAGTAATCGAAAATTTACCTTGTAGCTCGGACCTTAGCCCTTCTCAGCAGAGCTCGTCTTCGGGGGATCTTCTTTCTGAGATGATGGAGAGCGGAATGCCTCCCCCTGCCGTACCGCCTTGCGAGGCGGGCGATCCTGAGGTATCGTCGCGGAGGGTTTCTCCGAATCCGGCAGGGCCGGAAGGTAGTCATATGGCCCCCCAAAGCCCTCCACGTCCGGCCTTCGAAAAGGGCCATCGGACGAGTCCGGCACCGTCTGGTGCACGGTCGGAGGAGCTGAAGGATCTGCTAGGGCGAGCATCTATCTCAGAGGAGCACCGTGCATTGATGGGTACGGTGATTGAGAGGATTTCATCCGCGGAGAGCGGATTGCACGAGGCCGTCGGGAGTTTACTGACAGGTTTTGAGGTACGCAAAATAATGTACCCTTTTTGGACAGTTGCGCATAAATAAGATGCACCCTGTGTAGATAGTAGCCCCTGAGACTCTGTGCATTGTCAAAAGTGACGGCGCGCAGAGGATCATAATCCCAGGTCTAATATGCTGCCTTTAATACGTAGGCGGAGAAGTGTCCGGTGGCAAGCCGGACTGATGAATTTGCCGAGCTAAAGCGGCAACTTGACGTGGCAGATGCCGACATCGCGCTTGTCAACAAGCGGCTTGACGAGGCACAAGGTATGTAATTCCTCCGGCGGCACCTGGTAAGAGGAGCTTTATGCCAGTATCTTACAATGTGTGCGCTTGATGTAGATGGTGCTGCTGCCATGGAGAATCTTCGGGCGGAACTTGCCCGAGCCAAGGAGCAAGCCAGGAAAAGTGATGCGGCTGCCGGAAAGGCAATTGAAGAGCTGAAAGCCGAACAGGCTGCTCACTGCCGAAGCAAGAAGGAAATGGCCGAGATGGCCGTGAAGCTGAAGAACGCTGCTGACCGTTGCAAGCTTCTTGAAAAATAAGATCGGGCGGAACAGACGGACCTGGAGAAGGCCGTTGCCGATGCCAAGGATGCTCGCTCTGCGATGAGAGCTATGAAGGAGGAGCTGCGTCAGGCCGGAGAGATCGCGGCTGGAAAGCCCTTTATGCTGCGGAGGAAGTTCTGTGATCCTAAACATGCTCCGTTAGACCGGATGTGGAGTACGGCGGACACCTATCTGGATTTGGCAGCGAGTGCCGCAGATGCGGCCGAACACTTCCGAGATCAAGAAGATCGCGAAGTGGAAAAGCTCTTTTGGTCGCAGTTCCACAATCCGGAGCGTCCGCTGTCATTAGCCGATCGTTTGGCCGAATGGGCCGAGCTAAATAGGTTGTCCGGACTCGCCATGAAGTATGTCATGAGTCATTTGTGGCCAGAGAGGCCAGAGCCGAAAAGTTATTTCAACTTGGTGCAGCAGTTCCTTGGTGCGGCGCCGCATATCAATGCGATGAAGAGGTCAGCGTGCATAGAGGGTGCGCGGATGGCTCTTGCCCGTGTCAAGACATACTGGGCGGAAATGGAGGCCACCACTGTTGCATCCCCAGACTCGGATGGAAGCCGAGTACCTGCCGAGCACTATTTTCAGGAAGTTCTGCAAGGCGCTCGTTTAATAGAGACGCAGTGCTCGAAGGATACTATATTCGAATAGCATATATTATTGTAAAACAATATTTTGATAAATTGTAGAAGCTTTTTATACTTGTGCCTGCAAGTATTATAATACCTCCTGTGCGGCCGTTTAACATATATGTATATATAATCTGAAAGATGGCAGTCGTCGGCTTCAGCCCCCACGCACATAATGCGGGGGTGTTCGCAGAAGGCGCATTTTCACACTTGATCCAACGTCTTGGTCCTACAAAGGAGGTGATAGCGCAGCGAACTAGGCAATCGGACTATGATGCTTTATCACTTTCACTTAGCCATAGGAGTTTGACAGTGAGGCTACTTATATAGCCCCTGGTGGCGCCTGCGCTCGCCCGAACTCGGGGCGCGTATGTGCCTGGCCGGGAAGCGGCCCTTCGTTAATGCGGAGGAATCCTAAAGATTCCGGTAAGTCATCGAGTGGTTGACCAGTCTCACGCTATATCATGACAGTCAGTTTTCGGCTTTCTCTACTGAGGTGCTCGCCTGGCCGAACCGGGGCACAATCGCAGTAGTTCTCCTGGTGCCGCCTTAGCCGATAGAGCGGAACGTAAGGTAGCAAAACACAGGAGCCGGGAAAACCCAACATTTGACCAAAGACATGATTCGGAGCTGATGCATATAAGGCCAAACTCGCGACGCCGAACACTCCCTAAGGTATTCGGTCTTTATGAGGGCGGGCGGGATAACGCCCTTAGTAATAAGCCCCTAGTGTCCAGGTACGCGCAAAACTCTGACGTGGCCACATGCCAAAACGCCAACCTCCTCCTTGGTTATACCAAGAAACCAGGGGATGTGTATCAACAAGAGACAGTAAAAAAGGTTTACACAGGGTCTTAATCTGAAAAGAATCCTTGGAACGGGTCCCTGCTGCACGTCTGCGCCTGTGTCTCCGTTGTGCCGTATCCTGGACGGGCGTAGCACGGTGTTCATCTGTAAAAGAGAGGAACTTAGTTAAAGAAAGATCGTGCCGAACATGAGTTATACTAAATAAACAAAGTATAAATCGAAATGGGTAAAATTGAGCTTTATTGTCTCTTGTTTTATATGCGCGGAGCCCCTAGTACAGGGGTATACGGTTATTAAGCCTTTATCAATTGTATGTTTATGCCGGACTCGTCTAGCCGTGTCTGTGGTCTTGACGACCTGTTTAGGTGCTTTGGCTGGTGAAGCCGCTTTATTGTGGGGCTGTCAAGGCAGCCGCACTGTCTTCCGCGCGGGAGGAACACTCAATGTTTTCCCTTTAATGAGATGATGCCTCGTGGACCGGGCATCTTAAGCGTAAGAGATGCACAATGCGGTATTGCGTTAAAGCGGGCGACAGCTTTGTGCCCCAGCAGTGCTTGATAGCTACTTGAGAACGGGGCGATGTGGAAAGTTAGCTATTCGCGACGGAAGTTATCGGGGGAGCCGAACATAACTTCTAGCCGGAGAGAACCCATACAATGGGCATCCGGGCCTGGCGTTACCCCTTGAAAGGAGGTTTTGCTATGGCAAATTTTTGTTGAGTCTATCCCCATGTTGCGGATTGTGTCCTGGTATAACAGGTTTAGACCACTGCCGCCGTCCATTAGGACATTTGTAAAGTGGAGTCCGCCGATTATTGGATCTAATACCAAGGCAGTCCAGCCTGCGTTCCG